>NC_071530.1:3228279-3538279 GCF_026979565.1 Vidua chalybeata
TGTTGGCTATAAAAGCTGTGTCACGTAGATGTACACCAGCAATCCCAGGGACTGCAATCAATACACTGAAAGTAATTATAAGCCAAGAGACACAAAATGCTGGGAATTGCAGCAGTGTTTGGTGTTTTTCTCCAGAACAAATATTCTGGAGACCTTTCTGGCTAAAAGGAGGAAGAAACTGGAGAACAGAACGAAGCTCAAGACTTGGAGGGCAGTAAAGGAAGGAACTGCACCTTGCATTTTGGAATTCTCATGAATAAATTATACATAAAAATAACATGAGAATAGATGTGTTTGGAGAGACAGTAGTGATGTAAATGTCATGGATTGATGGGTTTTCCCCATCATTTTTGCTTCCCACATCCAATTTTCACAGCTGAATTAGGGTTCCCATGACCCCTCTATCAGCAGTGGATGCCAGGTGTCGCTTTTGGAGGTTTTCCTACCCCCAGCTCTTTTTCTGGTTCTGGAGCGCTCCTTAACCTGTTTCAACCAAGAAAAGATGACTCAGGAAAGACCAGAATTTTGCCCAAGTGGATCAGGGAACAGGCAGAATTCCAGTGGCAGATTTGAGGGAAGAGCAGGATTACACAGGGGCACACTGTGGTCAGCGTGGCTGCTTGGGAACTCCAAATATTTAGTTCATAACTAGAGAAAATGGTTCAGGTTACCCTGCCCTTTGATTTAAACACAAAAAAAAAAAAAAAAAAAAAAAAAAAAAAAAAAAACAGAGCACAGCTGGAGATTTATTGGTCTTAAACACCAGAATCAGAGTGTTTGAGCAGGACAGACCTGCAGCATTGACACAGAGGGAAAAAAACAAGGAAAAAAATTCCAGTGGGGAAAAAAAAAAAGCAAATTCTAATATCCTCTTAGAACTACTCCTGCACAAGGATCAGCAACCTTTCGAATTAATGGAGAATGACAAAGTATTATTGTTCTGAGAAATCATGCTAATGTCCCATTCTCAATGTCTAGAGCCCTGGGTGAATAGGGTTCAGGACTACAAAATGTCTTTCACTAACAAATAATATAAAAAGTTCATTTAATAATTTAATAGTTCCAGGAATGTGTCTCCTAAAAGTCTTACAGTTGTCAGAAAAGTCATTTACTTTCCCAAACACATGCTTATCCATTGGTTACACAGCCCACAGGATTCCAAGAAGATCTGGAATATTTTAAAAGCTACTTAAAAAAAAAGAAAAAAAGAAAAAAAAACAAAAAAAACAAACAAACAAACAAAAAAAAACCCCACTATTTTTACAAGTTGATCTCTCTCAATTCCAATATTCTTAGAATCAGATTACTGTCTTTTTTTTTAACTGCTACACTGCCATGTGCCTTTTTTGCCTTATTTCCCTCATTCTTTCCTTCATGCAGAGAATTACCAGTGAACACAGGGATGCCTTGGTGGCTCTTTTAACATTCCTTGCCTGACTGAAGTTCCCACGAATTTGAAAAGGATCTTTGCACACAGGCAGTGCCCTGGTTGGGCAGTCAGGATGGTCCTTATCCCTAAACTCCAAGTGGATCCAGACTATTCCATGCAGGGCTTTGTGGCTAACGAGATATGAGCAGCAAGGACTTGATGAATGGGAATGGGATGAGTGGAATCTCTGCTGTTAAACCTTTGCTTAGGTGGTGTTTTGAGCCCAGTCCTTGTATAAATGATTGCTTCTCTTCACCATTGCATCTCTCACTGCCTTTGGAGACAGTTTATTTTCCAGTGTGGGTTTTAAAAGGAAGGTTGTGATATTCCAGGGTGGATGGATGGCCTAAGTGCAAGGAGCAGCTATTCCTTTAATGCTACTTCTGTTGGGAAAATATGAACTCTTGGCTCCTGCTTAGACTAAACACTGGTCAGAATTATCTTCTGAGTGGTTGAGTGCTTCCAGTTTTCCATTTCACATCCTCATCTTTACAGCTTGCAGTGGCAAAATAAGTTTGACCTAAAGAAGTTTCCCAAGACTCTGGCTGGGTTTTTCTGACAGTAAAGGAACCACTGTGGAGATTTTAGGGTGCTGGGTGCCCCAGCCTTGTGTTTCATTCAGAGGTTTCTCCTTCAGCAGCCTCCTCCTTTCCCGACAGAGCAAAGTCAAATCCATGTGTAACACTGGAATCACTCTTCACCCAATCCCAATTATACCCCAAAATAGCCAACCTGAGGTAAGCTGAGCTTTGTTCTCAAGCTGGAGTCCCTACAGTCTGTCCATACAGGGATTTCAGGGAGCCTCCCTCTCTGCAGACATTCCAAACCCACCTGGGTGCATTCCTGTGGCACCTGCTGTGGGTGGCCCTGCCTTGGTAGGGGGTTGGACTAGGTGGTCTCCAGAGGAGATCCCAACTCCAAGGATTTTGTAGTCAGGAGCAAAGGAGAAATTTGAATGCTGAAGACGTTCAATCTATTGAGCAAAGGGCAGTGAAGAGTCCTCAATGAGTTCCTTTGCCACCATGTCCTCCCACAACTGCTCAGTGGGGTCCTGCAGGGTTCCCACCCTTCTGTGGTTCTGAGGTTTCTGTAGCTGGTGTTGATGCCTTAGGTTTTAGCTTTCGTATTTTCCAGATTCTGTACTGCATTGGTATATAACTCTGAACTTCATGTAAAGTGTTAGCAAGTTCTCCTTGAGAAGAGAGCAAAACTTCAACATCACAAGTGCAAGGGAACTAAAAAAAAACAGAGGTGCTGTTTGTTACTTAAAGCATAGAGGGATAGTGTCGAGTTTTTATCTTCTTTTTGCCAGGGTCAGGATTAAATGTGTGAGACAGTATTTCTTGTTGGGACTCAGATGTTTATCAGTTCTTATCTCTGTCACAGTCTCACAAACCCTGAGTTCTGCAGCCCTTCACTCCAACAAACTAAAAATGGAGCCCCATCTCTCTCTCAGCAAGGCCTGTTAAGGATCAGCTGTCCAATTAAGAAATGACACCTCAATTATTTTCACCTTTTACCCAATAACCAACCACCCATGCCTGCAATGGGGACTTTTTTATCCAATTACACAAAACCACCCAAACCCATGGAGAAGAAGGTGAAGAAGAAGGATCAGTCTCTGCCCTAAAACCTCCATCTTGCTTTCTATCTATTACTATTTTCTAAAACCTTAAACTCTGAGTTTCCCAGCCTGTGATATCACACACTTCTATCCAAACTCCACCCCCACAATCCCAGCTCTGTCATTCCATTTTGGAAGCTTCTCCATGGCCTCAGGTCAATGCAGTGCTCTCTTGGGGGTCAGTGCCTGGCAGCACAGAAAGTCTGGAATTCTCACAATCCAGGGTTCCAAAAGGACAGAATGATGGAGTGGGTGAAGAATTGTGGGAGAAGAATTCAGGAGAGAGCATTTCTAGCTTCTAAAATTCATCTCACCCCTATACTCTCTTGTAAACATCCTGATAAAATGAGTATTAAGGGGTGTAATATTATTATCATTGTCCCCTTGCAAATCTTTCCCAGCTAAGCATCTTTTGTAGGTGAGCAAGCAAAATTGAATGAACCATGTTTTCCCCAGCTTTCATCCTTATCAAGCTACTTCAATTGCCAACAGTTAGAAACAAGCAATAAAATGGTTACTCCTGGAATCAATATTCAACACAAAGAGCATGAAAGGAATATCTATATAAATAAAAAAACCTGCTTGTCTAGATTTACTGGAGCTGCTTGTGCACTTCAAGAGGGAGAAAGAGGATCTGTGTTACAGCAGATCTGTCATTTACCCTGCCTTTACTACAAGCAGTTGCATTTAATTAAATTTTAATGCTGCAATCATCTTCACTCAGCCAAGAGGATAATGTGAGATTTCATGCACTTACATTATCTGTGTAGTTATTTAAAAGCAGCACGCTGCCTTTATGTACCACCATTCCCACACCTCTCACTTTTCTCCTGCTCCACACAAGGAAGAAGTAGAAAGTGGGAAGAGAAAACTGACTCATGTCTTGGAGGGAACATTCTGTGTGTAGGAGGCACCTCCTGCCTGCCTGAACTACACCTGGGCTTGTTAATATTAATTTATCTTTCCTCAGTTTCTATTTAATATATCCAAGAGTCCAGGATTAAAATCCTCTCATCCTAAAGCAGAACAAGGCAGATGAGTCACTTTTTGAGAGATCTGTGTCTCTGCAATGACTGGGAAAACTTCATGAGGTTATTTGCTCTAAACCATAGGCATCTGAATTTGGGGGAAATTAGGTCTACAGGGAAGAAGGGTGCTTTTGTGGGCCCCTGCAAAACTGGGGAACTCCCTCTGAAACTGGGGAACTCCCTCTGAAACTGGGGAACTCCCTCTGAAACCCTCTGAGACCCTCCCTGGGCCAAGGGCAGCTCAGTGTAGAGGTGACAGATGCTTCTGATACATTAAATAAATAAGTTGGGGCACGTAATTTGTATCTCATGTGTCTTTATTTAATTAGAAATGCACATTATTGCTGTTTTTCCCGTCTTAATATCCTGCTTTGGGAGAAATCTGAAGTCTGTTCAACTCCTCTGGTTCCCTGAGCATCCTGCAGCCTTGTCCTGAGTAAATTGTGGAGCGCTCAGAAATTCTGCTTGTGTTCATCCAGCACATGATACTCTAAAATATATTTTATTTTTGATAGTAATGGAAAACACTTGCCAATTTAAACATGGATTCTGTGTGCTAGAAGGGGGAATTAGAAGCACAACACATGATCCAGGTTGTTGAGTCTTGCACTGCACAGATTCGTGCAGTTAAATACAGGTGTAATCAGCAGCAGGATCAGGATTTTGCCTACAACAAGGTGCAGAAAAATTTTCTCATTCTTGGCAATGTATAAAAATAAAAAACATGAAAATAAAAATAAAATAAAAATTTAAAAAAATAAAAAAAAAATAACATTCTCAAGATTCAGTTACACAGAACTGTGAGAAACCTTGATGGTTCCTCTAGAAGGTGGTAATTCATGCAACATTTATAGTAAAATATTTTATACACTCGGAGCTTCATTTTGTTCATTTCCTGGGGGCAAAATACCAGAAGGAACAACTGAAAGGGAAATGTCTGTGACTTTTAAATTCATATGTAATAATAAGCAGTTTAAAAAAAAGCTATAGCATGATAGGAAAAAAAAAAAAAAAAGAGTGGACAGAATAATCAGAATGATCAATTAATTGTGGTTATATTTAGTAAACCTCACTTGGTGAGGTATAATTTAAAGATACAGGAAAAAGGTTCATCTGACCAAACAGAGAAGTGGGCAAAGCTTCCCAGGATATTGATGTGACAAATCCTGTGAGATTATTACTTGGATCACCTCCCTGTGAGCAGAGAGCAGAAGGAGCTTGGAGAGCAGAGTTCACCTCACAGAAATGTAGGTGGCAAATGTACATTAGGTGATTTGCATCTCCATAAGTCTGTTAGGGGAAACTCAGTGTGACAAACTCAGCTGTAAATGTCATCACTGAAGATTCCTGAAGTCAATTATGATTAGTCCCACTTTCTGCAATTTTTCCAAAGCCAAACAGCAAAAATATCTGAGAACTAGAAGAGCTGCAAAATGTGCAAGTGGAATCAGGTCCCATTTCTTCAAATTTTAACTTAAATCCACTTGAATAATTAAGCACAGAAGTTAAATCTCCTTTTGAAACCTGTTCCTCTGCCCTTATTTCACTCTGATGGCTGTCCTTGATCTGTTTGGGTTATTGATGCCCTGGCTGAATAACCAAACACCCAGAGATCTCTGTGGAGGCATTGATCTGGCATTAATTCTATTAAACACCACATTTAATGATCATCTGTGCAGAAGCTCTGTGAGATGTGGGAGGAATGAACAAACAAATTCCTGACTGTAAGTGTAACATCTGAAATCATGATGTGGCAACTTCTACAAATCCCCTTTTTTCACAGAGATTCATCTTTTCTTCGTCCAGCTTTTGCCATGTAGACTGCTCTGGACTGGGCTATGTGGGACTGGAGTGATTTTGCCTAGCTGGGAGAGCTCTGAGTGTTTTTCTCTGTTTATAAATGAAATAAATGATTTCTGTGCTGCTCTGATCTGATTATGGTACCTGTGGAAGCTGGAAAGCAATTTTGAAATACATCTCCCTTGACTATCAGGATCAGGATGGAGCACATCTCCAGTCCTCCCCAGATCACCTGGCAAGGGATGCTGGTGGTGGTGGCAGCTGCAAGGGCCTCTGTGCCAGGAGAAATTCAGTTTTCAGGACTGCTTATCCTTCCCTGAACGTTGTTTCCCATGTTCTACAGAATGGATTGGTTGTACGGCACGGAAATGGAAGATGGAATTTCTGTCAGCCTTCCCATTACCTCTAGCAACATCTAAAATTGCACTCTGATGTAATTTCAGTTCCTAATAGAGAAATACTAGCCATTATCCTTTAGTTTAAACACTACTTGAAAAATCACCAAATACATAAAGAAATGCAATAGTGTATATATAAAATACAATTAAAATGACATACATGCACACACGATGACTTTGATTTTTTTTTTTTTTTTTTTAATCTAAAGCTGTTATCTCTTAGTTCACCCACTTCCAAAATGCATTTTGTGGAAAAGGAACATCTCCAGCCAGCAACAGGATCAATTTTTATCTTACCGTGCCTCGGCTGCCAAGGAACCAACACACACTTTGCTCCAGAGAGTTTGCACAAGTCATAGGTGCTGCTATAGAAAATCAACACAATAAATACTCCTTTGTTAACTATTGGAAAATGATGGAGTTACGGTCTATGGAGTTCTCCTTGTCTACATTACAAAGAAATCAGCAATGCTTTAACATCCAGAGAGCAGCTGGAGTGTGAGGAATCCCCAGCAACTACCTGGGAGAAGTGGAGATGGCTGCTGTTGGAACCCTGGCTGCTGAGAATTTCAGACTTTCTGTGCTGCCAGGCACTGACCCCCAGGAGAACTCTGCATTGACCTGAGGCCGTGGAGAAGCTTCCAAAATGGAATGACAGAACTGGGATTGTGGGGGTGGAGTTTGGATAGAAGTGTGTGATATCACAGGCTGGGGAACTCAGAGTTTAAGGGTTTAGAATACAGTAATAGATATAAAGCAAGATGGAAGTTTTGGGGTAGAGGCTGCTCCTTCTTCACCTCCTTCTCCATGGGTTTGGGTGGTTTTGTGTAATTGGATAAAAAAGTCCCCATTCCAGGCACGGGTGGTTGGTTATTGGGTTAAAAGTAAAAATAATTGAGGTGTCATTTCTTAATTGGACAGTTGATCCTTAAAAGGCCTTGCAGAGAGATGGGGCTCCATTTTTAGTTTGTTGGAGTGAAGGGCTGCAGAACTCAGGGTTTGTGAGACTGTGACAGAGATAAGAACTGATAAACATCTGAGTCCCAACAAGAAATTCCGTCTCGTGGTTTAATCCCAACCTTGGCAAAAACAAAATAAGACTCGACAGCTGTGACAAAATATTGGGAGGAAACCACCAAGTTATGAAGAGTTAAAACACCTCTTTTAAACCAAAATTATAAATTGCAATATTATTACTGCAAAATTATAACGTTCAATATGTGGTCTGGTGTATGGAAAAAACAACCTGGAAAAATGTTCAGTTTCTAAAGAATTCCATCAGGCAATGGCAGGTACAATGTGATGCTCTGAGGCAGCAGAGATGGGTGTTTATTTGTTTATTTCCTTATGTGTATGTAAGGGGTAAATACATTATGCAGAGATATATCCATCCATATTTATACAGAGGGAGGCCATGAAAGGGGGCAGCTGCTCTGAAATAGGAGGCAGGACAGAGGTTCAGAAGAACAGGCAAGTCCCCACCTCCCCAGCTGCTTGAAAGGTTTTAAAAGGTCTGTATTTTCACCACATGGAAAATCCCTTTTTCTTGTGTCCACCGGGGTTTCTCAAAGGGTCTCCAGGGTAACTCTTAGTGTCCCCTTGGGTTTCTCAAGCAGCTTGCTGAGGTTTCCAATCCCTATTTCCATATGTGTAACTCCTGGGAGTGGGGACTATTTGAACACCTGATTTTGTTCTGCTTTCACACATAATTTAGGAGGATAAACCCCCTTGTCCCTCTCTCCCCAATTGGCAGTTTGTGAACCACTTCCTGGAGATGTTCATCTCTCAGCCTCGATTGCAGAAAACACCTACAAAGTTCTGTTTCACCTCGTCCAGTGCTGTTCCCTACCCAAAAAGGATAAAACAACCATGAATTTAAATAGTTCCTATCTACAACTTGCAGCATGACTATTCTCTATGGCATGTGAATTTATTGTCGTGATAATGGCAAACTCTGCACAACATGCAATAGATATTTGTTATTCATATCTTCAAAATATTAGCTGGCACATACACAGTTTAGTAACTATGGCAACACTGATAAATTTGAAAATAATGGCTCTTATTTGCTTTGTACAAAAAGGTCAAGGACTGAACACTTAGAGCACAAACAGGAAGAGCCAATTTTGAGGATTAACTGCTGGAATTGGTGGTGTTAGCATTCCCCATCCTGGTAGCATTCATCCCTGGACACCAGGGACCCATTAGGGATTCAAAAGGGAAAATATCTCTCTTGAGTAGCAACCAGGAGCCATGAAATTTCCAGTTTCTATGAAATGTTCGATTTTCTCTTATTTTTCCCTCGACCTTTGAGTGATTTCACTTTTCTTAAAATCACCCTAATGACCTCAAAACTTTCCCAGAACTGGGATAATAGGCTATAGTATGACTCCACACATGGACAAATATTGACAGAGAACATACACATGGGAACTTGCTGTGAGCCCTGCTAGGCCTCCACCCTAATTGTTATTGCCAATACCTGTGGCAGGCTTTTTATCAGAGAATTAAATACCCTGGTATTGCCTCATGTTGAGCAAACAGGGGCTGGAAACCTAGGAAAATAGATCTGGATGGCCTCAGTTTGGACAGAACCTGGCTGTGCTGAAGTCTGGCATTTTATATGATTTAAAACCTATATCTAAACAGGCTTTAATTAAAAAAATGGGTTTAAATCAAAAGTGCTAAGGAGGGGTGGCTTCAGTGCCTGAAGAAGCTTAAATAAGAAATACTGCAGATATCCATGGTTTTTCCTACTTATAGCAGGGACAATTTGCCATCATCAGGTTTTGTCTGTGCATGAGAATGCTCAAGGTGCTGAGTTGTTGGAACCCTGGCTGCTGAGAATTTTGGACTTTCTGTGCTGCCAGGCACTGACCCCCAGGAGAACTCTGAATTGACCTGAGGCTGTGGGGAAGCTTCCAAAATGGAATGACAGAACTGGGATTGTGGGGGTGGAGTTTGGATAGAAGTGTGTGATATCACAGGCTGGGAAACTCAGAGTTTAAGGGTTTAGAAAATAGTAATATAAATAAAGCAGTGTAGAGGTTTTGGGGCAGAGGCTGGTCCTTCTTCACCTTCTTCTCCATGGGTTTGGGTGGTTTTGTGTAATTGGATAAAAAAGTCCCCATTGCAAGCACGGGTGGTTGGTTATTGGGTTAAAAGTGAAAATAATTGAGGTGTCATTTCTCAGTGGGACAGTTGATCCTTAAAAGGCCTTGCAGAGAGAGAGATGGGGCTCCATTTTTAGTTTGTTGGAGTGAAGGGCTGCAGAACTCAGGGTTTGTGAGACTGTGACAGAGATAAAAACTGATAAACATCTCAGTCCCAACAAGAAATTCCATCTCACACATTTAATCCTGACCCTGGCAAAAAAAGTTAAAACTCCACACCGATTGGCAGAAGAGCTCTGAGTTTCGGGGGAGCTTCAGCAGATGCAGCAGAACAAAGGAGCAAAGCCCTGGCACAGATGGGCTTTGCCAGGATCTGGCATAATCATAAACCAAGGGAAAGAAGGCACTGCCACTGGGCAAACAAAGGTAGGATGGGAATGCAAGCAGGGCTCCACCTGGACTCAATCCCAAAAGAAAAGGTTTTGGTGAAGCAGAAGGTAGGAGAGAAATTCAGACTGGGCACCAGGAATTTCCCTGCCACTTTTCACAGAAATCACAGAATTCCAGAATGGTTTTGGTTGGAAGGGACCTAAAAGATCATTTTGTTCCAACGCCCTGCCAATGGGCAGGGAAGGTAGAGATGGATGATTAAACAGGATGGGCAAGGTCAGCATCTTCTCTGCTCTGGACACTCTGGGGCAAGAAGCACATTATCCTGATGGATTTCACAGGATATTTTGGTAGCACATGTAGGCACTGTGAAAATGCAGAGATCCTCCTTTCTGCAGAGTTAAAACCAAGTGAGATTGTGCTCAGCTGCTGTCTAGAGATGGCATCATTCTTCCAACCAATATTTTTATAATCATTTTTGGGTTTGATTGCAGGGTCTGCAGGGTGGGTCTGCTCTTAATATTCCTCTTCGTGTCAATCTGGGCAGAGCTGGGCAATGAACTCAATTTCCCACTGTCTTCCCAGTGCTTTGAAACACCAGGGATGCAGTGGAAGAAGAGGAGCAGCTTGTAAATCTGTCACAGCAGAATTTTTCCTCTGCTCCCAAGCACACACGTGCTGGATCTTGTGCTGGGTGTAGGAATCTGACAAGCCAGAGAGTGTGACAGATAACATATGTTAGTCTGAGCTCTCTTTCCCCAGCCTCAGGAAGTGCTGGAATGTTTCTTTGAATTGAATTGCAGTTATCTCATGTGCCTGGCAATTTCAAACACTCTCTATGTGTGTGTGTGTGTGTGTGTGTGTGTGTGTGTGTGTGTAGCACAATTTTTTTACAGATTATTAAATTAAAAAACAAAACAAAACAAAACAAAACCAAAAAACCAAAACCAAAACCAAAAAAACCTATGGACATAATCTAATCTAATTTTCTGCATAGCGAAAGTTATTGGTGCTTCCTAAATTAACTTCTGTTAAATTAGTACTTTTGGGAAAAGTACTCATTTAATAAAGTACTAATTTAGTAAATTAATACTGAATTAGTACTTGTGGGAAAAAAAATCCCCCAAATTAATGCAAAATCCCCAGAAGTAAAATTTTTTTGCATGCCTGAAGTCCCTCATATCCCAAAAGTAGTTGTTCCAATTGGTAGCTTGATCCACATTGTTCAAAAAAGGCATTTTCATCCAAAAATATGGATTTCAAAAAATAATTTTGGAGCAAATTTATATTCTATTTCTGATTTATCCTTGTTATTCTTTTGGTTATAACCTCCACTTTTATTCTGATTAAATAACTGCTAATAAATGCAATTTTTGCATGATCAAGAGTGAAGGATTGTTGATTTGTTACAACTGTGCTTTTAAATAAACACATTAAAGAACACATCAATCATTTAAAATGTTTTCTATTTTCTAACTGCTTTTGTAGGTCCATTTTTTGCTATGTAGCTTTTGAATATTATTATAAATGTTTGATCAAATTGTGTTTTGCTGGTTATTATGCTGATTGCATCTTAGTGGCAGTGTCACTCACTCTGGATTACATAGTGACATCGCAGAATATTGTTAACTGAGAATTGCTTGTTGAAAGCACAAATTATGCCTTTCATGACCAAATTTATTTATTTAGTTTTGTCATGACACAGGTCACATATTTCCAGAGGAATAGGATAGGTTTTTTAACACAATTTGTAAACCCATGAATGTTTAAAATACAAAAATTGATGAGGTGAAAATAGGATCTCTTATTTCTTACAACCTAAACCTGAGAGTGAAGAGCATGATTCCTGCTCAGCCATCAGTGAAAATTAGTAGGAGGGACCCCAGACCCACAAAAAAAATATCCATATGGTCTTTCTGTACTCTGAAAGTGAAGAATAAAATGAAGCACACTGAGAAGAAAATATTTTCCTTGTGGAAACTCCAGCCTGGGGCAGAACTGATCTGAGACAAATTGGAAAGGGGCAGAGCTCTGCCATGGTGAAAGAATTACACCTACTGAGTCTGGTTCTTTAATCTGCCTTTCTAATCAGCTCCTGGAGAAGGAATAGTCAGGCATGCATGAAATCAGGGCTGCCAAAATTCCCTGTGGAAAAGCTGGCTTTTGGTTAGGCTGGAAGGTGCAGCACCTGAGTGATGCAGCCTGTGGTGACAACAGAGCAGAAGGGACAAAGGGTTTCTCTTGTATGATTTCCTGAGGTGGTGGATAAAGAATTCCTGCTTTGGTGGCTCCCTCAGCCTCATCAGAGTGGTGCTCCCTGTTCCCCTCAGTTTGGGAAGGACGCTGGGACGCTCGAGCGCGTCCAGAGGAGGCAACGAGGCTGGAGAAGGGCTGGGAACACAAACCCTGTGAGGAACGGCTGAGGGAGCTGGGGGTGCTCAGCCTGGAGAAAAGGAGACTCAGGGGTGACCTCAGCACTCTCCACAGCTCCTGAAAGGTGCCTGTGCTCAGCTGGGCTTGGGCTCTTTCTCCAGGAACTGACAGAACCAGAGCACACAGCCTCGAGCTGCACCAAGAGAAATTCAGGTTGGATATCAGGAAAAAGTTTTTCACAGAAAGGTGATAAAGTTCTGGAATGGCTGCCCGGGGAGGTGGTGCAGTCCCCATCCCTGGGTGTGTTTAACAAAGCCTGGATGTGGCACTGGGTGCCAGGGTTGAGTTGAGGTGTTGGGGCTGGGTTGGACTCGATGATCTTGAAGGTCTCTTCCCACCTGGTCATTCTGGGAATTCTATGAATTCTGAGAATTCTGTGAATTCCTAGCTCCATTCCCTTCTCTAGACACGCTCCAGCCCCTCAATGTCCTGCTTGTATCAAGGGGCCCTAAAATGACCCCAAGATTGGAGGTGTGGCCTCACTGGGGACAATTTCTTCTCTGCTCCTGCTGGCCACACTATTTTTGATTAAAAGCTGACAATATGTCATTGGTTTTGGTGGCCTTTCAATGCAACCCATTCTCATTGTCTTAAATAAATTCTGTGAATCCCTTGGGGTCTCAGTGCCAGCATTGAAAAGTTGTCTTAGAAGTACACAAATAAATTTTTAATCTTAGCAGTGAAAAAAAAATGTCATTGCTTTTGTTACTGTTGGAAGAGTTTATTTATTTAAGGTATTTTAAAATAAAGATTTAAGTTCTATTTTGTAACAGCAGTCTCTGAGCTTACACAAATATGTGTTTTCATCCAAAATAAAATGTCACCTTCTGTTCCTGAGGAGTTTGATAGATGTTGGGAGAAAGAAGTGACTGAATTTTGTTTGGACAGACATGAACATCATCTAGTGAAAGAAAAACAAAATCAACCACAGAATGGTTTGGTGAGAGTTCCATTTATCTTTAGTTTGCAGACATATTAAATTTCAGATATTTGGGTCAAAATATTTGCCACATACCCAAAGACATTCAGATTCAGCCTGTGAAGAGGCAGCTGGAGTTTTTGAGGTTTCAGATCCAACCATTCCACTTAAATTGCCACAGTGAAGTCTCTTGTCTCCCCTACAGTCTGGTCCTCATCATGATGCTGATATCCAACCCTTGGAGAAACTTGATGATTCCTCAATCCCTGCTGGGCTAAAATGTCTGTAATTAAAGTCCCAGGGCAAAGGAGGAGTGGGATTTGCAGCCCTGGAGAAGGGTTCTCCGGCACAAAGAGCTTTGTGATGACACTTTGACTAAAAGAGACCCTAAATTTGTTGTAGAAGCAATTCATGTTTCCTCAGGGTCACTTCAAGAGAGGTATTGGGTGGTGTCCCTTCAAATGAAATATGAAATTGCCTGCAAGCTTTTAATTTATTTATTTATCTACTTATTTATGTATCTCCTGTGAAAGGGAGAGAACTCTCAGTGTAACCTGCCACTCATGCTGTGAAATTTAACCTCAGTGACTCAATTGATCTCTTTCTATCAGTGTCAGGAAGCATTAAAACATTTTCAAGCTGATAAAGACTGGAGAAAGTGATCTCAGACCATGCAATCCTAGATTCTAGGATTGCTAATATAAAACCTACAATAATTGCTAATATAACACCTACAATAAATTCTGAGTTTTGGAATGGGGGTTTTGAGGATTTTTTGCCTTCAGAATTTTCACCTTGCTTAAGAGTTGACACATCAGATTATAACTGACATTATAATTTGTACATCAACACGTCAGGGTCTTCTGATTTTGAATATTCCTTTAATAAGTTATTTTTCCTCCAGTTTCTCCAAGGAACTCCTGGTGAGGGATGGCAGGAACAGCAGGAATTCCCTGCTGGAAAGGATCTGAATATGCATCCCCTGCTAAGAGCTGGCATCGATTTCCCATTTGCAGATACGAACTCTGCAAAAAGATTTCCTCTGCAGGAGGAAAAGGCAACTTCCCACACTTGCCCTGCCACCTTTGCTGCAGAAGGACATTTTGGATTGCAGCAGAAGAACATTTTGGATTGCAGCAGAAGAACATTTTGGATTGCTGGAGAAGAACATTTTGGATTGCACCAGAAGGACATTTTGGATTGCTGCAGAAGAACATTTTGGATTGCTGGAGAAGAACATTTTGGATTGCACCAGAAGGACATTTTGGATTGCTGCAGAAGAACATTTTGGATTGCAGCAGAATAACCTTTTGGATTGCTGAAGGACATTTTGGATTGCAGCAGAAGGACATTTTGGATTGCAGCAGAAGAACATTTTGGATTGCTGGAGAAGAACATTTTGGATTGCAGCAGAAGGACATTTTGGATTGCTGAAGAAGGACATTTTGGATTGCAGCAGAGGAACATTTTGGATTGCTGGAGAAGAACATTTTGGATTGCAGCAGAAGAACCTTTTGGATTGCTGAAGGACATTTTGGATTGCAGCAGAAGGACATTTTGGATTGCAGCAGAAGAACATTTTGTATTGCTGCAGGAGAACCTTTTGGATTGCTAAAGAACATTTTGGATTGCAGCAGAAGGAGAAATGGTGTCTGGGACCATGTCAGTGCCTCCCATGGCAGCAGATACATCCTGGCCCATTCATTGTACCAGCTCCTGGGGGATGTTGTACCCCTTGCATGAGATCTTTTGGAGAGCTCCACAAACAAGGTTTTCTGATGCCTCTGCAGAAGTCTGAGCCTCGAAACGTGTAGTTTGTTATTATTATTAAATGAATTCTTGTTAATACTGTGGTGGGTTGACACTGGCTGGACGGGCAGCCAAGCCATTCTGAGCCTCCCCTTGTCAGGTGGGCAGGGGAGAGAAAAGGTTCTTGAGCAGGGAATAAGGACAGAGACACATCAGCCACCAAATGCAGTCCCAGGCAAAGCAGACTCAAAATTAGGGATGGTAATTGAATTTATTATCAACAAACTCAGAGCAGGATGGTGAGAAGTAAAATAAATCTTAAAAACACCTTCCCCCCATCCCTCTCTCCTTCCCAGCCCTGCCTCCTCCCCGCCAGATGTGCAGGGAGATGGAAATGGGGGTTATGGTCACTCACATGTTGTTCCTGTCACTTTTTAGGGAGAGGAGCCAGAGTCCTCCCCCTGCCCCATTGTGGGGTCCCTCCCACAGCAGACAGCTGATCTCCATGAGATTTATTATCTGCCTCATAATGCTGGGAAAAAAAAAAAATATTCCTGCCTTTCATAATCACACGGGAGGTGAGGCAGGAATGACTGAACAGTCTGACCATGCCAGAGGGAGCTGAATCACAGATTTATCACAAAGGCTGCTCTGGTCACCCAGGCCTAGAGGGGATCCTTGCTCATGGGGCAGAGGGGCTGAGGGTAACTCGAGCTGCCTCACTCCCTGAGAGCCCTGCTGGCTGCTGGAACTGGCCTGCTCTTCAACAAACACTGCTGAGGAGGAGTTTTGACCTTTTCATCTGCTGTTTTGTCTCCCACATAACATTACTGTTGGCCGTGCTTATGTCTGTTCATTTTTTTCTTCTTGACAGATGGTCTGATACAGCCTTTAATTCTTGACAGCAAAGGAGCAATAAATATTTCTCTGACTTTCCTCTTTTTCTTAATTTATTTTACAGTACTTCAGAGTCCCAGAAGTATTATTGTAAAACTTGTTTTAATGGTACCCCTGAAATCCCAAGAATTAAAGTCAGTTGAGGGAGAATATTTTATTATGATGTTAAGGAGTCTCTCCCAGGTTAAGCAATCAGTTTCACTAATGTACTCCTTCTGCATTTTCGTTCTTTTCTGACTCTGCTGCAGCTCAACAAGAGGTTTCTATCTGTCAGTTAATTCTTCCAAGATCCTCTCCTTCTTTCCCTCTTGACATGTAAATGCAAATTATCTTGCTGGTGGGATTTGAATAACTTCTAGTTCAAATTTTAGATTTAGGATTTAAAAGCTTAAATGTGGTGATAGGACAAGGGGGAATGGATTTAAAGAGAGGAGATTTAGACTAGAAGATAGGGGAGAAACTCTTCCCTGTGAGGATGGGGACGCCCTGGCAGAGGGTGACCAGGAAAGCTGTGGCTGCCCCTGGATCCCTGAAAGTGTCCAAGGCTAGGCTGGATGGGGCTTGGAGCACCCTGGGATAGTGGAAGATGTCCCTGCCCATGAAAGAAGATGAGTTTTAATCCAAACCATTCTATGATTTCTTGCTCCTTGACCCTGATTTTTTCCAAGGGTCATTCCCACTACACAGTTCCCCTTTGAGGGCTTTGTGGCTCTGTTAACTCACAGAATTCGCAGAATTCCCAGAATGACCAGGTTGGAAGAGACCTTCAAGATCATCGAGTCCAACCCAGCCCCAACAGCTCAACTCAACCCTGGCACCCAGTGCCACATCCAGGCTTTGTTAAACACACCCAGGGATGGGGACTCCACCACTTCCCCGGGCAGCCATTCCAGAACTTTATCACCTTTCTGTAAAAAACTTTTTCCTGATATCCAACCTAAACTTCCCTTGGTGCAGCTTGAGGCTGTGTGCTCTGGTTCTGTCAGTTCCTGGAGAAAGAGCCCAAGCCCAGCTGAGCACAGGCACTTTTCAGGAGCTGTGGAGAGTGCTGAGGTCACCCCTGAATCTCTTTTTCTCCAGGCTGAATTAGAGGTTTAATTCCATAGTTTTAAACCACTCAGAAGGTGCTACAAACTCCATGGGCTCTGCTCAAACACGAATGAGCCCAGTACTGATTGCACAGGATGGGCATTCAAGCATCACCCGAGGTAAAGCTCTAGCCTGGTGCTAGAACACACTGTACTGCCAATTAGTGCAGCTGAAAACACTTGCCAGTGTTGGCTCGTCCCCTTGAAGTGCAATAGGAAAGCACTGGGTCAATAAATTTGACATATCTTCCGTTACCACAGTGAGGTCAGTCATTGCTCACCCCTGTGGATTCCTGCGCTGCCAGGCTGACACAGCAGCACAACGTGGGGAGTGGACACGGGAGGTCTTCAGCTCAGCAAAATGATCTCATCAAGAGTGGTTAAAAATGAGCTAAATGAGAAAAAAAACCCATAACTCCAGCTTTGAGTGATGTCCGCAGAAATTCAGCTTCCAATTTATGTCATGTTTTCGCTTCAGTGCTTGCATCACATTTGAATGCTCCTGAAGCTGAGATTTTTTGGCTGGAGAAACCTTAAATATACATCAGCTCTTTTCCTTTTTCATGGTAGGAGGTAGAAAACCAATAATATTTAGGCTGAAGAGCCTAATTGCTATCAATTTGCTTGAACTCTTGCTCTCAAGTATCTCTTGGTGCAGTTTTCAATGTCTCTCTTGTCGTGAAGGGCCCAAAACTGAGCCCAGGATTTGAGGTGTGGCCTGAGCAGTGCCCAGCACAGAGGGACAATCCCTGCCCTGGTCCTGCTGGCCCCACTGCTGCTGGCACAGGCCTGGTGCCACTGGCCTTCTTGGACAACTGGGCACTCCTGGGCTCAAGTTCAGCCCCACATCCTGGAAAGGATGGAGATTCTTCTCAGCCCTTCTTCTGTTGTTGATATATTTACAGAAAACTCTCCTCTGATTCCTGAGTTCCACACAAAACTCTATGTTGGGCCCGGCCTATCTTCTTATTTTTAAACTTTTCTATCTTCTCCTTGCTTTGAGTCTTGTGAGCCACAGGCACTGACCTTGTTTTTGTGCTATTTTTCCCACACTCTGGGGCCACTGGAAAGACTTTAAGAACAATTTGCCCACATAAGTCTCTACTTTACAGCAGCCATGCAGAAATGAAGCCTTAAATTCGCTTTTTTTCAAAGACAACACAGATTCTGGAGCCCTGTAACTAAACCTCTTTTTTGTGGGGTGGTTTTGAAAGGTTTTCTCATGGGTCTCACACAGCTGAGGCAGAAGAGAGTGAGGAATCAGGGATCTCAGACTGAATGAATTTGTAGCTGAGAGGGGAAAAGCAGCTCTCTTTTCTTTCGAGGTATTATGAAATATCCTGCTGTGATTGCCATCTCATTTATCTCAAACCACCTCAGCCTAGCTCTTAAAGATGAGAGGTTTTCATAGTACACTCATCATGAGCATGAATTTGTGATGATGCCCAAAATACAACAAGAGGAAGAGTGAGGAGAGTGTAATAAAGGACAGCAAAAATAAAAATAAAGGTGACTATGAAGTTCTTTAAGTGGCAAATTCACAGTGAGGGGGAAAAGGGGCTCACTTCCCTGCAGAAATGTTGGTTAATATCACTGAGCTTAGTGAATTGTGGCATTGCTGGGTGTGATGCTCTTGCTGGGTATTCCCTGTGCAGATATCCTGGGCTTGTATTGCACATCAGACCCCGTCAGGGCAAATTTTTATTAGACCTTCATTAGGTTTAATCATCTTCAGCTTTTTCTGAGCAGAATATCTGTGATTTTTAGTGGCAGTTAAACCCCTGCAAGGACATTCAGTAAGCCTACACTCAGCACTACAGTCTAACACCTCTGAGGTATGTCCTGTCTCCTTAAAATTGTCCACAGAATGAAGAATGAGCACAAATCACTGCTCTTGGCAAGAGAGCAAAACAGCTTCCTCTGAAAGACTTCAGAGTGGATGGCTTGGATTGCTTTGTGCATGCACTCACCTTCTTGTCCTAATTTTGGAAAAGAATTGAGGCAAAATCAAGCGGATTTAACACGGTGAATAAATAATGCCTTGTTTTTATGTAGCTTTTTCTATAGCCCAGTCTCGTGGCAGTGCTATTCCAGGCATTCTGCACCTTATGTAACAGAGCTGTCCTACTGCTGACTTTGAAATGGATTGCTCTTGGCCTTCACATCATCTCCTGACAGTGCACGCCACAGATCCCCAGCTTCTGCTTCTGCTTTTTCCAGCAGTTGCACTGCCTGCTTGTGGTTTAGTTTTAAATGTGCAAAAGGAAATGTGGAGTTCTGCTTTTTACAGGTGAGTTTGAGCTGCCAGGTGCATCTCAACAGCAGAAAAATGCTGGAATGAGCGACTTTCTCCCCACACACATATTATTTTCCTACCACATCATCAGTAATATCCTGCAGAGAATGAGGGAAAATTATAAAATTCACAACTCTGTGTAGTTTGCCACAGCTTTGTTGGATTGATAACACAAATGATTGAAATGAGCTTTTCATGTCACCCCAGCCACCCTGTGTTGTTTAAGGAGAGGCTAAAGCACCTCCAAGGTGTAATTTATATCACCCAAGAAGGGGTACCCAAGAGTAAAAAACTCTGCATGCCTGGTTCTACAGGTGATGTGCTGAGTCTGTTGCATCTATAAAGTGAAATATTCTTAAGTTTAATTCTATGGAAAACAGCTTTCCTTATGGATAATAGTTGTAAGTTTTAGATATAAAGACTTTCCTCAAAACAAGTCTGATCCAAAAAGTGGCATTTTCCAAGTTCTTGTTTGTAGAATCTTAGGAAGAAAAAACAGCGTTCCTATTAACTAACTATATTTATTTGTTAATTTTAGTTTTGTACTTAATTATTTTTAATAAAGTAGCTCACTTTAGTTTATAATATAACACAGACCACAAGTCATCCAGAAATCTTGAAAGTGAGATGTTTTCTTTTAGCACTTTATTTTTTAAACATCACAGGAAAGAACACAGTGTTAATCTGAAAGCAGGAGAGCTTGTGCTTGATTATACCCAGCTATTTAAATACTGGTTCTTATTATACTGCAAAATATTGCATGCATTTATTAATTTTTTCTTCTTATTCTTCCAAGCTGAGGTAATCTATTTATTGATGTGCCATAAATCATTCTGTTCCACATCCTAATGCATCAAAAGAAAACATATTGGGTGGCAGGAATCAAGTGTCCTTTTAACTCAAGGGCATATTCACTGGTGTTATTCCCAAATACCATATTGTAAATATAGAATTATAAAAGAAATTCATCCTGAAAACCAAAGAACTCTGCAAAGTCATGTCAAGATTTTTTTTTTCTACTGTTCCCATGAGGGACCACTTTCATCATATGGTCTAAACTCTGAGCCCAAAGTGAAATATTTTGTGTAGCAGCTCGTGAGGAGAGCACAATTAGTCTCCTCTTTCATGTGAAAACAAACATGACTGAGAAATGCAGAACAAAAGCCCTTGTGAGCTGACACAGACTGATCAGGAAATAATTTTTAAGTAACATGACTGATGCAGGCAGAGCAGAAATATCTGTGTGACACTCTGGGAAAGACTGAGCTGATCATATTTACCCATGGGCAGAGGGGAAATTTAGATATTTATTTGTTTTACTCACGCTAAACCTTTAAATAACAGAATAAACTGAAAACCTGAATAAGGTGGTGTTTTAGAATTTGGTTCCAGGGTTGGCTTGAGCAAAGCCAATGATAGCCCAAGGTATTAATGCCTCTTGCTGGGATGGCTCTGTCCCATCCAAAACTCCTCAGTCCCAAGGAATATCCACTCATGAGCTGAAAGGATGAAGTGACCACATTCATTTGGGAGCAAGAACTGAATTCAGTCCTCTGTGTGCTAGCAATATCTTGTTTTACAGCCCAGATAAAGCTCTCTGGTCTATTTTATCATTTCCTGTTGTGGTTACAGTCTGTGGATCCTTCTCTCACAGCCCATGGTGATTTGTTATTGCAATGTTAAGTGCCATGGTGCTGCTCACCTAAACCTCATCACATTTTAATCGCTTTTCCTCTAAACTGATTAACTTCAATTCAAGCTTGGCAATTAGAACTTTGCAGGTGTTCTGGATATTTGCTGTATGTGACCAAGAAACCTGGCCCTGCTGTGAGACGTGGACTAAAGAGTGGATTTGTGTGACAGGAAGTGGTGGAGCAACTCATTTGCCTCGGGCTTTTGAGACCACAAAGAGAAGCAGATAAAATGGCAATGTCCCACACTGTCCAGTGTCCTGGTCTGTGGCTTTTGCCAGCATCATGAAGAACATCTGATTTAATCCACAGAATAAATGTGGCAGAGGGAAATTGTTGGCAACAAGAGTAGGAACATTTGTGATTTTGAGTTTCTCACTGAAAAGCAACTCTTCCTCAACAGCTCTCCCCAATAAAATGACTGCCACAAGAGAAATATTTCTATTCACCTGCTTAGAGAGATCCTCCCTCTGCATTATGTCCTAAAAAAAAATAAAAATGTGTTCATCATACCTCAGAAAGTTTTCCCCAGAGCAGCAACTGCTCTGATTATCCCCATTACTGCATCCCTGACTCCTGGGTTCCAGTCAGAGTAGAAAAAAATCGTATTTGCTTGCACACTTTGGAGTTTTGAAAAACTTCTACTGCTGTGGGAGACATCCAAGAGGCAGAACATTCAGCTTGTCTGACCTGTTTGCCATGGACCACATCAGTCCAATTCCTTTGGTATTTGTCATGTCTATGGGGCTAGATTACTACATTGATTTTTTTTTTATGAATGCTTTATCGGTTCCTTTCAGCCAGGATTCAAACTTCCTCTCTCTGCCTTCCTTTGCTGTGTGTAAAACTCCATTTCCTTTCCCTTTCTGGGCAGAGGAGATAAAGTGATCCAGAACTGAGCAGTGTTTGTTTGGGGCCAGCTGAAATCCCCACAGAGAGGCTGGCTGCTAAGCACCAAGAAATAGATGGATTTCATTAGGGCATTTTGTCTATTAGTTGTGGGTTTAATGAGGAAAATGGAGTTACCTGGGGGAAAATCATAGTTCAGACTGAAAGAGGGGAAATTTAGGTTACACATGATGAAAGATTGTTCCCTGTGAGGGTGGGGATGCCCTGTCACAGGATGCCCAGAGCAGTTCTGGCTGCCCCTGGATCCCTGGAAGTGTCCAAGGCCAGGTTGGAGAGGGCTTGGAGCAGCCTGGGATAGTAGAAGGTGTCCCTGCCCGTGGCAGGGGGTGGGACTGGGTGAGATTTAATGTCCCTTCCAACCCAACCCATTCCAGGATTCTGTGATTCTGTGGTTCATGACCCTCATGGTGGGTTTAAGGGTGTTGGCATTATTCAGTCCCACTCATACCTGGAATTGTAGCTGATTGCTCAACCCCTTTCCTCACCACTTCTCTCTCCTCTCCCAGACCCATTTAATTCCAGGACAGGAGAAGCCTGTAGGAAGAGAGAGGGAGAAAAATGAGAAATTGGTGGGAATGGAGTCAGAGAAAAACTGTGAGGTGAGGAGGTTCATGTCATGTGATTTGAATTCCAAACCAAAGGTGAAAGAAGGAAGCTTGAATGAAACCAAACCCAGCACAATGGGGTCTGGATCAGCTCTGGATTGTGAAACCAGACAGGGAGAAATGATGCTGCAATGTTTTATCAGAAGAAAAGCTCTATTAGAGCTGAGGAAATTAAAGATTAATAAGGTTGGAACCAGCAGTGATGAGGGACAGCAAACATCTACATGTGGGCTTAGTGGAGCTGTACAGTTGGATGGAATTTAGAGAATTTTGAGGTGTGGGAATGATGCCTCAGGTTTCAGCTTTTATATTTTCTGATTTTGTGCTGCTTTGGTGTGTGGGTCTGGGCTTCATATCAGGGGATGGTGAGCTCTCTGCACAGAGCAGGGAGACAAAACAATTCCTTCTCCAGCTGGGCACCAAGGACAAATGATCCAAATCTCAGGCCCAAGAGCACAAGCAGCGTGGGCTGGAGAGAGAAAAACAAGCAGGATGGGAGTGCATGGGCTAAAGCTGGAATGGGACAATGAACTGCAAGGTGCAAATGGAGCAGAGCTGATCCCAGTGAGAGCCCCCGGGAGCGCTCGTGCATTTTGGGACCATTTTGGTTGATCTTGGGTGCAGCCCTGGCTGGGCTCTGGTGCTGCCCAAGGTGGATCCATGGGGGAGATGCTTTGAATAAATCCCTGCTTGATTCTTTAGCTCTGTCCAGCCTCTGTTCTAGGGCAGCCTGCACAAGGCATCAGGAAAGCAACAGGATTTGGCAAAGCATCCCTGTGAAATGGAAGATTAATGGGGGAGAAGTTGATTTTCACATAGTCCGTGTGACAAGGCTGAGCACAAAACCAGGAGAGATTAGACAAGATTATGTTTGACTGTGACAGTCATCCTAAACCACCAAGGAGTTCAGCCTGTCTCCCTCAGATGAACTGTGAATCCTGATAAACCCATGTGCATACTTCAAACAGATTGAAACCCAGTGTAACTAAACCCATCTTGAATTACAAACTGGTGCAAGGTTATTCCAGTTAAGGCACGGCACTCAGAGGGGAAACATTAAAAAGCACTGAAAAAATGGGCCAGAAAAAAAAAATCTATTTAAAAAATTCTGTATATGGGCTCAACCACCCTCCTAAAACCATCTCCAGGAGGCTGAAAACTGATTTCTTTGCTGTTGAGACAGAAAACAGAGCACAGAGGAGTGAAGTAATTCCTAAGAAAGCACTGGCAGAAATCAGAAATCCTTGCTCAACCATTTGTTGTCTCCAGTACACGCATTTCTTCCTTATTCTCAAGAATGGCCTGACATTGTAAAATATTCCAGGTTTTAGTTGAACTTGTTTCATTGTGTCTATCTGTAAAATACCTTTTTTTCATTGCATGTGGGTTGAAAGGGAAAATAAATATTTAGTGACAGGTTCTTCAGACCATTTAAACACCTGCTTTGTCTCTCCCCAAATTATTACTTATTACTTCTTCCCCTTTTCAATGACTTTAATGATATGGTGCCATACCAAATTTTATTCTAATGCATTATTTCTCTTTGACTGTCTTGAGTAGGTAAAGATGTTAACAGGGAACAAAACCTAGCTCACGAGGACAGGAAATGGAGAACATTCCCTCTCTTTCTTCCCCCCTGGAAAGCTGTGGAGAATTACTTTCCTTAAATGGGAACAGAGACTGAAAACTCTGCCAAAAGCCCAAGCTCAAAGGTAAATATTAGTGTCACAGTACAAGTAAGGAAAACACTTCTAATTTTACAGTGCCTTTCATCCAAGTGTTTCAGAGCATCCCCCAGATATGGATCAAGACTTTCTGAGGGATTTTTTATAGGTCAAGCACGTCAGTACGAATTTCCCATCACAAAGTAAGAGGTGAAGAGCCACTAGAATGGAAGAAATGCTTTCTGTGGTTTGTTTCTAACAGCTGAGAAAGAGAAAGCAAAATTAAAGAGTTCAATTATTTTTTGTAATTGTAATAATGGGGGGTTTTTATATGTGTGTTTAAAGGGGTGTTTGGTGAGAAATCCATAAAGAAAAAGTTCCTGGATTCGGAATTAGCCTTTTTATGTCATCCCTTTGAAATAAAATTGGTGGGCTTTAAATTAATAAACTTTATTTATAGTTTATTCCACAGACCCTTGGAATAGCAGTTTAAATGATACTGAAATCAGATATGATGAAATTTCTGCATGTTCTTTCCTCATCCTGATTCCAGCAGTTACTCAGACCCTGTGGCCAAATTTTTTTGCCCTTTCCATTGCTTGTGCAGATTTTTCCTTAAGCAGATTTATTCCAGCTGATGACACAACATTCACGTTTTCCTTGAGATGCCTTTTCCAACCAGATTCCTTTTGGGTGTGGAGAGTTGAACATAAGGATACAAATACTTTACAGTGCTGGTGTGGAGGTACTCCCCAGAGTAACCTACGAGTAGAACATAGAATACAAATCAAAATTCACTCAATCAAAATCAACCCAACATTTGGGTGACCTCGCCATTGGTGTAGTTTCTAAATTAGCTGTGCACTTATATTCTGTTGTGTGAGATCAGTATCCAAAAGGATTTCCCCACCTTTTTAAAATCAGATTTAGGGGCTGCAGTATAAAAGCTCAGAGAGATTGAAGGCAGAAAGATTTCTTCCCACTGCAAAACTTAAAGCAAAAGGCAGGAAGACTGGAAGAAATCGTTAGTATTCAGGAATGTACAACACTGTAGATGGGGTTATTACTCTGACAATTGGAAGGAGAGTTCCAATAAAACTTTGCAATTTAAGGCATTTTCTTGTATTCCAATTGAATTCTTGGGGGGCAGGTTTATGGAAACTACATGCACATGAGACTTGAGAAGTTGTCTTTTTTATTTTTTTTTTCCAAAACCCAGTTTCTATGAAGCTTTAACAGTGACACAGGTGTTTTAAAAAAAAAAAAAAAAAACTAGGACGTAATTATCTGAGATTTGGAGGGTTACTAATGATTCTCAGAGAGAATGAGAAGCAATTTGGTCGTGCTCTGTTAATGAGTGAAGTGATTTATAAGGGAAGCAGTAATGAATGTTGTCACTTCTAAACAAAACAAAGCACTTGTAAAGAACATTGATCTGTCCTTTTTTTTTTTTTTCCCAAGAACTTAGATGGATGAAGATTGCAACATCAGCAAGTTTAACGAAGTTAACTCTGCCAGCTACAAACCATTCTTCAAAGATGTTTCTCTCATTCTACATAAACCTGACTTTTTTTTCTTTTTGCTTCATAATATATTTCAATTTTGATCCACATAAAGGCAAGTGCATATCCAAATCAAACAAAATAAACTAGGAATTAACATTACCAATTTTTAATATTTATATCCTCTTCTCAAGATGATAACCAGACTAATTTTGTTTTATTCCTTTTTTTAATAAAGAACACCATCCCCATGATTAGAGGAAAATTAAGAAGTTTATAACCACAAGCCCTGCAATTTCAGCCAAATTATTCTGCTGGCACCTCTTGATTACCTGTGGATTCATTATCCTGTTTAATGTGGCAAAAAAACATCTCATAGGATCATAGAATATCCTGCGGACTTTACTCAGTGTAAACCCCTAATTATTTATTGTTAATGACTTCCAAAAATGTTTGAATAATGGAAGTAACAGTTTTTTAGTGAATTGTGTATTCTTGGTCAAAAAGGGTAGAACAAATTGTAGGTATTGCGAAGATAATCAATGAACAAATGCCCTCATGAGACACAGAAATTAATTAAAAAATTAAATGTGCTAAATATATCGACTACTTTGCGTCTTATGAAAGATCAAACTTAATCACATTTGCTTACTAATCTTTCATTTTTCAATTAAACACGGGCAAAATATATTGGACCAATATCCTCTTCCCTATCGCTTTATCTCAGGGAGAAAATAAATTCTTTGATTTCTACAAGGGGACATCCCAGATGCACTTCTCCAGGAAAAGGATTCAAGTGTCTGAGAAGTCTGGGAGGATAAAAGAACAAAGAATTTGTAGGTTCCAGCTTTTTTTTTTTGTTTTTTTCCTACTAAACATTTCCCTCCCCTCCCTCTCCCTGGGAGCAGGATGGTGATATCCGACTCTCTTTTGCTGTGGGACATTGGTGGGCACAGCAGATAAATCATTCCAAGGAGTATAAAAACAAGTAAATTATTTGGATCATCACACCTGGGCCTTGATTCTGTACCACGGCCAATCATGAAGAGCTGGGAACTAATCCATATCCAAACAAATTGAGAATTTTATCCAAATAAACAGCACAACAACATATTTATAGAGAGCTGAAAGTCATCCAGAGAAAAAGCAAACAAACTGCAGTAATTTCTCCAGCTGTCAAAAGGCACTTGACAGAATTAACCAAAATTAGTGTGGATATCTCCAGATTCTGAGTAAATGTGGCTTTAGTTCTCATTTTGCTTTCATAATTGGAAATAGACGTGGTGAAATTGTCTGGACGCCTCCGTGTTGGAAATAAATTAGTTCCCCTTCATAGTCTCTTAAGAAGAGGGACTTAGCAAAGCTGCTTATTTACTGAGGCTCTGCAATTATAACGAGGCAAATACGACTTGCTAAGTAGCGAGAATACAAATGGAAAATTTAATCTCTGAGGGGCTGCCTTCGGGCACAGACAATAATTCAGCTGCACACACCTATTTGCATTTTATCAGGTTGGAACATCAGAGCTCTACCACAACACAAGAAACGTGGTTTGGCCTGAAAGAAGTGCCATGAGGGGAGGGTTTCAGATTCTCAGTTGGCTGGGATCATCTGAGATTACCTAATTCTGCTCAGGGTCCTCCTCGAGGGGATCACAAGCACCAGTTTGACTGAAATGTTGAGGGATCTTCCTCCAAAAAGGGCCATCAGGCTTGCTGAAGATGGATTGGTGCAAAGGAATGATGGAAGCATGGATTGGGTGTTGGGATAAGTTGGTCAGTGCTCAAACCCAGACTGACAATGAGGTCTCCATGAGCAAACATAAAATAGGGGAGTTTTAAACAAATCTACCTCCACGTGTTTCTCCCCACCTTAAAATCCAAGTTTTCCATGTCAGATGGGAATGATCTTTATGGGAACATTCCTCATCAGGCCTCCAACCTTTCTTCTTCCTTTTATTTTTTTTTTTTTTTTATATTTGTATCCTCATTTCCCTCAAAATCTTAAGGATAGTGGATTATCTTCTGGTAACTCCAATATTCTTTTGCTCTCTCTCTCCCCCCTTAACCCCACTGAACCTCTCAGTATATTTCACTGAGCCTTTTGGGGTTGATCTCCCTGCAAATCCTTTTCTCTGCATCTCATCCTACCTTTTAGCTTTCCTGGGGTTCACATCCCATAAACACCAAAAAGCCTTTCAAATTCCCATCAGCATATTGAACAGCACTATCATCTCCCCTGAACTCAAAATAAGGAATAGTTATTACCCATCCAAAGGCATGAAATAAACTTTGCACTCAAGAGTTTTAATTTTGAAGCTCATTAGATTCACCTTGTTTCCCTGAAATTCATCATGATTTATGAACACAAGGTGCACCCACCATGGTGAAAGAGGTATCTCACACATCACTTCTCACACACTTAACCATGTTTTCTTTGTTCCAAAATACCCCAAATTTGTTTATTTACTTCTTTGTTTGCTTTTTTCATTTGTCTTTAAGGAAAGCAACAGATAATACTCTTTCCTCTGGGAAGGTAATAACTTCAGAACAGTCTCTTGAGTATTCATATTCTTCAGAAAGTAAAATAATTTTTCACATAGTTAATAAAAAAGGAAGAGGTCAAGAGTCAAGCATCCATTCATGTTCTAATATTCTATTTCTTTATTGCCTTTGTTTGCAGTGAGAGAACAAAATTACAGTGACTGGAATTTTTTAAAATATAATTGGAATATAGTGTTGGTAGATTGATGACTCTTGAGCACTCAAAGTCCTTGAACAAGTCCTCAAATAAGAAATGCTGAAAGGAGACCCTCTTCTATTAAAGTCAAACTAAATTTCAGTGATGGCTTCCCAAGTCCAGAATTTCAGTGTGTTCAAGTGTTCTTCAAACAGATTTGATGATTTGATGCACTTCAAACCTTGACTTGGACAGAAAGAAAAGTCTTGCCTCTTGTCCATGTTCTCTCCATGACTCCAGAGATTCTTTTGATGATTGTTTGCCTTCTCACTGGTCTTCCCTCAGAATATGAGGAATCCAGTCCTAAAAACTCCAGCAGAGTTTTTTTCTCTTTTTTCTCACTTCTTTCCACCACCCCTTTCCACGAATTCTTGTGCCAGTCACTTCTGCAGTGCTGCTGACACTGAGTGGGGGACTCTTACCCAGTAATCACCTTCACAGCTGAAGTGTTGGCTCCCTTGTTCACTCCTAAATTTCCTTTATTTTTACCTCAAGGAATATCTTGAGCATTTGTGCTTGGAATTCTTATTCGTTGAATGGGTTTTCAGTTATCTGGAATTTTCTAGATCTGGCTGTACAGGAGTGTTGTGGTTTAAACCCAGCCTGGGGCTCAACACCTCACAGCTGCTCACTTCTGATCCCAACAGGATGTAGAGAAAATAAATGGGAGGGTAAAAATGAGAAAACTCACAGGTTGAGATAAGAACAGTTTTATAATTCAAATAAAATAATAATTGTGACAAAAAACAACAGCAATAATAACAACAACCATAACCATAGCAACAATAACCATAATCATACCCTTAATGCTATATAATGAAAAGGAAGACATTTTTTTAAAACAGAGCAAGCACAATAAACCTGCAGAAAAAAAAAATGATTCAAATGAAAAACATTTTTTCATGATCAACCAAGCAATGCCCAGCCAGTCCCCAAGCAGCCATCCCTGGCCAAATTTCCCACTAGTTTATATGCTGAGCATGGTGCCATAGGGACCGGAATACCCCTTGGGACAGTTGGAATCAGAAGAGAAAAGACCTTGACTCTGTGCAAGTGCTGCTTAGAAATAACTAAAACATCACTGAATTATCAATGCTGTTTTCAGCACATTTCCAAAATTTAAGCTCATATTAGCAACCATGAAAAAAAATTAATGCTTCTCTAAAAAAAAAATTCAGTGCATGGGGTTTTTACTGTGAAGGGGACAGGAAGGGTATCTTGTTCCCTAGAAGTCTTAATTCCTTAGAAGCTTAATTCCTTAACACCTCCATTGGGACAGAGAAGAACAGAAGTTGACTACCATCATAATGGGGTTAAATTAACAGGGATTCGTGACTTTTGTACATTTTTCTCCCTTGTGTCATTGCAGAAATCCCTCCTGACTTCATGGATTCTTTTTACAGATTTCACCACAATAAATACCAGCTACAGAAATACATCATTCACAACACCAAGTTAGATTTGATTTACCTCCTGGAACCAAATTCCTTACCAGTTCCCATGGAGCTGCAGTCATTCAGAGGAACATTCCTTTTCCATAAAAAAACCTACCAGGACTTTCAAAAATCCAGCCTCTCCAGTACAGTCCCAAAGGCGTTTCTGGGGGCTGTTCAGTGTCCTGAATTTCCAAGAAGGTCATTAAACTGGAACATTGTAAGTTGCTAATAAATTTTAAGTTCTATGCCCTGTAAATAGAATCCAAGAGAAATTAGGATCCTCTTGCAATGACTTAATATAGACACTGTCCCCACTGCAGTAAATCTTTTCTATGTGCAGTGATTAGAGCTGTGATTTAGGATCATTTCAGACACCTGCACTAAATAACAAGGCTTTTCAGTGGTTGTTACGTTGTCATATATCCTGCAGCCTTCCCACTCAATTGTTTTTTGGGGATTGATTTTAGGGGACCTACAGGAGATTGTCTGGAATGTTTGACACTCTCCTTTTCCTTGCTGCTTTGTGGATCTGTGTCACAGACAAATCTACACAGGCTCCAAGGCTTCCTGCCCAAACAAACCAGCAAGTCCCCTTCAGGAAAGCTTCCAGAAGCTGTTGGCAAGATAAACTCAGCTCCAGACAATTGGCTCCAAGAAGTTATGGATGTGAACCCTGTCTAATTCTGGTGCCATTCATCCAAAGCAATTCTTCAGTGCTATCCCAGAAAGATTTGTGCATTCCAACACTTTTATTTCCAACCCATAAATGTGTGAATCAAGTAATGAAATGTGCCCTCGTTGTCATCCCGTAGAGACAGAGCCCTGGAGTGTTACAGCTCTGTGCCTTCACATGAACAAAGAAACCTCCAGTAATTCCATTTCAGTGGCTCTCCAAACCATCTCTACCTCTCCCCACCTTCATTCCTCGCTCAAGTATGGAATTACAGAATCACTGAGCTTGGGAAAACCCTCCAGGACCATTGAGTCCAAGCTGTGCCAAATCCCCTATTTGTCCCCAGCCCAGAGCACTGAGTGCCACCTCCAGGTGACACCTCCAGGGATGGGGACTCCAAACCTCTCTGGGCAGCTCCTTCCAAGGCCTGAGCACCCTTTCCATGGGGTAATTCCTGCTGATGTCCAACCTGAGCCTCTCCTGGCCCAGCCTGAGGCCGTTTCCTCTCCTCCTGTCCCTGTGCCTGGGAGCAGATCCCAACCCCAACCCCAAACCCTGGCTGCCCACTCCTGTCGGGTTCTGCACAAAACCAAGCTCAGAATCAAAAGATTCCTTCCTGTGCTGCCAAAAATTTCCAAACTTTTGTTTAGAAGATCAAAACTGAGATGAACAATTCGTGTGAGATTGATTCCCTGCTTTGTGACAGCATTGCTAATAAAGCAAATTTTGTGTGTTTACTCTGGAAGATGCAGTAATGGAAATAAGAGGGCCATGTCTAAATGCAAGCTGTGTCTTTTGAAAATATTTTTCTCTTTGTTCACCATCAACTACTGAAAAAGTGCAGTTGAAATTTGTCTTTTTTTTTTTTTTTTTAATTGCTGCATTCTGGAAAAGAAAGTATTTAAAAATTTATATTAAATAAGAGAGTTAGAACCACCAGAATTTTAAAATAAAGGGAAATGTAGGTGTTGAAATAATAACAGAAAATATTTTAGGTATTTCTTTTCTTTAATAGAATGATTTAAATTCTAATTAGAAAACAAAAATAATGGCTTTTGGGTATTCTTTTTCAAAAAAAAGTTTCTACACTTCTTTTTCAGCTCTGCATGTCACTGCTTCTTTAGGGATGAAAAGAAACAGATTCTTAGAGAAACAAAGGTAAGACTGTGAGGCAGCTACACATAATTTAAGGTTAAATTGTCTTCAGCCTGTTTTCTATCACAGCTGCTTTTAGTGCTCATTGGGATGTGAAAACCTCTCTGTAGTGGCTAAAAATAAAGAACACTCCAGCAGGGATGGAATGAAAAGCCATTTTTGTTTGTGTTTTAAAGTGCTCTGTATACTTCACACACTTAAGTCATAGCTGAGATTTTATTAGGTGGAAGAGAAACCTCTTTTTTTTTTTTTTTTTTTTTTTAACTTCTAGGAGCAAAATGGTTTTTGAGCAAGAAAAAGAATGCAATTTTAGGTATTAAATACAACAAAAACTGTACAACATTTTCAATTATTACAATGTTCAAAACATTATTTATTTAATGTCAGGCATAAAATAATACACAATGTGTATAGAATATATACAGTATATACCTTTTAAAAGAGGACCAAAAGGTAACAGAAGAAAATGTAAATATTTTGACATTAGAGGAACTCTTGATCCAAAATTTACCTTGCCTTTTCCATTTTCGTCTTGCCTTTCACTTCTCAAGTCTGTGGAGCTCCATGAAATGTTTGGCCTGGAGTCAAGTTTTTTGTTGTTTTTTTTTTTCAGGAAAAGTATTTTACTGGATCATTTCCATGGATTTCAGCACCTGGTTTTGATGGAAAATTAAAGACTGTCCTCTGGTTGAGTATTTATTTATTCAGGTGTGTGTCTGGAGAAAGTTCTACCTTGTTCCTTTCCTTCTTTAGATGGTCTGTACAACACATCACAGCTTTTGAGACCGAGTCAGAAAATTTTACATTCAGAGCTTTTATTTATATATTTACTCAAATTCCATGAAGCCAAACTTTGTGAGACATTGATTAGAAAATTTTAATAACAAACAAAGTGGCTAAAAATGTAATAGAAAGTATTTCATCCCTCAAAGTGGACAACCTTGGCTTTTGAAGGGGTGTTTCTTCCTTTTCCCTAACCACACAGGAACTGGTATTTAAAATAGCCAGAGTATCTAATTATTTTTTTTTTTTATTTAATAAAGGTAAAATCAATTTAAGTTCATTTTCTAAGCATTTCCTCTGCTGCTAATTTCAATATTGGTTGTAGGTTGGGTTTTCTTCTGGGGAGAGGGATTTGAAAAAATCTTTGCTTAGTGTTTTGAGGGTTTTTAAAATATTTCCTTTTTTTTTTTTTTTTTTTTTTTGAAGGTGTGACAAATTTTTTCTTCACTTATTAAGGTTATTTTTTTTCACAATGGTAACACATCATAACCAATATAATGCATGAAATATGGTTGTGGTGGTGTTGTCAGCCAGCCAAGGGGAACACAGGGAACTGCACCTCATTTTTTAAACTTCCCACTTTTATTTTGGGTTACCGAAGTTCCCAGTGTGATCTATTTCACCATTTCCTGTGTGCTTCCTATGCCAAAAGTGTCTGTTAACAGGAGAGCAAAAAGTGAGTGGCTTTCATCCTTTATCAAATGGCAAATCCATTTTGCAGTGATAGGACAAGGAATAATAAGTAGAAATTAAAAGAAATTTAGGGGAATTTAGGTCAGATATTGGGAAAAAATTGTTTCCTGTGAGGGTGGGGAGGCCCTGGCACAGAGTGCCCAGAGCAGCTGTGGCTGCCCCTGGATCCCTGGAAGTGCCCAAGGCCAGGTTGGATGTTGGGGCTTGGAGCAACCTGGTTGTAAAATTTTAAAATAAATATATGGTAAAGAAACTTCATCCTTTCACGTTTACTTGAGTGTAAATGGATCAAAATCACATCCAGAGCTTGAATTTTTTAATTATCACATACAGTTCTACAAAATTAGAACAGAAACTTAAAGAAGTCAATGGTGTCAATAAGAATCATCTCTACTGGAAGTCAAACTCAATATTTTTTAAAATATATTTTGTTTAATTTTAAGCTTTTCTCAGTCATTATGTTTTTCTTTTGATTACATTATTGGCTGAGAATATTAAAGTGAATAACCAAACACATTTTGAACCTTTTTCCACAGGTTCATGACAATGCAAGTTTGCTGTAATACACTAAAACCAAACATCTGCTTATGCTATTTTGTTTGTTTTAAAGAATGCTGATAATCATTCTTGGAATGCAGTCACAGAGAACTGAAAAAATGCTTAAAATAGTTGAAAATTTGGTATGTGATAATTGGTGATAACACTGCTTCCCAAACTGGACATTATTTCTCATTAATAATTTTCTCATATAAATTTCTCATTATTAATTTTTTATTAATTTTCTTTTTCGTGTCAAACTGCATTTTTTACCCTTTGTTTGGAAAAAAAAAATAATCCTGTTGAAGGGTTTTTCTCTCATTGTTGATTGGGATTCATCTCACTCAGCTACAGAGACCTGAAAGCCTGTGGCTGTTGGAAAGTTTGGCTTTTCCAGAGTGGTGATTCCGAGAATAATTTCCAATGGAATCAGACAGAATTGCTGAGCCTGGCAGGGATTTTTGGTGATCATTTAGTCCTGGCTCATTGCTCTGCACTGATCAGGCCTTCAACTAGAGCAGGACCTTGTCCAAACTGCTTTTGAACCTCCCCAAGGATGGGGACTCCACAACACCCTGGGGCAACCTGTTCCTGTTCAGCCACCCTCTCACTAAAGAAGAGTTTTCTTATGCTTAAACTGAATTTCTGCCTTATTTATGGTATTATTGTATTTATAGTAATTTAGTTTCTGCCTTATTGCTGTTTTCTTGTCACTGAGAAGACATTTCCTCTGCCTTTTGCTCTCCCAGTCAGGTGGTTACACCCACTGGGAGTTGCCATGAGCCTTCTTTTCTCCAGGCTGAGCTGTTCCAGCTCTCAGCCTGTCCATGTGGGTCAGATGTTCCCATCCTTTTCCATCTTTTTGGTCCTTCCCTGCCTCACTCCAGGATCTCCCAGTCTCTCCTGCACTGGACCCAACACTCCAATTGTCCCAGAGCTGAGCTGAGGGAAGATTGCCCAGAAAAAATTATGGATAACTCATCCCTGGAAGTGTCCAAGGCCAGGCTGTGTTAGAACCCTGGTTACTGAGAAATTTAAACTTTCTGTGCTAACAAACACTGACCCCCAGGAGAACACTGCATTTAGCCTAAAGCCGTAGAAAAAACTTCCAAAATTAAATAATAGAACCAAGATTATAAATATATAGTTTAAATAAAAGTCTATAATATCACATAATAAAAAATGGAGTGTTTTCAAATACAATAATATATATATATAACAAAACAAAAGTTTTAAAACAAAAACTAATACTTCTTTTTCACCTTCTTCTTCATAAGTTTTAGTATTATATAATTAAATTTTAAAAAGTTTTAGTGTTATATAATTAAATTAAAAAATCCACTACCCACAAGTAGCTAGTTATTAGATTAAAAGTAAAAATAATTTAAGTATAATGTCTTAATTAAATAATTTATCCTTAAAACAATCTTACAAAAAATACATCTCCATTTTTTTAACTTATTAAAATAAAATTTATTAAAATAAAATACTGTAGAACTCCCAATTTATAGCACTATAATACTCCACAAGGCTGCTTGGAGCAACCTGGGACAGTGGAAGGTGTCCCATGGCAGGGGGCTGGAATGGGATGAGCTTTCAGGTCCTTTCCAACCCAAACCATTCTGGGAGTCAGGGAAGGATCATCTCCCCTGACCTGCTGCCCATGGCTCTCCCAGTGCAGCCCATGTGGCCTTTTCCTGCCACATGGACACACTTGAGGCTCATGGTCAATCATCATCCCCAAGGACTCCAAGGGAATTTTCTGCCAAGTTACTTTCCAATCTGTTGGCCCCTGGTGCATCCTTCTGCATGGAGTTATTCCTCTTCAAGGACTAAAATGAAATATAAAACTCACTTAGATTTAACACTGAAATATTAAGGTGCTGCTACATGAATCACTCTCGTGGCAATGTACCTGCATCTAATTCCTCTTGGCTTTCATGCATTCCAACAGGAAGCAAGTGCTTATACACCTTTCAAGGGTTGGAACTAATCAATTTGCTAAAAATCGTATAGAATATGTATGAATGTAAAAAAACCCCAATCATTAACCCCTTTTCTGCTTCTCAGAGTTACCAGAGTCCTCAGAGCTCCCAGATCCAGTCCATTTCAAATAACCTCAGCCTGACTTTTGATGCTGCTGTTTGCTTCAAGCTGCTTTAATCTTTGAAGAAAACTGTTGCAGTCAGAAAATTGAATGGATCATCACTGAATTAAAATCTAAGAAGGGACATGAAGCTCTGCTAGTCTGACTCTCCCTCCCACTGCCTTCATTATTTAATGCAACACTTGAAAAGTCACCTAAACTTATGGGAAATTACAAATCCCCTTGGTGCATTGAGCAGAAGGAACAATTCTATTTCCAGGGCAGTTTTTTTGATCAGAACCCTTTGTTCCATACAAACAGGTGTGTGCTTCAGTCATTTTGCTTTTCAGAGTGCAGAAAGTCACCCCTTTAGTTTATTCTTCACACCTGAATGACTCTCACCTCCAGCAGGAACTTTGAGACCTTCTCAGTGAAAATGAGAGCATTGTTCCTAACAGCACATCACATGCCAAAGCTGATCAGAAGGAGAAAGTGTTCACAAGACTGGGATGCAGAATGCCAGGTAAAGGTTCTCCCTCTTTTCAGGTGTTTTCTTTGTGGGGTCTGAGCCAACATGTGACATCTTTGGCAAACTGAGTGAAACTTTCTCCTTGAGCAACCCCAGAGACACCAAAGGAGCTCTCTGGAAGGTGTTCTGCTCCCAGAGAGCAGAGACAATAAAATACCCACCTAAATCTATTCTTGAAAGTATCAGAACATATTCTACACTCCTGTCTGCTGTCCTCAGTGCTATGAAATGCATGCCCTGGCACCAGTGGCTCTATGCCAGCATCTCTGCGTGTACAGACAATGGAGCACAGGACAGAAAAAGGAAAATTTTCTTTCTGCAGGAGATGATGTAAACCAATGTAGGAGAGAAACCCCCTTTTTGCATCCCCTCTCAATTTATTTCAATCCTACTTCATCTATGAAACATCTGGTCCTGATCTCTGTCAGAACAGGATCTTGCTTTAGGCAGACTCTCAGTTCTGGTGCACAGAAGGGAATAACTTGATTTACTTTGCCAGAGTTCTTGGCAGTTCCTGACCCCCTTAAACTAAAGTTACTCCCATTTCTGTCTGGGGAAAGATATGTCAAAAGCTGGCAAATTTGTGGTATTTGGGTGTCAGGTAGGAATCAAAATTTTGCAACCACAAATTTGATCTTCTCTCTGCACAATTCCTGGTATGAAAGGAAGGGAATGTAGGGATAAAGTGTGAAATAAAAAGGGAAAACCTCCAGGAACTGGATTTACCCTTCTGGCATCATGATTCTTGCATCCCATGATTTTCTGCTGGTCTTTGTATCTGAGAAGGGAGATGGAGGGAGATTTGTATCTTTGTATATGAGAAGGGAGAGGGACCAGAGGTGATGAGGTGATGAGCACCTGGACTGGAAGGATGCAGCCACTGGAGGTGCATAAACCCAAGGCAGGAAGCATTTTTAAGTTCCTCAGCTTTTCCTGAGCAAAAAAAGGACAAATTGTCTAACCTGGCTCTGCTTCATTTTATCCACATGCAAAATGAGGACTGCAATATTAATTTCTCAGCTGTGTATGAAGCACTGTGTCAAACTGGGGAAAAAAGGCATCATAGAGTAAAAAAAGGCTCTGCACAACAAGATAACGTTTTTGATAATAAAAGGGACAATTCCCAAATCCTCTGTTTTATCTCTTTGATAAACTCACTTGAATCACAACCTTTATTTGCAAAGTGGCCACAAAAATATGTGAGCAAAAGGGTGACGAGCCTCTGGCCAAAACCCTGTCTCTGAATGACCTTGCTTTGGCACAGTGGGACAGGGGAAGTTGTATTTTAAATTTTAAATGGGGTTTTTAAGGCTGAAGAGGGGAATGGAAGCAAAACCCCAAAGCCTAGGTGTGTGTGAAGGTGACTGCTGTGCCACCAGGCCTCTCAGGAAAATGTCACCTCCCTCTGCTGGGTTCACAGTGACTTCAGAGGTTTAAGAGAGGGAAAACAAATGTTTGACACCCTCAAACTCCACGGATCAGAGATGTAATGAATATTGTTTTACAGTGATATTTTTAGGCTAAGCAAAAATAGGTGGGAGTCAGTGCTGGCAGTGGAATATTTGCTTGCAAAGGTGATTGATACTGAGTTTAATTAAAATAGATCCTCCCACACAAGTCCCTCCTCTCCCATTAAAACTTCTCTTGAAATTATTGTTTATATATAGCCAGAGGTTTTTATAGCTCATTCTTGGCCTGATCAACAGTAGATTTGACATTGACCTTGAAAGAAGTGGGGTTTAAAGTTAATAAATTTTATAATTTTCCATTTCATTCCTCTTCCCATACAAAAGTTTATTTACTTTCTCCTTTCTATTTCTCCTTAATCATCCAGGTAGTGCCTTGTTTTGTTCTACTTTATTTTCCTTCTATAGCACTCTTATTTCTTTCCTTATCTTCTTCAGTTTAATTTATGCTCTGTCAGTGTTTGCTCCACAGCTCAGTATATTTTACATTTATCTGAATTAGACTTCATTTCTACCTATAACATTGATCTTGCATTTAAATTGTTCCTGTTTTCCTTCATCTGGCTACTCCTAATTCCTGAAACTTTCATCCATTAGCTTGAAATATAAATTTTTCAATACCGTAGTCATAGTTATTTATAAAAATACCCAAAAAACTTGCAGACAGAGAGCAGATCTTTCCATAAATCAGCGCCCCAGATTTGCTCTGAGCTGTTTTTAGATGGAGCACACTTACTGTGACAACCCTTAATTTATATTGGGAAAGATGAAAATGTAACAAGAACTGGTATTGGAAAAAAAAATATTTAAGCCCCTTTCCCTTGTGTTTAGAAGGATCTTCTACCCAGAAACAAGAAAACAGAGTTGTAGGACCATGTAAAAAACCCAGAAAATTTGGAACGTTTAGATTTATCACCTCAAGACCTCTTTTTCCACTAAAACTTATTATTTTCCTCTCTTTTTTTTTTTTTTTTTCCCTGCCCTTAGTGCACCTTGACTGGCAAGACTGGATCACAGCCTCTCAGGACTGAGGACTTTTGGGAAAAGGGAAGGTTCAGCTTAAACCAGCAAGAATAATGGGGCCACAACAACACCTGACAGGCATTGCTCTACTCTAAAATATTTCCATTTTTCTGTAAACAGCAGGATGTTTCTGATAACTGTATTTTCCCTGCAATTTGGCTGTGCAAAGCCAGCTCTCTCTGTTTGCCTGCTGCTCATTTGTGAGGTGTGAGCTGGGCAGAGCTTCACTCTGGCTTTTGCAGCAGTGACATTTGAGCTGCTCTGGGCTTAAACCTGGGCTCAGAAACGGGGCTGGGCTTGATCTCTCTCATAATTTCTGTGACTCATCCTTACACAGTGTGGGGGCATCCAGAAGAAATCCCACATTTCAAAAAGAAGACAGAAATATTTCCCCTTTTACGATGTGTAGTCAATCTAAGTTAATTGTCTATAAATGTTCTTCAGCTGTGGGATGAGGGGTGTTAAGTCAAAATACCAGAATCACTGTTGTCAAACATTATGCAGCACACAGCTGATATTTCACCAGAAATTTCAGTGAAATTAGGAAGAAATTACCCTCACAATAAGAAATTTATTCCCCGTATTTAATCTAAATTTACTCTTTCATCTTAAAGCCTTTTCTCCTTGTGTTATCACTGCATTCCCTTGTGTAAAATCCCTCTCCTTTTCCATTGGACATGGTTGGGAGCAGTTTAAATTCCCATTGAACTTTGGACATCTCCCAGTTTAATGGTTTTTAACAAGGCTAGGCACATTCCATACATATAAAAGTATATATATGTATATGTGTGTGTGTGTGTGTATATCCCTAATATATATATATATATATATATCCCTAAAGTTCAGCTGCTTATTCCCAATGAATTAATTCTGACGTTCTCTTATTTGGAGGGGTGGAAAGATAAAAATAGAAAGCTTCTGAACAATCCAGTTCAAACCCTGTTTGTCAGAGCCTTGCTACTTCACAATTCCCTTCAAAAATTTATTGTTCTATGCTTTGAATGAAGCTGGCATTTGTTCCCCTCTTCTTCTTGAGATGCTGTTACAAAGCCCTGAAAACCATAAATCCTGTAATTTCAATTCTATATGCATTCAGATTCCATTTCTACCTGTTTTATCCTGACCCTCAGTGACTTTTCATTTTAATCTCTCTCCTTCTGCTTTCACCCAGCCTGTTCCCTCTCAGTCTTCATTTTTCAAGGCTGAAAACATTCTCTGACTCCTGGAGAGTTTTCCATTCCCCTGGCTAGCCTGGACATCTCTGTTTTTCCAGCTTGGCTTTTCAGGTTCAGTTGAAAAGTCCAGGAGAGCAGGTAAATATCCCTGATTATTGGAATTTCACAGCAATGGTTATTTTTCACTCTGCTTTTGGCTCTGAATAATGAGTTTACTTTTCATTGTCGTGGGGATACTGGGACTAGTGCTGGACTAGATTTAGGGATGGAGCTGGGGCCTGATGTGTGATGAAGATTAACAATGGCTAAAAACATTTGCCATTATATGGTTTTTCTCAATAAATCACTTGGTGAAGTTATGCCAGGCCCATTGTCAATGTGAAAGGGTTTAAATGAGGGAAAAGACAGAAAATGCTGCCAAACCCAGAGATCTTTCATCATAATTTGTTCATATCTTGGATCTAGGAACGTGAACTGGCACTCTCAGCTGCCAAGGCATTGAGGGATGCTGCAACACAAATTTATCCTGCTTTTCTCCTGGACACCTGTGTAATATCCAGAGTAATTCCAAGAGACATGTTTATTATTGCAAATACTGGCATGTGCTAAGAGGTTTTCTGATCCAGCATTTGATTTGTTTGTTTTGCACAACAGAATCTTTCTACAAGGATGATGTTGAGAAAGAATTTTGCTGTTGGCCTCTAGAATTGCACATGGAGCCTGGAAAACACCTTCATCAAAACAAAACAAGAAAAGGCAAAAAAGTAGCAAAAGTTCAACACCAAATGTACTGAAATTATCAGAGTATCATAGAATTGGTCAGGTTGGAAGGGACAATAAAGAAAATATTTCCTGGTTCTCTCAGGCTTAAGTGTGAGTAGGAAATATGGAATTCATGAATTAAAGGAAACAGAAGAAAAAGGAAGGAGAAAGAAAAAGTCAGGCAGAAAACTTGTTTATCTCCCATGAGCTAAAACTATTACCAGCATGAGGTAATCAGGAAAAAAAATATTATTGTGTTATTATTTTGAGATGAAACATTAGGGTTCCAGTGCTGGACAATATAAAATTTTCTACCCATATTGAAATTGTTAAAATTATAGGATTTGGAAACCTGGGGTAAATAATCATAGAATCATTTGGGCTGGAATAGATTTTTTAGGTTATTGAGTTAAACCATAAACTTAACACTGCCAGATCCAGCAGTGTATATAAATAAAAGGTGCAATATACTCTTTTTACCTTACATTTTTTAATACTTTAAATTCTCTTGTCTGTCACACTCCAGCACCCAAAAGTGAAGAGGGTTAATACCGAGCTGGCAATGAATTGGTAAAAAGGGTTGAAATGTTTAATTTTATATTTGGCAGGCAGCTGTGGCTGCAGAACTCACTGTGGGTCAGGCCAGTCTGGGCACAGGGAGAATTTAGGTGGAGTTCCACAGTGAATAATTTCATTGGTAAATTTGGTGGGACATTTTTCCATCCAGTGCTGAAGACTCCCAGCTCACACAGCTGGTGGCTCAGGTGTCTGCTTGAAATTAATGACAAACCCAGTCTTTTTTGGGATGGTTCCAGGAGAGTTTTAGGCACTCTTTTAGAATGAGATTAATTGGCCCAAATGCTTCACTATTGACTGATGGTAATGGGGACCAAAATTCAGCGTTTTTTTTTAAGCAAATATTTTTGTTATTTTTATTCCTCGAACTGAATTACAATGACAAAGCAAAATTAAGTTTGTACAACGATTTGACTTCCTCAACTGATATTTTCCAGTTAAAAAAAAAAAAAAAAAAGAATAGAATCACAGAATAGTCTGGGTTGGGAGGGAGGGACCTTAAAGCCCATCTCATTCCAATGCCTTGCCGTGGGCAGGGACACCTCCCACCATCCCAGAGAGCTGAATTAATGGATAGAATTCCTTGTGCTGTATCTGTAGTGTTTGGGATGCTGGGATAGTCTCCAATCTGGGTATTATTTGGGCTTGGATTAAGTAGCATTGGAAAAGAGAATGAAAAGATCCTGTGTGCATTTCTAAGACTTATTTCAGGATATCTTCCCATCCTACACTGAACACTGCTTGAATTTCTAGCAAAATAAAATTTTAGGTATGTGGTCCAACTTGGATTTTGAAAGTCTACAGGACAGAAATCAAATTCATGCAGAGATTAAAAAATAAAAGTTACTCTCTTTTCCATTACAATATACCTCAGAGAGATTACCTGATTTGAGTAACTCCTTTTCTTATTACTTTTTCTTATTTCTTTTTCCTGAACAATCAGTCTTAGCAAATCCCAGTTGTATGACATTAAGTCATATCAATTTTAATAGCAACTTTATGTTCCCATTCTGCCAATGCACTCACTAAAAGATCATCTTTTTCTCTTCACTCCACAAATTTCCAATGTAAACATTGGCTGAATTACCAGCATTTTTGAAGGCTGGTCTCTAATGAAGAAAATAGAAATTAATTGCTAAGAATGACAAATTATTATAGACAGAAAAAAGAGCAAAATCAGTCATTAATGTGAGTGGCATTTTGCAAAGAGAAAATTCATCTTTCAGAACTCTGCAATATCTGAATCAAAACTTTTTTGAGACTTGAAGCTGAGCCATAATTACTCCTTTTTAAAGCTTGAATGCATACACATTTCAGTGTGATAAAAATAAACTTGTTTGAAACACAGTTCTGAATAAATAAAATGAACAATAAAGAACCCAGGAAGGCAAGATCTTTTCAGCTATATCAAAAATAGTAAAAACTTTTTGAATTACTGAAATATGGAGAATATAAATTTAATGCTGGAGTAAAAGTTGAGGGAAAAATGAGAACACACCTTGATACCTGCAAAAAAGGAACAATATTTGCTGAAGAAATGACATCCCTGATCATTGCTGGAAGGTAACTTCTGTCTTTTTGACCAAGAGGAAAAGAAAATCACATTTCATGTCAGGTAAAGAGTGTGTGCACTGACAAACCTCCTGCAGATAATATTGTACTGAAAATTCAAACCTAAATGCAGCCTATTTTATGACTTCTAATGGATCCTGCATTTCTCATTTGGAAGTGTTGCTTCCAAACCATAGAAATCGTTTTTGGGGTGGCTGTTACCATACTTGTCTTACTGAGAAGCACAAATTCTTCTCTGATAAATCTGGAAAACCTCATGAGGTTAGAGAACAAAACAAAACAAAAAAAAAATTAGCATGAATCCCATTTTGGGTCTTTTGCACTTGTTATTATTTTTGGAGCCTTGAAGAGTTCCCAGTTATACTTTCTATTTCTATGATCCTTTCCCCATAGTCTTTGTCCAGCTGTGTGTTATGAGGGCTAAATTGTAAATTTCAATATGTATTTATGTTAATAAGGGATTTATAAAATTAATCTTGGATGAAAAATTAGGATTATTTTAAATTTTTTTTCCTTTAAAAATACAATGAGAAGCCTAAGAGTTCCATCCTGTTGGAATCAGAAATGAGATAATCTTCAGAAGTTCAAACCAGGACATGCAAATCTGGTGCCTGTGAAATACCTGCACAAAATGTGGCCCAAATATTCATCTTGGCTAAAGCAAGGACTAACTGTTGGTCCCAGAAAAGGGTTGGCATTGGGGCTGAGCCACTTGGTGACCTGAATTGACCAATACAGACACAAAGCATCTTAATATTGCTTCCCCTGACATGAATTAAAGTGACAAATGTAACCCCAGAGAGAACAAGATCCTTTTAGTTTTTCATTGACTTCATCAAGGACTAAGATTGGACTTGCTTTCATCACTGCTTTTATGTGTCCTTCGTCTTTGTCAAACCCGTGATGCATTTTAGTCACCTTCTATACTTCTGCTTTTTCTTTGGAACCTTGGGGCAAAACAATCAAAGAAAATAATTTAAAAAGAAGAACAAAAAGTAATAATACACCAGATCTTTCCTTGTTGGGTAGTACATGAGTGACTAGGGAGAGAAAAACTGGAGAGTGAGAAAGAGCTTTTGTCTTTGGTTGCAAAATGGGAGTGTGTGTTGTATTCCCATCTATCAGAGTTGGGGCAGTTCTCTGCTGTTCATTGGGTATTTTCTTTATCTCTCCCACAGCCAATCCTCCCTCCAGGAGATCTCTTCTGTTCATGGCCACTGAGTGTCCCTGCATGGCTGAGAAAATTCCATCATCCCATGGGGAGATGCTGCGCCCAGGGGAGGAGCCAAGCATTCCTACCTGGATACAATCTGACTCCTGCAACACCACAGCAGCCTTTGCCCACTGCATTCCCAGAGGAGCAGCTTTCTGCCCACTGCATTCCCAGAGGAGCAGCTTTCTTCCCCACTGCATTCCCAGAGGAAGCCCAGGCCCATCTCCAGCAGCCCTGGAGCTTCAGAGGAAAACTCCAGCCTTGTCCAGGATCCTGCTCCAGCAGAAGCACAGCTGGCACTACAGGAGGGCTGAGCCCCCATGGAATGGGACTGCTGCCACCACCCTGACCCACAGGCTGCCAGGGCCTGCTCTGACTCTGGCAGTGTTGTTCTGTATTACTGCATTTTTATTTTTAATTTTCCTGTTAAAGAACTGTTATTCCTCCTCCCATATCTTTGCCTGAGAGCCCCTTCATTTCAAAATGATAATAATTTGGAGGGAGGGAGTTTACATTTTCCATTTCAAGGGAGGCTTCTGCTTTCCTTAGAAGACACCTGTTTTTCAAGCTCAGACAGCTTTCCTTCCACTGCATTATGGAAACTTATTTCTCATTGCTGTCTCTTGGGGATGGAAGGACAGGATCAGGGTCAGAACACATCCCTCATGTTAAACCTGTTTGCTGAAAACAGCAGAACCCTTTGGATAAGACATTTCTTGCACTGCAGAGAACCAAAGGGGATAACTCAGTGAGTTTATCTGTCCTGGACTACTGAAGTTGTTCTAAATGCTGAATTTTAAGCCTTCACTCATGCCTCTGTCTTGTTCTTGCTATTTCTTCATCTCCGAGTATTTCAAGTGCTTTTGTATCTTGCCTTCTTGTAGTGAGGAACAAATCTGAAGAGCAAATAAGTTTATTAAAGATTTTGTTTCCCTTTTTCTTACTTTAGCTAGACTTCCCCAGGCTGGTACTTCCTGAGGTATTCAGTGTCTTAAATGAAGAACATATGAACACTCACTGTTCTCTTTTCCTGTCAGAGAACTAAATGAGCAAAATAAGAAAATTAGGCATGTATTTAAACCAGAAATCTGGTTTACTTTGAGATGTTATGAAGCTGACACAGGAACACATGTCCCAGAGCAGCTGTGGCTGCCCCTGGATCCCTGGAAGTGCCCAAGACCAGGCTGGACAAGTCTTGGAGCACCCTGGGATAGCGGAAGGTGTCCCTGCCCATGGGTTGGAACTGGATGGACCTTAAGGACTCTTCCAACCCAAACCATTCCATGATTAAATGACTCCAAAAGTGAAATTAATGTGCTCCTACCACTAAGGTCCCATCCTTGGGACTAGACTGGATTTAATTTGATGCCACCCCCATGGTGCAGAGTTTATTTGTTGAACCCTCATCACAACTATTTCTGTTTCCATAACCACTTCACTGATCTGACCACCTCACTAACAGAGATTTAGACATTGGTTCTTGAGCCTGGGCATTGTTTGAGGATGCTGTTTGGACCAGGAAGAAGACTTATCAATGATAATAATGTCTGAGGACCTCACAACATTTTTACTTGGAGCAATGTATTCATATTTTATTTCTGACTCTTATTACCTGGGCAACACTACCTTTAAAATGCAAACAAATTCATCACAAAATAAGAATGCAAAATCAGTCAACTTCTTTAGCTTGCACTGCTCTGATTGGAAAGCTGTTCCAGCAATTTCCTTCCATGTTTATTCAAAACTTCCCCACTTCCAGATTAATTTCCAGCTGGTATTAGCATACAGCTCAGGGTTGTCAGGAGACAGCAGTGGGACAGTCCCAAGTGTTGCAGTGTCTGGGACTCAGTGGAGATGTGCCCAGTGGATTTCTCTGATTTCTCTGAACTCTCTAGAATAAGTGGTGAGGAAAAAAGTGCTTTCTGGATTCAAGACCTCTAGGACTTCAGCTATTGATTGGGAGCTGTGAAAATGAAATTTGTTCTTTAGTGACAATTGTGGTGCAGCTGTATCAGGGTTGTCTATTCTTGCATTTAAGCCATGAAGTCCCTGGTTGTTTCAGGGACTCTGTGACTGCTTGTCTGCACCGATGAGATAAAGGGTTTGGTGTCTGCTTTGAGATATTGCACAAAACTGTAACTAATGGACTGACTGAACAATCAGCCATTTAACAGAGTGTTTCACAGCGTGGGGATTTCAAACACTCCTGGAGATTTCCCCAGGCATACCCTGTTCAGCCCAGGCCAATTTGTGTGGTTAATATGTTGATGAACACCCTGGGACAAGCGACTCAGGGATTTCCAGGCAATCTAATGCTGAAGTTGTTGAAGAGAGCAAGAGATGTCTGCAAGCAAACAATACAAATTTCCCAGTGGATGCTGAGATGTTCACGCAGGAAAGTCTTGTAGAGGTGGCTGGGTTTTAGGAGGGTTTTCCATGTGATTAGTATTATTGATAAAGATGGATTGTAGATCTGCTGGAGGGTTCACGTGGGACCACGGAGCAGCTGGATTGCAGAATGTGAACTGGAGAGTTTGGGAAGCCTCACCAGATTTAAATTAAGGTCTTTTTCAACAGAGACCCCTTTGACCAAAGCCAATGGTGCAAAGTAGTTTGAGAGGTGTAATTTGACACCTGAACATTGTCCTATAATAAGATCCTAAAAACCTCTTTTTTTTTTTTTTTTTTTTTTTTTTTTTTCATTTTAACAGGCATCCAACCTCTGAGCAGCTGTACAAAATATTTATTTCAGGATGAAAGGAGTTCATCTGAAAACTCCATTCTTTAGAGTGGAGAGATGTCTTTTGGCCACAAAGAGAGAAGTGAGTGGCACTTTCACTACCCCTACACTACTGATCCATTCACCAAGACACAGTACAAGCCACACATGGGCAGATAAATTCCATTTCTATGAAATTTAAAAAAAAAAAATTAGTATTTCAAGAAGCAGTGGAAGAGTTGATGGAGAAATCCATATGGGCTTCATGGCCATTTATAATCCATAGTGCCAAAGTTTCGTTGTTATCTTTTAAATATGCTGTATTTCACTTTTGCTGTTTGCTTATCAAGACTATTTTTGGCTCCTTACACCATAGCACATAAAATATAATTTAGCATGGCCTGGAGGAGTTTTATTAATGTCAATGTGCAAGCTGAAAAACCACACGGCACCCAGTATTATTTAAAAATGAAATGTCTTCACACAGATAATGAAAGGTGCTGGTCCTGTTGATTAATTAATCCAAGTAAATAAAATAGCAAACTGTAATTTTTCTAACACCAAAAATTCCATTTTAATATTTTAAGCTCCCTGCATACTTTATTGAGTTATGAAATTCAATAAAGTAGGGGTAAACTCAATTGTAAAAACAATATACAGTCATTTCTTCAGTTTGGAAGTTTCTTTTCCTCTGTACCTAAAATATGATGTCATTAGTATCCACCAGGCTTCTTCTGGCGATGCAAATCTTTCTGTCAAGGCTTTTTTGTGTTTTTTTTCCAATGATATATAGCAACATTAAATGAGCAGAAATACATTTCACAGCATCCTAGGTCTGAAAATTCAGTTTGCTTCTCCCAGGTACATAAATACCTGGTAAAAGAAGATACAGAATGCTTGGAAAATCAACCCTGAGCTGTTTAAAGGTTTAATGAGACAGCAGTTAAGTTTTTTAAATATGTAAGAAGGTTCCCAGTCTGTAGCTTTCCCCTCCTCCTACTCACTGGAGCCATGGAGATCAGTCTCCCAGTCAGCCACATCTTGGGAATAGTGTGCTCTAAAATTGATTTAAATTTGAGACAGCGTACATTCCCTCAAATGTATTATAAATATATATATATTTTTTAAAGGTTTCAGAACTCTATTTAGTAAATAATCTCTCATAAAAGTACACCCATGTTTGGCTGCAGGGTTTGCATCATTTATTTCTCTGGTATTTCAGTGGGGTATTTTATGAAGCTGGGAAAAAATTTTGCAGAGGGCTCCGAGCTTCCCTTGCAGTGGAGTAAAGTAATATTTCCACAGCATCATGTTTTAATGCAGGGATTAAGGAGGGCTGAAGCTGATCTGGGGGAGAATTTGAAGAACTGGATTTGCTGTGTGGCTCCTGACTGGAAGATGAGGTAAATTGGGAATTGTGCCAGGTGCACACGAGCTGATGTCGGGGGGGTTCAGTGATGCCACAGGAAGTCCCCAGGCCACCCCTGAATCACTTTTGGCTGCAAAGCCACGCTCTGACCCCTGGGCTGAGCTTTGCCTCACTGACATCTCCCACTCCCTTCATTAGAGGGGTCTGGGCTCTTTTTCTGCGTGTTGGGAAGCAAAATCTGAGATTCTGGAACCGTGAAACTGAAAACACCACAGGAGATCAAACCAGAGCCTGACATGCTCCTGCTTTTGGGATGAAATCAAAAGATTTCCTCAAGGCTCGAGAGCTTTGGGTTTCTTAAAGCATCAGTTTCTGAAATAATGAAATAACATGAAACAGTAACTTTCCAAGGGGGAAAAAAGCCACCCAAAGAACCAACAAAACTTTGGACTTTTACTGTTGGAGACACAAGCTTAATAAATGCTGGAGTGTAATAAAAACCTCAAGTGTTAACAAGGGAGTATTAGGAACAAAAATCCCACAACTCTTTTTCAAAAGCTCCCCTAAACCTATTCTTCTTTCAATTGCTGCGTTTTTAGTGGTTGTGACTGCAAAAAATGGAAGCTGCTGATAATGAAATAATGTTTCTGAAGCTGATATTGTGCTTCCTATAACTCAGTGATTTAGAGTTTGTGCACAAATAAGCTTCAAATTGATTCTTTTTCTCCTTGGACAGATGGGCTAGAAGGTATTTTTTGGCTGTTCTGATTCAGCAGCATTGAAGCATGGCTAAAAGTGAAATTCTTTCTCTCCTGGTGGCGTGATAATACTGCCAAATATGAAAAATACCAGCAGAAATAAAAACTGATGTTGAAAAGTCTGTCAATCAAAATTCAAATTATTCATCTTGATAGAGTGGTTTTGAGCATATAAAACAGGGCAACAGAGTCCAAAAAGGAAGGGTAAGAAGATGTGATGTGCCTTTGCTTTTAGCTTTGATACTGAATATTTATTTTAGATCAGCTTCTTTCAGTATTTGTATTTATAAAAATTCAGCAACTAAAAATCTTTCTTCAAAATCCAAGAGGTCACAATCTTCCAGATCTTAAAATTTCACTTCCTTTTCTTTTTAATTTTTGATGTTTAAAAAAGAATAATACAAAAGATGAGGCAGAAAAGCACCTTGCTGGAGCAGCTGTCACACAATTCAAACACTGTGAAAGAATCTGATTATATTACTCAGTTTTCTAGAGCTACCCCAATAAATTATGTTACCTCAGTCATTAATTCTCCAAATAAACAAGCAAGGACATCTCCTGCTCTCTGCAGACATCTCAGGACAGGTCATTTCTTAGTATCCAAGGACATTCCCACATTCCCACACCAAGTGATTAAATTCAGCAGAAATTGGCTTGGATTATTGTTGTTTCCTTGGAGTGAGTCAGGGGAGGGTTTGGTTTTGGTTGGGCTTTTTTTTTGGTTTGGCTTGGTGTTTTTCTCTTTTTGTTTTGGGTTTTTTTGTTTTGGTTTTGGGTTTTTGGGGGGATTCTAGTGGGAGTTTTTTGTTGGATTTGTGTTTTCCATGGCCATCTAAGGCACAGCTTTGTGTGCCTTTATGGATGAAGTACAGAAGACAAGGAAGGTGGACAGGGAGAGAAACACCCTCCATGTCCCACCCAAAGTGTCAGCAGCAAAATAAAGAGGGAAAGGAAATGTCCTCTGTTCCAGCTTTTCTTCCTGAATAACTTCTGGGACAAAGAGGGACAAGTCAGTGCTACAAATTCAGGCTTGGGGCTCCTAAATCAAAAGCTAGATTCCCTAAATCTTGCATTCCTATCTCCTCACACGTCCCCAGCACAAAAACCTTCACCCTCTGACTCCCCAGCAAAATTAGGAATTCAGTTAACTGCAACCTCTGCCAAGTGCTTGGGAAGTGAACAGTGCAATATAAATTCCAGGTTTTGTTAATATTTCAATTTTTCTCTGCCATGGTGTGGGATTCCAAGGAGATCCTGCTGCCGCTGAGTGTCTCTAGAAAGGAAAACCTCCCAGAAATTCACACATCTCCAACTGGTTTTATGTGATTTGGTAGAAAACAAATTAGATTTGACTTGGGCAGGAATTAATCCTCTTCCAATGAAGCAGTTCAGCTGAAAACAGTTTTGAAAAGATGTCTTTGAAAAGAAAGAGATTTGACAACACAGACATTTTTGAACTCTGTATAATTTTGTGCTCATCAGACCTTGGTATTTTAACCCATGGATTCTATGAATTCAAAGCAAACAAAAACCTGTAAAGTGAATGAAACTGCAAACTACAAAGGGTTTATCTCCAAGGTAATTAAATATTGTTATCAAACATGCCTTGTTTTAACAAGCTCCACTCTTTTGCAGCTCCAGAACTGGAAAACCTCTCTCAAAAACTGAAGATTCCCAGGACACAAATTTTACCTGCCTACATGAATATCTAATAGAATTGAACTGCCAGCCAGCTTATCTTCCTTTATTTTAGGATATAGACAGAACCCTCATTATCTACAGCTTCAAACAAATAAACCAGGGAGAGAATTTCCTCAATACAAATACCCATGGTAGAATGGATAATTTTGGATATTTTTGCAAGCAAAGGCAGCACTGTTAGTACATTTCTCAACATTAATTAAAAAAAAAAAAGAAAAAAAAAAAAGGTTATTCCAATGTTGGTGAAAATGTGGGAAACACAGATTTGCTCATTTATAGTTTCATTTATAGTTTCTGGGAATTTCAGCCTCTCCAAGTCCCACTGAAATACCAAAGAAGTTGCATTCTTTGTTTATTTAAGGTCTTTTGATGGTCCCAGACTTCCTCAACTCAGACACTACTTTTTAACCCAGTTGAGTCAAATTCACTTGTTGTCATTTGCTGAATTCAGGAGTGGGAATAATTTGGGAATGTCTAGACAAGGTTTTTGTCTCCATCTACAACCTGATAACTGCATTATTCACCTCATGGAAGTATATATATGCAATTTATACAATACACACTTCAAAGGAGTGCATGTGTGAAGGAAAATTACTCTTGAAACACAGGGAAAAAGCCACATTTACTGCACTCAAGCCTGTAAATGTTTCCTCTAGCACGAGTTGTAAATGCCTGTGATCTTATTGCTAAAGAAAGCAATAATAGCAATAATAACAGCTCTCATCCCGATTCCTGGGCTCTAGTTCCCACAGGATTTGTAGATTTATTGCCTCTTGCTTTCTGCAGTGTCTGAATTTTGCTGCATTGTACAGAAATGCTCTTTTCTAGGAGTTTTCCACTTGTGGGGATTTTCTTTCGCCTCTCTCAGTAAAGTGGCAATTAATGCAGACCAGCAATACATGGAATTAAGGGCTGGATTTGAGTTGGTTGGGAATTCTTCCCTGCACTGCCAGTTGTTTACCTTTTTTAGCACAACCTGCTTTTACAATTATATTGCAGATCCAAATGGGACACATTGTCCCAAAATTACTCATCACAACAGTATTCAAACCATGCTAAAATCCCATCGAAGACCAATTCTCGTTCTGATTTTTATAGGAGTATATTTAGCTTTTGGCAGAACTAATTTAGAAAAGGTAATTGATTTTGGAGCAATCACATCAGGGTTGTTGAGATGGGGGCAATTTAATAAAAATGTTCATAATAATTATGAAGTGTCCTTTTGTTGTTTATTGAAACATTTATTTTATGAGTGTCTCCTCAAGAAAAAAGAAAAAAAGAAAAAAAAGTACCAGGTGGCACAGAGAATGGTAAAAGAAAGATTTATTTCTATTTCTACTTGTTCCAGTATTTGTATTCTCAAATGTAATATTCTAATCCAGTTTAAAACTTCTTTCTGCCTCACTGTTCTAAGGCACAGACTCCTCTCCCATTACCTCATGGTGAAGTTTCACCCCCAAATCAGGGTTCCAAATTTTTATTTATTTAGGGTCAGGGTCAGGGTTCTCCTAGCACAGCCTTGGGAGCAGCTGAGGCACATTTATCTGATCAGGTTATTTGGGTTCCTCTGCATTTGTGGAAATCAATTTTTTTCTTTTCCAGAACCAACCACCACCTGCTTTGCAGAAAACCCTGCAGCCATCAGAAATAACATGAGCACGTCCTAAATCTGTCTGTCTGAAAACACTAAAAGGCCTCGAGCTTTTATCTTTTCTATTCTTGATAATTTCTGCCACTGGCTGAGCTGTAAGCACCTAGGCTAGGCTGAGTACATTGGAAAATAAAATAAAATAAAATAAAATAAAATAAAATAAAATAAAATAAAATAAAATAAAATAAAATAAATAAAAGTAGTCTAATTTTTTAGGTATGCTTTATGTATAAGAAGATGAGACAGAGGGAGAAGGATCTTTGGAATCCCCTTATACGCAGGTAGGGGTGGTGCAAGCACTGAGAGATTCACCTGGAAACAGAATTTTGAATAAATGTGTAACTTTAAAGCCAGACAAAGTATATGGGAGGTTTAGAACTGTCCAGTGCTTCTCTTTTGCTACAGTAGACAACCATTTTTGCATAAACATTAGAAAACTGACATTTTTTATGTCATTTATGAAATACCGTGGCATGAAAAGACTCCCCAGAACAACTGCTGGCATCTTCCCACTGTCCATGAAAACAGGGCAAGGGACAAATCAAAAGTGCTTTGGCTACTGGTGAAAAGGATTACAGCAATAACAAAAATTCCAGCTGGGAATTGGGAAGTGGAATTACCAGAGCAAACCCACAGCAGTCGTTCCAGCAATTCAGAAATAGAGCTTGGAAGTTTCTGTCCTTCAAGGAAGGATAAGGAAGCATCCAGTGCAATTTCTTGAGAAGAAATAAGGATTTGGTGCCACCATGAGTTGGATGGAGCTTGTCTGACAAAAAAGGTCATCAAGGCTGAAGAACAAAGTCCAAACACAATTCCTTGTCTTGCTGTATTTGACCTCAATTCTTATTTTTCTCCTCAGACATTAGCAGTGGATCAGGTGTCTCTGTTGCCTCAGAGAGGATGGAAAAATAGGAGTGTGAGGCCGAAAGGTCAACGCCAAGGGAGCTGGAATTACATGATCTTGGTGACATTTTAAATGAATTACTGTGGTTTGCAAAAAGTAGAAAAATCTGAATAAAAACAACGTTAAGGAATGTGCAGAAATGCTGCAGAGCCCTCCAGTGCCATGAGCACCCAGAAAACACCTTGCAGTCATTTTTATCTTGAAGAAAGACAAGATTGACTCATGCTGATCTATTTCTCCAAGTAAAATAACTTGCAAAAAAGTAGGTTACATTGATCATTGTGTGCCTAAATTATTAATTACAAGTTTTACGGGTTTCCAGTTTGGTTTTTGTGGCACAACATTATAAATCGGGCACAACCCCATCAGCACTGATAGGCTGGTGCTGGTTTAGATTGATGTGAAGCAGGAATTGAAATGTAAAAGCTCAGAGGAAAGGTTGTGTCCTTAAATGACACATCTGGGGTGTGTTTGGGGGAGTGATTGTTGATTTATACCAGTAGGGAACTGACATTCCTGTTTGGAAATGTGACCAAATATGGAATAAAATAATATTCCAGTAAAAGGGATATATTCTGTCCATCTGGACATGCAAAAAAATCAGGGTGTTTTTTTTTTTTTTGTTTGTTTGTTTGTTTGGTTTTTTTCTGACTGTTGAAATGAAAGGATTTTGGATCAATTTCATGCAACATTAAAGACTTGTCTCAAGAGGGGTTTTCACAGCAGGAGTTTTCACCTGCACCACTCACCTGTGCTCTTCATAATTTGGGTCACACACACCAAACAATCCATAGAACCTCTGCAGAACCAACTGAAATTGTGTGATCCAGTGCTAAAAGGTTATTTAAAAAAAAAAAAACAGTAATCAGACTGCTAAACCATTTTTTTTTTTAAGTAACAGTCCATCTGTAACAATTTCTGCTCCACAAGAAGCTGTTTTTAAATAGCACTGAACTGGGGACATAATTCACACAAAGGATGGGCTTTACAAGTGGGGAGTCTACAAAGAGGGGAATTCTCTTATCTTGTGCAATGAATGAGATCCAAGTGAAAGAAAAACATTGGCCAGAAGTAAAATTCTTTCATGGTTTTGAGAGGTATTTCTGTTAAAATGGGCTTCTTAGAGTAACATTTAGAAATTCAAAGGAGTTATCATCATCTACAAGTGCATGAGGTGACAGTTTGCTGGTGTCTTGTCAGGCATAGAGACATAATGGCCAGAAACTGGGAGAAATTCTGTACATCAGGAGGAAATTCTTCATGGAAAGGGTTGTTAAACCTTGGAATGGGCTGCCAGGGAGGGGGTAGACTCTCCATCCCTGGAGGTGTTCAAGAATTGACTGGACGTGGTACTCAGTGCTGCAGGCTGGGTGAAAAGGTGGGGATCAGTCAAAAGCTGGACTTGATCTTGGGCCTAAATGACTCTGTGATAAGGGTTAGATTCAAAGTTGATAAAATATAGAATAAAAGCAATGTATTCATGCAAGAATCTTTTTTTTTTTTTAAGAGAAGTGGGACAGGAAGAAGTGGTTTAAGAGTTTCCTGTGAGGTGAGAGATGGTTTAAATCTTTTTCTATTACCTTAGATATTAATGATTAGCAAAGTTTCTGAATTTGGAGTACCATGACAGCCACAGAAGGGGTTAATCTAAGAGATGTAGAAAGAAAAAGGAAATGGCAGGAAATAGATGCAAGTGAGGGCATGGCCAACTGTTTTGGTATGAAAAGACAGGTGTCTCTTAAGGAAGATAGGAGCTTCTCTTGAAATAGAGAATGTAAACCCCCTCCCTCTGAATTCTTAAAATTTTGCAATTAAGGAGTTCTCAGGCAAAGATATGGGAGGAGGAATAACAGTTCTTTAACAGGAAAATTAAAAATACAAGTGAAATAGTACAAAAAAAACCCCAAACACTGCCAGAATCAGAGCAGGCCCTGGCAGCCTGTGGGTCAGGGTGGTGGCAGCAGTCCCATTCCAGGGTGGCTCAGCCCTCCTGCAGTGCCAGCTGTGCTTCTGCTGGAGCAGGATCCTGGACAAGGCTGGAGTTTTCCTCTGAAGCTCCAGGGCTGCTGGAGATGGGCCTGGGCTTCCTCTGGGAATGCAGTGGGGAAGAAAGCTGCTCCTCTGGGAATGCAGTGGGGCAGAAAGCTGCTCCTCTGGGAATGCAGTGGGGCAGAAAGCTGCTCCTCTGGGAATGCAGTGGGCAAAGGCTGCTGTGGTGTTGCAGGAGTCAGATTGTATCCAGGTAGGAATGCTTGGCTCCTCCCCTGGGCGCAGCATCTCCCCATGGGATGATGGAATTTTCTCAGCCATGCAGGGACACTCAGTGGCCATGAACAGAAGAGAACTCCTGGAGGGAGGATTGGCTGTGGGAGAGATAAAGAAAAACTGCCCAATTAAAGAAGAGAACTGCCCCAGCTCTGACAGATGGCGACAGAATACACACCCCCTGCCACAACATCTAATCTAAGACACCAACAAGAACAGCTAAAGCTGGTGTTTTCCACCACAAAAAGCTGTTGGAAACCCACACCAAGAGAGCTGCACAACTTCAGTTCTCAGCATTCAACAAGTTGCTGCAAATAAAAAACAATTTTCTGAGATCAGTTGTGGGGATTAGAAGCTGTATTTCAAATAAGAATCCAATCCCTGCTGCAAAACTGGAATCCACTCCCTAACAAAAAGGAAACATCCGGAACCACTAGACAAGGACAGTGTCTTCAGCCACCTCAGAGCCTGCCTTTACACCTGCAGAAGGAAGGGAAGCTGAAAATCCAACCTGGCTGAGGTTTCCCAGCTCAGTGGGAAGCCTGGCAGCAGCCCAGGATTTAATAAAATCCTTCCAAGTCCTTGCTGGAGTGACAAGCCCATAATGCAGGCTCTAGCCAGGAGTGAAAGGGATAATAAGGTGTAGGCTGATAAAGTCAGAGCTCTGCAAGGATTAAATTGGCCCCACAGTTTCATTCCCGCTCCCCATTGAAGAGGGGGTTCATTGTTGGGGAAATGATGCTGCCTGCTCCCTGGCAGCACCCCTCTGGCAATCTGGATTTAATGTGGAGCAATTTCCAAGTTTGTCTCCATCAGGGGGAGAAATCAGGAGGTGGCTCATCCCTAGTGGACATTTTCCTGTCCAGGCTGATTGTGCAGAAGAATGGAAATGGCTCATTTGAAACACTGCAAGCACATGGCCAAAGGAGCCCAGAGTCCTAACATGATCTCAGAGGGGTTTTAAAACCAATTTTCCCTCCAACAGGCAGGTGAGTGGAGTGGCCACGGAAATAAATTTCAATTACAGAGGAAAAGAAGCACTGACCAGAGCTCCCAGGTATGAGGTGTTTTATTGCCTCAGGCTCTGAGGATTTCTGGGAGCCAGAGTTAATTACAGCTGATGCCACAGGTTTTAGCTTTTATATTTTCCGATTTTGTGCTGCTCCAGTGTGTGGGTCTGGGCTTCACATCAGGGGATGGTGAGCTCTGTGCACAGAGCAGGGAGACAAAACAATTCCTGCTCCAGCTGGGCACCAAGGACAAATGATCCAAATCTCAGGCCCAGGAGCACAAACAACGTGGGCTGGAGAGAGAAAAACAAGCAGGATGGGAGTGCCTGGGCTAAAGCTGGAATGGGACAATGAACTGCAAGGTGCAAATGGAGCAGAGCTGATCCCAGTGAGAGCCCCCGGGAGCGCTCGTGCATTTTGGGACCATTTTGGTTCATCTTGGGTGCAGCCCTGGCTGGGCTCTGGTGCTGCCCAAGGTGGATCCATGGAGGAGATGCTTTGAATAAATCCCTGCTTTATTCTTTAGCTCTGTCCAGCCTCTGTTCTAGGTCAGCCTGCACAAGGCATCGCAGTTTACATTTGGCCACGCTGCCTTAGGCAGAGGAGAGGATACCCTGGTCTGTTTTGTGACATTTGATTTCCTTTTTCCTCTGGGCAGTGGAGTGACAACCATCAAACCCAGCTGCCTGTAAGAATTAGAGCACAGAAATGCCTTATAACCAGCTGTGTTCAGTTTTTCACATTTACAGAACCCCCTGCTCTGTTCTTGATATCAGCAATAAGGCACAAAACTTATCAGATGCAGCCATGCACATTTTCCTTAAGACTGCTGTTGTCATAACTTCTGGGAAAATTTTCTAGTCCCAGGTCCTCAGAAACATGCTATTATTAAGTTTCTAAAGTCTGCTACTCATTTAAGGGCAGAAACTGCAATCAGATGATTTGCAACATCTTATTCTGATCAGTAAAATTAGGCTGCAAGCTTGATGAGGAATAAAAAATCTCTTATATCCTCTCTCCTCTTGTCTGTCTTTTCCAAAGCTGTAAATTATTGCCAGACTTTTTTTTTTTATTATTATTATCATTATGCAACATCTACTTGCTACTTACAGGGATTAATTTGGGGATTTAGTTAGTTTATTGGCCAGCCATTGCCTGAGAAATAGGAATCATAGAATATGATCAGAAGGGATCCACAAGGATCAGCACAGTCTGATTCCAAGCAATATTTCCAAAGGTTCTTCAGGAAAGGATTTTTGCCTCACGTTCCAAAGGTTCTTCAGGAATGGATTTTTGCCTCACCTTCTGTCACACCTGTAGGTATTAATGTGGCTTTCCAAGGAAACATCTCTTCAGTGAGAAACTTTTCTAAGACAGGTTAGGTGCACAAAATCACTGATGGAGAAAAGGCCACATGGAACCTTCATTATTTCTTTAAATATGTGAACTATAACTATGGAAAAAAAAAAAAAAAACTACAGAAAAAAACTTCAACTAAACAAACATTTCAGCTCCAAATGAAGCCTGGCTGACTCAGTGTTGCTACGTAAACATTGGTTTAAGCAGTAACTGATGTAGGGAAGAATCAATTAACAGGCTAAATGTCGTGTCAATTTGCAAAGAGAATTAAGAATTAAATGGAGAAACACCAATTTGTGGTTACTCAAGGTCTGGCTCTAACTCTCCTACAGAGCAAATATCAACCAAACAAATACCAGCAGTGGTAACTTGGGGATTCTAGTGCTCATTTATTATTTCTGTATTATAAAACAATCAACATCAGCTCCCTGACAGCCCAGAGTCTGAGACAATTCCAGAACTGAAGCAAAATAAAAATCTTGAACGGATCAACTCTGTTCCCTATGGTGTCCAAAAGCACATCAGGCTAATGCACAATAAATACTCAGACTATCGCTATTGGCACTTTATAAAAGCAATTACTGAGTAAGATAACCAGAGTTCCCCATGCTCTTCCCAGACATCTCTTTTGGTAAAGGCAGAATTATATAAAACTATTTCCACATCAAAAAAAATAGAGTTTTCAAGATGCAGGCTGAATTTTCTTTTCAAAATCACTTCCAGCCTAATAATCATAGCATTCACTTGGGGAGCAAAACTAAAATCAAATTCTGAGTGAAAAAGGGCTGAAATCCAAGGTGGTCGAACCAATGTGTCCATGAACATGGATGCAGCAAAGTCATCATTTTCCTTAATTTTTTCATGGATATGAAGATTTAAAAAGTAAAAACATTTGATTAAATGAAAATAAATTTAATTTTTGACCCTGCGCTCCCTTCATGAGATCAAATCAGCCCCATCAGTGAAGTCTCTGGCACAATTCATGTGACCAGAGCACCCAAAAGTCCATGAAGAACCACTCTGGAAGTGCTCCTTTCTTTCCATGAGTTTCCCAGGGGGAACATCTGATCCATGGAACAACTGCAGATCCCTAAAGCCAAATGAGAGGAATCTCAATATTGCAATCCAATTTACTTCATCAAAGAGCTTCTCTCATTAGATCAATAAATGATGGACATTTATAGACCATGTTCAAATCTCCAACGTCCTAAAACGCCCAGAACATGAAGACTAAAGTTGCCAGCAGAAATTAAGGAGTTAATGAACATTTACTGGGATTTGCTGAGGACAAATTTCTCAGGGAGAAGGGAGAACTTTGGTTCTAACTCTGCTTGGAGTAAATTTGGAGCAAAACCGATCCTTCCTCACCCACACCTGGAATTATCTTGCATGGATGGATCCTAGCAGGCAATAGGGTTACCATGAGCCAATTCCAGTACAGATTTATGAACTCCCTCCAACACAGAGGTGGGCTATAAATTATCTAGTTTTACTTGAAATGGCCCTTTTTTGGCCCATTCAAGTCATGTGCAGTTTTCTGGCTCATATCAGTGATTGAATCTTGCATTTATTATCTGAAAATATTGCCAGATAAATTGGTAAAATAAAATGATTTCCCTGCAGGGTCCAGTTTTCTGTTGGATGCAAGATTGTGGAACTTTTTGGACAACCCATATCCGTTTACCTAGTCTGTAAAAAATATGACTGTGGAAGAAAAAAAAATCATTTAAAATTTGTTCCTTCTAATTCTTTCTTTGCAATGTCTTGTGTTCCAGAACTCCAACAGATGCCTGGGCAAGAGCATCAGGAGAGAGACTGTGCAGCACTGATTTTGGGATTTAGGGGATAATCCAGCCTGGATATCCTCCCTTTATAGGTGGATATCTAGATCAGAAGGGTGTGTGTTTATATGGTTAAAGGCACATCTTCTTCTGCCTTAATTAAACTTTCCCATCTCTGTTTCCCAATCCACAGCAGGATGGAGACCTTTATAAAATTCCTGGGATCATTTGTGGTGCAGATAATTTGTTGTCTCCTTGGTAAGGTAACAGAGGAGCTGAAGAGGTCTTTGTGTTAAAAGCCTTTCCTGATGAAGAAGGTTTAAAACCAGAAGGAAAACATTGAGTCAGGTTCACCAAGGTTGGTAATACTGCAAATATCACAGGAAAAATTGCTGCCAGCCAAGAAAAATTCATATGAAATTTCTCAAGAGTCCTGGACTGTTACTTTTAAGGTAGAAGTTCTTTATCCACAGAAACAGAACCATAAAATTTTGCTTTTTTAGAAGCATATGGCTTTTTGTTTGATTGACAGAATTTTAGATAAATGTGATACTCAGTTTTCTCACCAATTTGTCATGCTTTACCATTCTAAATATTAACTGTGAGTAAGAGCACTTAATTTTTGTGGGTTTTTTTTCCCTTGGACCAAGGAGGGAAAACTCTCTATTTGAAAATCACTGTTTGTTTTTTTTTTTTATCTCAGGAACCACTGTAACATTTCCAAACCAAAATCAAAGTGGAGGTGTTCTTCTTTAACACCTTTAATGTTTTGAGAAGGTTTAAATGCCATCATGAAGTCACAAAGCAAGTGAAAACACCCAAGTGAAAAGTCCAACTGGAAACACCATCAAAGCTGCAGAGCTCTCACAGTAGTGGTTAGAAAAGGTGCCAAGAAATTTGATTTTGGATTTAATATCTCTGCACTTAACATGAATTTCAAAGGGAGCAAGCTAAGGAAATTTTAGTTCTCAGTGAATAGAAAAGGTCACAGGAAAAATGCAATTACATGCAGAGATGACAAATAACTGCAGCGTAGGATTGTATCCAACAACAATTCTTGCAAATACTTTGCAAGAATTTTTATTTGCTTCCTGAGGCTTTGTTGAAGAATTGTCTTCACTCTGGTGGCCTGGGGTCCAGTGTTATGCATGTTTTATAATGATTAGAGCTGCAGAAGGAATAAAATACCTTAGACTGTTTCCAAACTTAAAGCAAAGACTCAGAAAATCCCTTTAACAAAGGCGGATGTCCTTACTTCTTCCCAATCCAAACTGATGTTTTGAATGGAGCAGCTTTTGAGGAAATACCTTTCTAAAACACACCAGTTTCAATTTCAAGCAGAAGGCAGCACCAAGGAACAGTCACAATTCCCAAAGTTCCCCTTACTTCCCAAATGGTGTTGAGAAAAAAACTTTTTGGCTGTAATTTGAGTCACACAAACAACTCCAGACCCTTGGTGGGAAGTGTGAGACTCCACTGCAGCGCCTCTGATGGGTCCCTTCCAATTCTTTCCTGAGCTGTAGAACTTCTCACTTTTTCTTTTTTTTTTTTTTTTTTTTTTTTCACTCATCCTGCTGAAGAAGTTTAAATAAGGCAGCAAAGAGTGGAAAAAGTGCTCTTTTCTCCCCATGGACTGTGAAGTCAACATGAGCCTTGGTGGAGACACCTGTGACAGTGTGAAATCGTCAATCCTAAAATTTTTTCTCTGGAGGTCTCTGGAGTCTGTGCTGAGCTGCTGCATCTCGGACTCTGTGGCCCCTTCTGTACTCTACCTAAAATGGGACAAATCCATTCCCTCCCATCAGGAAATCATCCAAACTGCCTCTTGAAAATCACCGATGGCTTGTGCTAATTGATGTGAACAAATCAAGGATTGATTCAAATGTGTGGCCAAAACCATGTTAAAAATGTAATAATTCAGCTGCATGGGTAATCAAATCTGCCCTGGTGCTGAAGAGTTTGCTGGGCTGAAAATGTGATATTTGATTTAAGAACAGCCTCCAACTGCCCCCAAAAACCAGAGGAAGCCAAATGAAATTAAAGGTATTGATGGGATCAAGCCCTGTGCATTTACACAGAATACTCAGAATATTACACAGAATACATTTAATCAGAATATTATCAGCTACAGAAATCGAAATGGCAAAGCACAAAAGTATGATAGAAAAAGAAACCATTAAGAAGAATAAAATGGATGCCTCAGGTTTCAGCTTTTATATTTCTCAGATTCTGTGCTGCTTTATTGTGTAATTTTGAGCTTCATTTTATGGGATGGTGAGCTCTCTGCACGGAGCAGGGAGACAAAACAATTCTTGCTCCAGCTGGGCACCAAGGACAAATGATCCAAATCTCAGGCCCAGGAGCACAAACAGCGTGGGCTGGAGAGAGAAGAACAAGCAGGATGGGAGTGCATGGGCTAAAGCTGGAATGGGACAATGAACTGCAAGGTGCAAATGGAGCAGAGCTGATCCCAGTGAGAGCCCCCGGGAGCGCTCGTGCATTTTGGGACCATTTTGGTGGATCTTGGGTGCAGCCCTGGCTGGGCTCTGGTGCTGCCCAAGGTGGATCCATGGAGGAGATCCTTTGAATAAATCCCTGCTTTATTCTTTAGCTCTGTCCAGTCTCTGTTCTAGGTCAGCCTTCTCAAGGCATCAAAATAAATAAAAAATAAAAGAGAGAAAAAACAGAAGAATTAAGTCTGTTCAGAGTGGAAAAAAGCACTGTAGCTTTCTAAAACTTTATTTAATGCAGCAAGACCAAGAGCTAGAGATTTTAAGAGGCTTCTTTATCCCATTATTAGATCACTTAATAGAAAAAGCAACGACGGTTCCAACCTGCAATTAAACATTGATCTTTCTCCAAAAAGCACAACTTTCTATAAAAATGCTGCCTGAATGCAGCCATTCCATCCATCATTGCAAATGACAACTCCTAGAAATACGTCAAAAAAAAAAAAAAGGAAAAAAACCTGGGATGGATCCAGGCTCAGCATGTTCTGTAACAACATAATTGACACAACCCCAGAGGAAAAGGATTTGTCAGACACTGTCAGCTCCAGCAGCTGTGGAGGCTCAATTTTCTCAAAATTATAACGTTCCCCCTAAGCAATTTTTGTAACAGAGTAAAAGAAAAAAAGAGTAATGTGTAGAAAAGTTTCTTTTTAGGAATAAAAGAGCCGATTAAACCTCCACCATTAACCCCAAAATGCCGACGACTTGCAGGAGACATTTAAACTTCATTTGCACTTCACTGTGCAGCCACTGAAAACATGCAGCAAGAATAAGGAATTTGCAGGCTAAAAAACACTAATTGAGGTGAGATGGCAGAGAAAAAGTGTGCTGAGCACGATAGGGGCAGCAATAAACAGCTTTAAACAGTTAAAAATCAGTGTTTTGGTGAGACAGGCACTGCTGTAAATCCTGTTTCTGTTTGATCAAGGACTGAACAGCCACGGCTGCACGTGGGTGAAACAGGCACAGAGAGAAGGGTCTGATGTCCACTCTCAGAACAGAAATAGTAATGAAATCTTCCTTCTTATCCATGTGTCACCTCATTGCTGTTTGCCACAAAAAGTTTAGGAGAGCCAGTCAAGACAGATGCCTTTTTTTTTTTTTTTTTATTTGTTGGAAGCAGCCTAATAACCCTAAAAACTGCAATAACTGTTTCAAGTGTTCTCATCATTTTGTTTAATTTTTATGGAGCAGAAGTTGAAGTTTTACAGTAATTGCAGGTGATATTCTGTGGAAATCAGTTAGGTCCAGATTCCTAAAAGAATATGCAGTGCTTCCTTATGCAGTTTTATAAGACCTGAGTAGTCAAAATGATTAAACCCCATTTCCAAAATACCCTTAAAAAAAAAAAAAAAACCAGGATTTTAAAATCCAGGATTATCAACTTATTTCCAACAAAATCCACGTGTTTCACTATTGTATCTTTTAAAAATACAATTACCTTTAGGAATCTGCTTCTTAATTGCCCTGTGGTCCCTAAATAGCTGAGTCAGAGAAACACAGCAGGTTCAATATACCTTAAAAGAAATTAATAAATCCAGGCTTGATCTCATGGGTTTCAGCCAACTCTGGAAGAGGGATAATATCATGTCCCCATCTCTTAAAGAAGCTATCAAGATGAATAAAAAAAGCCTGGAACGCTCAGATCTCTCAATAATGAGGTCATGTAAGTGTCAGAATTAGATAAGAAGAACTGACAGTTCTGATCAACTACATGAAGATTGTATGGATATTCCAGCAAGTCCCTGTAGATCTATTTTAGCTCTACAAATATTTTTCCCAGTGTTCCATTCAGTTAACAGAATAATCAATCTAGTAAGATCAAATTGGGTTTGGGTTAATTGAATGAATGCCAATATCGGTAGCAATATTAAAAAGAAAGACAAAGTAGAATAGGAAAGGACATGCAGCTTCTGATTTGTAACATTAAAAAGTTAAAACTAAAGGGAAAAAAGAAAAATAACTAGGTTTAAAAAAAAAAAAGCCAGGCTTGAAGGTCTGGGTTTGGGTTGGAAAGGATTTTAAAGACTATCTCATTCCAACCCCTTGCTGCCCTTTCCACTATCCCATTTAAGGATTTATTTATTCAGATAAATGAAAAATAGCAGAAATATATAGAAAAAAAGTTAAATAAAATTTAAAGGAGAGGTTTCAGAATTTTAAAATTCAGAGTTTTAGAGGCAAGTCACAAGGACTTGCAGGCCAAGTGAGGCCCTCACGTGGGGCCCAATTTAGAGTGCAAGGAAGGATATTTAGCGTGCCAATTTAACAGGAAGTGTGCCCATCATTCCAGGGACCTTAATGCCAGCTTTATATCCTTTATTAATTGTTCTCAGCCTCAGAAAAGCTTCCTTCAGGCTTGGTTTTCTTTGCAGAAGCTGTCAGTAAAACACCATTTGATGAAAATAGCACACTGCTCAGTCTTTTTTTCTGTGTGCCCTGTGACCCTGTGGCTGGAACAATTCAGCTGCAGGAGTTTTCATCATCCACATTTTAAATCCTGCAGTTACTTTTTTTTTTTTCCCCAGAAAAAAAAAAAAAAAATTCCAAGAAGACACAAAATATAGGAAAAAAAACAAGTAAATAATGTGCTGTGATCTTAACAGGGCTAAGAAAGTCCTTTAAGAGAGATATCAAATTCAAGCTCCAAACTGGTTCCTCTAAATTTTACCTGTCCAAGGTCAGACTGCTGTGTATCCTTAGGGATTTTCCTGAGGTTCATGCAGGTTTTGCTCTCATATCCAGTATTTACTATAGCAGATACTCTGGGGGGTGGAAAGGCAAAGAATAACGAAGCAAACACACAAAAACCTGACTACAGCAAAGGTCTGCCTGTAAAGAAGTATCTTTGTACTATTGTTCAGGAGATAAAGGGGGAAAAAAATCATTAATCCATTCTCAGGACTGCAACATGCTAATCGTCCATGACCCTTGATCAAACCTGGAAGGGAACAAGCACAGCCTCTGGCTAGGGCAGAATATAAATGTCTGAGGAGAGCTGCAAGTGGGAGAGATCCCTGGGTCAGAGATGTAAATACAGCTAGAGGGTGAAAAAAAACAATCATGAAGAGCTGGAAATGGAGCAAGTTAATTAAAAAAAAAATTTAAAAAAATATAACAGATTTAGAAGCTCATGGAGAGCAAAGACCACTTCCTTGTCTAAATGAGCAAGCTGAGGGATCTAAATGCCAAAGTTGGATGTGGGGGCTGAGCTGCAGCAGTGGAGTTTTGGATGTCTGCTGAAGGCTGCTTGGTTTGAATCTACTGAATTAAACAGAGTGTCCACACTGCAGTGATGGGATGAAAATCATTGCTGTCCCTCCCTCAGCCTCACTAGGAGACAGGCACAAATTACCAGGTCTAAAACTCCTTAATATCACAGAGTTATAGAATGGCTTGGGTTGGGAAGGACCTTAAAGATCATTTTGTTCCACCCCCTGCCCTGGGCAGGGACACCTTCCACTATCCCAGGTTTCTCTAAGCCCCCTCCAGCCTGGCCTTGGACACTTCCAGGGATGAAAATGATTATTCTGAAAATTCCCCAGTGTTGAGTCTTAACTTCTTAACTCTCCAGGGTCAGGATTAAATGCACAAGACAGAATTTTTTGTTGGGACTCAGATGTTTATCAGTTCTTATCTCTGTCACAGTCTCACAAACCCTGAGTTCTGCAGTCCTTCACTCCAACAAACTAAAAATGGAGCTCCATCTCTCTCTCTGCAAGGCCTTTTAAGGATCAACTGTCCCATTGAGAAATGACACCTCAATTATTTTTACTTTTAACCCAATAACCAACCACCCGTGCCTGCAATGGGGACTTTTTTATCCAATTACACAAAACCACCCAAACCCATGGAGAAGGAAGTGAAGAAGGAGCAGCCTCTGCCCCAAAACCTCCATCTTGCTTTCTATCTATTCCTGTATTCTAAACCCTTAAACTCTGAGTTTCCCAGCCTGTGACATCACACACTTCTATCCAAACTCCACACCCACAATCCCAGCTCTGTCATTCCATTTTGGAAGCTTCTCCACGGCCTCAGGTCAAATGCAGTGTTCTCCTGGGGGTCAGTGCCTGGCAGCACAGAAAGTCTGGAATTCTCAGTAATCAGGGTACCAACACCCCAGGATTTCATCTGGGGAAAAAATTGTGGCTAATGCTGGGAAGTTCCTGCAGCTCCCAGCAGAAGCCTGCTCGTGTGCAGGAGAGATATAATGCCCTTATCAAAAGGGGGTGTTTTATCCCACGGAGGTAGAAATGAGATAAGGCTGGGAGCAAGCCAGATAATCTGGGTCACCAGCTGGGATGCTGCACAGCAAAAGGCACAGGAGCCCCAGTTCTCTGAATGAGAGCAAAACAAAAGGGCAGAGCCATTAGCAGCAGCTCTGATGTTTCTTAACGAGCGGGGATGGCAGAGAAAAATCTGCAGTTGACTTGTGTTGGTTTTTAAGCAACAGATGTTTAGGAGAACAACATTGTACAAAACAGAAACTGTGTAGGCTATTTATTGTCATGGCAAGAGTAACAAGATCCTCTGCTGTGGAGACAGAGAGAGCTGCCACTGCTCAGCCTGGAGAAAAGAACGATCCAGGGAGGTCTCATTTTGGCTTTCCAGTAAATAAAAATGGCTTACAAACAGGAGGAATGGCTTTTTACGTGGGCTGATAATCACAGGACAAAGGGGAATGGTTTTAAATTGCCCAGTTTTAATGTGTAGGGCGCATTCTGTGTTGTTCTAAAAAATGTATCTGATGTTGCTTTGGGTCTTTCATCGAGATTTATTCTGCGGGACTGAAGAAATTCGTATTTTGTTTTGTAACAGCAGCAAAAAGCTGCTTGGTGGCCACTTCACATGCTGGACTCGAGGTTTGTCAACATCTGGAGATAAAATAATTGTCAGCTCCTGTGAAAGAAGCATCAAAGCACTGGGAAGGACAAATGCACTGCCTGGGGCTGAGGAGGAGATCAGCCCCTTCCCTGTCAGTAAGGGCTGACATGTGCATTAGTTCTGCTTTTCCATGCTACTTCTCAAAATCAAAGTGTATTTAGGATTCTTTTGGAAAAAAAAAAAAAAATAATCCCTAATTCTGAGCAGCCTGGGATAGTGGAAGGTGTCCCTGCTTATGGGGTGGAACAAGATGATCCTTAAGGTTCCTTCAATCCAAACCATTCTGTGATTCTATCTTAAACAGTAAAAAAATTTTACATCTCCATCAAAAAAAAAAATCAGCTTTCTGAAAATATAAGGGACATGTGAAAGCAGAGGAAAAAACCAACAAAATTTCAAAATTGCTTTCACTTAAGAAAAAGAAGCATTAAAATGGTAATGGCTGAACAGAAGCATCTCATAGCAAGCTCTACAAAATTAAAAGAAAATTAGAAATCAAGACTTAAAGTCTGTTTTTAATCAGCTGTGCTGGTTTATGGATTCAGCTCATCAGCTTGAGCTCTGTCTCAGCACCATCCTTTGCCAGCCCCCTCCTCCCCCCGGGAATGAAACATCCCTGCTTGCTTGCAAGCAAAACCAGTGCTTGTCACAGCATGGGGTTCTCATAATTAGGGCCTGAATTCTGCTCCCTCTGCCATTAGTGGTCACCCTGCATTAAAGCAAAAATCACTTTTTAATGCGAGGAAAGGCTCCTAACACAGGATATTCTCTTACTCCAGCAGCAAGCAGCTAAATGAAAGATATCCAAAGCATTCTGAAGGAAGGCTTAAAGGAAAGAGTCAGCACTCAGAGCAGAAATGTGCCACCAGACTTTTTACAAGCCAAGCCATATTCCCTCCTGAAGAACTCCTTTGATGGACTCTTCTCCCCACAGACTGCAGCATCCTTGCATTCTGAGCATGTCCTGTGTGAGCTTATTAAGTTGTTCCTTTAATTAGCCTGATAAAATGAACTGGCTGCTGGACTGACTGCTCAGAGATGGGGTTTGCTGTTTTTATGTTCAGACAGCTCCAAGAGAAAAACTGCTCCCAAGGAAATAAAGTTCCCTCCTGCTTAAGGGAGATCAAAGAGCCTCCAAATATTAGCCAAGATTATTGGGTTAAAGGATTTGGTGAAGGGTCCCAAAGACAGACAAGATCTCCATCCACACACAAACAGAAAAAAACCCACAAAAAACTCACACACAAAGACTTCCCTTCCCTTCCCTTCCCTTCCCTTCCCTTCCCTTCCCTTCCCTTCCCTTCCCTTCCCTTCCCTTCCCTTCCCTTCCCTTCCCTTCCCTTCCCTTCCCTTCCCTTCCCTTCCCTTCCCTTCCCTTCCCTTCCCTTCCCTTCCCTTCCCTTGTTTCTAGGACTTGTTATTTCCTTGTCCAAAGGACTTTCCATCCCAGGAATGTAAATACCACTTGGATTGGTACAGACCAGCCTGGTGGCCTAGCCTGGAGACCAAAGTTGGGCTGATTTAAATAGATTAGTCCCAAATAGATAACAAAAATAAAGCTTTTTAAGAGGGAAGTAAAATTCCAGACATTTAACTAATCAGCAAGTGAATAAAGAAATATTTACACATCAAATAATGGTTTTTCCCTTTTCCCAAGGTCTCCTTTTACTTATGGTCTGCCTGATCAACACAAAATTAACAGATCGTGCTTTGCTTTTCCCCTTTGTGTCTGCCACTCTAATGAAAGATGCCACCTCCCTTTCCAGGCTTTGCTCCATTAAATCCAGAAGCAGTCCTGCTGCTGGCCAAGGTCAGGTTTTCATGTTGCCATCAGCCACAAAACAGACCATGGACATGTGAGGCAGCTGCTCACAAATCTGCCCTTTTCAAAGCCAGACCTCCTGCACCTCATCAAGGCAGGCACCTGTTGCAGATGAACTCAGAGGAAAAAAAAAAAAAAAATGGCCTGAGCACTACAAAAGGATTCCTACACATTTATCCAAAAATTAAATTGAAAGAACTCTAAATAAAGATCAAAAGAAAAATCAGTTTTTCCCTAAGAGCTGTCATATTTGTCTGGCTTTCAGAGAGTGATAGACAGAGCAATAGAGCCAATTAATTCTCTTAACTAATCAGTGACTGAATAGGCAGTAAATATGGCAGAGTTTATCTTCAAGGGAAGGCAAGTAGGAACAAATGTGTGTCTAAAATTGGATAAAAATACACAGAGACATATTTTATAAAACTTAAATTCTAGATAATGATTTATACAAGGTATATGGATTGCTAGGGGCATTAAATCTAATCCCATGCTGATAAGGAGAAAGTGAACCTGCCTAATTTACCTTGGAAATGGGAAATATACTTTTAAAATTGCTGTAGAATCACCATTTTGGATATTATTATCATCATGCATGGTGTTATTAGGATGGTACCTGACAGCTTTGATCACCTTGTGGGTCCCTTGTTGAAGCTGCTCCATCTCCTATCAAGTTCCCTTAACTACTTGCCAGGAAATCTAGAAATGATGAGCAGCCATGACCAATGAAACATTCTGGTTTGGAATGGGACAGTTCTGGGATGGTTCAGTATTTGTCTGGGAGAGCATCTGGAATTTCAGGAGACCTCGTGCACAGGCAAAGGAGCTGAGGGTGAGTGTTAGACCACATGAGCTGGGTCTGTAACTTGCTGAAAAATGAGGGAGAAGAGTGAATGGAATATCAGAGGTGTCAGGATGGCATCCCAGGGCTGTCCCCACAGCAACATTAGTGGTGGGAAGCAGTGAGGAGAAATCCATCTGTCTCCTGTGCTTCTGCAAAATGCAGCTTCTCAAGCCCTGTGAGGAACGGCTGAGGGAGCTGGGGGTGCTCAGCCTGGAGAAAAGGAGACTCAGGGCTGACCTCAGCACTCTCCACAGCTCCTGAAAGGTGCCTGTGCTCAGATGGGCTTGGGCTCTTTCTTCAGGAACTGACAGAACCAGAGCACACAGCCTCGAGCTGCAGCAAGGGAAATTCAGGTTGGATATCAGGAAAAAGTTTTTTACAGAAAGGTGATAATGTTCTGGAATGGCTGCCCGGGGAGGTGGTGCAGTCACCATCCCTGGGTGTGTTTAACAAAGCCTGGATGTGGCACTGGGTGCCAGGGTTGAGTTGAGGTGTTGGGGCTGGGTTGGACTCGATGGTCTTGAAGGTCTCTTCCAACCTGGTCATTCTGGGAACTGTGAATCAGTGAACTTCAGCAATCCTGTTATTGCATTCCCACCTGCATTCCTGACCTGGGGAAAGCATCCCAAAGCTGTGCTCAGCACAGGGTGTTGGCTCTCGTTGCAGTCCGCGGTGCTGGTGGACGCAACCTTCCCCAAGAGGGTCTTGTGCCAACGGGCAGGAGCCACGAGAGCACCAGCACATGCAGACAGACAGAGACAGACAGACAGACAGACAGACACACTCTGACACATGCAGCAGCTTGGCAGTGAAGACATGGGAGGTCCAGGCGTGGAGATCTGCCGTGCTTTATTTCAGGTGACACCGAAGGGGTCCAGGGGCCAAAGATGCAGAAAAAGGAAGCTCCAGGGTATAAATCCAGGGAAAGAGGGGGTGGAGAAGGGCATCAGGGGTCCAGGGGTCTGAGGGCTCAGGGACTGTACACAGAGAAGGGACCAATAGGGAATGCCAGGGTGGAGGGGCAGGGTTACATAAACCAATGGGAAGGGAGAACTCTCTAGAACATGAACACAAAAGGGTAAAAGGGGTAGGGAAGGCCAATGGGGAGGACAGAACTGGGACAAATTAATATGGTGTCTGCAGAGCACAATGGGAGAAGCCTCTTTGCCCACCCTATTCTGTGGGAAATGCCCAGAGCCTACAGTGCATCTCTCCAGGGCTTTGCCATTGCCTTCTCTTCAGTAGGCTCACGGGCCTCCACAGGGTCTGGCTGACACAGATTTCATTTTCTTTGTGCTGTGGGGCTGTGGTAACACGGGGATGTTTTTGTTATGGCTGAGTTGAACAGCCTCAGGCCTTTTCTGCTTGTGTCTAACCCAGTGAGGAGGCTGGGGGTGCACAAGAGGTTTTTAAGGGGACACAGCTGGGACAGCTTTGATCCCAAATTGATTTGAGGGATATTCCACACTTTACATTGTGCTCAGCATAAAGACCTGGGGGAGAAGGAGAGCGGGAATTTGGAGTGATGTTGTTTGCCTTCAAGTCACTGTTACACCTGATGGATCCCTGCCTTCCAGGGGTGGCTGAACCCCTGCCTGCCCATGGGGAGCAGGGAATGAATTCCTTGTTTGGCTTTGCTTGTGTGCAGGACTTCTGCTTTTCCTGGTCTTAAGCCATCTTTTTTTCCACCCATGAGTTTTCTTGCTTGTACCCTCCTGATTCTTCTCCCCATCTCAGGGGAAGGAGGAAGTGAGGGCCTGCCTGGTCCTTATTTGCCAGCTGGGTTAAACCACGGCACAAAAACATTCCTAAACTCTTTGCTGCACACCTTTGACCATCCCATCTCCACCTACTTCCAAAAATCCACATTTCTCAAAACTCAGTTGAAATACATAAATAAATAAAATTCCCCTTTGAGACAACCATAAATCAGAGGGACTTAATCAATGCCGCTGCCTGTGCCGTGCCTCCAAATCCCAGAAGGAATTTTGGCTTGGATGGGATGGTGGGAGATATGAAGAGCTCGGGGTCCCTCTGCGGGCAAGAGGAGAGGGATGGAGCACGGAGCCTCCAGCAGGTCTGTAGCTCCATCTAGTGCCACACAATTGGAGAGAAAGAGAGGAAAGAGTTGGAAATTCTGCCAGGAAAATCTCTAGGATGTTAGAATCTTGGATACTGAGAATTTTAAATTTTCTTTGATGAGAGATATAGACGTATAAGAGAATACTATAGTTGATCTGAGGTTGTAGAGAAAGCTTCTAAAATTGAATGATAAAACTAGGATTACAGGCGTGTAGTTTAATTAGAAGTGTGTAAAATTATGTAGTAAAAGAAGAGTTTAAAGTTTTAGAATGTAGTAATATGTAGAAAACAAGATAGAAGCTTTAGGGTGGTAGGTAGTTGTCAGACCTCGTTATACCTCATTAGTGAAATGCTGCAAAACTCACAGCTTGTAGGACTGATATAGATAAGAAATAATAAACACCCGAGTCTAAACATGAGCTGCCATCTCAAATGCTTTCAATCCCGACCTCAACAGAGAGGAAAAGAAGCCAAGAACCAACAGGATGTGAAGTTAGCAAGGGTAGAAAAGGGCTTGGTCTTTTGGGAAGGGTTGAATTGTTTGCACATTGCAGCTACAGGTCCTTTTATTTATTTATTTTCCTCATAGTTTTGAAAGGGATAATTGATGTCTCCAAAGGCTAGAGATGCTCATAAGAATATTAATATATTCCAGAGAGTTGCATTTCAAAGAAAAACTATAAAAATGTGAGGACCAAACTCTAAATTACTGTTGACAGACAAAGCTTTATTTACCGACATATGCAACAGTGCTATGTGATCTTTTTCTGTGCCAGCACGGTATAAAAAAATCACCTTTTACTCAGTGTTCAGATCTTTTAGATCCAGAATAATTAAGGTAGATGTGTGATTAGTGGAACAGTGAAGGATTTTTTTTTTATTATTTTTTAATTAAAATGAGCCAGAAAATTTGAACTATCATGTGATTTCTGTGTTTTCTAAGTGTTGGTCTCATGCACTGTTCATGTGCAATAAAAAGTGATGAAGAGTTGATGCTCCACTCAATAAAACTTTATTTTTATTATTTCATCTAGACTGTCACTTTCTCAAGAGTGACTGAAGTGGGACATTGGATTTTGATTTTTTGGAGGGGAAAACCATTGAGGGCACACAGATATACAGAAATCACACATTTCATCCTCCATGAAACCACTGTAGTGCTCACAGAAGGATTTCATTTTCAGATGCTCCATATCACTATTTGCAGAGCTGCATTTTGCTCACAGATTTTGTCTTCCTTGAGCAGCAGCTGAAGACCAGACCCCAAAAATCTCAAATGAGGCCAGATGTCCATCCTTGGGTACTTGAATTATTCTTTAAGTAGCTGCCTGGGGAAAAGAAAAAAGGATTATTTTATCAGATTCACTGTAGATATAATTTCTTTTTTTTTTGTTTTGACTTGGAGGGTTTAAGTAAAACATTTAAACTTTTTGTATGAAAAAAAACTTATAAAAATCACACATAAAATCATGGTGTTTTAGGGAGAAAAAAAGTTGCGCCCATTTGAAAAATTTCTGAACTAATTTAAAAATAAGGATTAAGATTATTTTGAAAGTGGGGTGAGAATGAAATGACACAATTTATAATTACAGACTGCCTTTGTCTGGTGGTATTCTGCTTCCAGAATTGGTGATTCCATGAGGAAATAATCAATTTCCATTGCTTTCAGGTCTAGCTTTGGATATTCCATGGGAATGATATTAACTTTGAGACACAGTTATGAGCAATGCAGCGATCACAGAGTGTCTCCCCAAATATCACTTTGTTGGTCTGGTTGCAAATGTTGGATTCAAAGTGTGAGCAAACACTTTTTGTGGATGTTCTATCCTTTCTCAGAAGCCCAGACAACAATAAAATCTGATCATATAATTTTTTTTTCATAAGGTAATTGGCTCTGCTCAAAGAAAACCCCAACCCAAAACAAAAGAAAAAAACACAACAAGTAAAAAAACCCCAAGAACAAAACCCAAACATTATTTAGAATTCTTTTATTTCTGACTTCATTTTGTCTGTTCTTTTTTTCATTTGTCATGGGATTCTCATTAAAAATTTATGCAGCAGCAGTCCTTTAAAGAGTTGGATTTGTACAAACATTTGCCAAATTTATAAATGTGCATTACACAGACATTTCTTGGTGTACCCACATTTCTGTATGGGTTCCATAATGAAGGGGAAGATTTTAATGAAGACTTAAAATCTGTCCATATGGTTTCTATTAAGATCTGAATGTTAATAAATCATTTATTTTCTTGCTCTTTTCTTTGCTCAAAACACCTTTCTAAGGGCTTGACTTGCCTCTGTTTTCACATAAGTGTAGCATTTATGTTCTAACATTTTTTCAGTATTTGGCCCCTCCTTACCTGTTCTAGCTTTGTAGAGAAATCAGGAGATAAATTAAGGTGACAAAAATATCACAGGGGGTTTGGAGATGGTTTCTTTTTTACAGTGTTGATATTAACCATGTTACCTGAGGTAATTTGGGATTTTCCATGAATTTCACTTAAAAAAATGGAGATTTCATACAACTTAAGCATACTTTTCCTACTTGTTTAAGGTTTGGGGTTTTCTGGTTCAGTGGTGTGTTGGAAGGGAAGAAACCCAACCAGGCCAAGCTGATATATATTTTCCATTTTTAAGAAACAACAGCAAGTTGAAAAACCAATCATTCCTCCTCCTTCAAAAATCTCAGTTCTCTGGTGCCTGGACTTCCACACTCTTTTCCTTTTTCTTCCCAACCAACAGCACTGTCTCACCTCCAATATGAAAGAACCTCAGGCCACGAAGTATTTTCACATTTACCCAGCGGAGAAAAAAAGACAATCTCGCTCTTGCTGCCTCGTGTTCCATGAAATGTCTTTTTAATTATGGTGATTCTACCTTGGTAGCTTTTCCACTATAATAAACTTTCCCTGTCAGGAGGAGAAACAATAATAACAACAAGCCCTGCATTAGGAGGACACATTTAAGGCCTCCATGCCAAGCTCGCTGCCATCTATTAATTAGCAGAGGCCACGGGAGCTGTTTTTGTCCCTCTGGGAAGAGAATTTTATTTGCAGCTGATAGTTTATACCTCTTGTAATAGGAGCTGCAGAAATGAACCACCAATCACCTCCTTTCAACCTGAATTGAGGTGCTGAAGCTTCCAGGAAGAGCTCTGGGGATGTGTGCTCAGGCCAAGGATGTAATCATGGCTCTTTTCAGCATTCATCTCCCTGCCTGAAAAGCAATTCCAGGAATAAATTGCCAATGTGGAAAACACCACGTTGCTTTCTTCATTCATCCTCACCCACCTTCTACCTCTGTGTAATTTGATTTGCTGTTAGTATTTCCAGCCAGAATTAGATCCAGCAGCAAGTGTAAATAGGAGTGTTGTTATGTTGTTATTCCCTTAATAACATCTCAGAGAAAAAATCAGGGTCTCTTAATGGCAAACATTGCAATAAAACATTATTGCTCCAAGAGCTTTTATTTCAATAGCAGAATCGACCTTCCAGTCCTGAAATGTTTAAAACGAGGAAATACATTGGTTTGTTGGTTGTTGAGTGAGGGTTCTTTTTGTTTGTTTCCTGCTTTTCAAAGCTTTAGAACATGAAAACCACTCTGAGAATGGCTGTAGCAAAAAGGTAAAAGAGCACCACAAACATGCAGTGATCCTTCCAAGAATACCTGGCTGATTTCCAGCAAATCTGCAGCTCAGCAGCTCCTGAAAAATATTCTGGGCCAAATCTGTCAATGGTTTCATGATTTTTTCCATTGGTCAGTTGCTTTCAGCACAATGGTTTAGGCTCAACTGGTCACATTTGGGTGCCTGTTGATCCATTTGGCCCTAGGAATTAATATTGACTGCTGCTAAAAGGAGGCATTTGTAAAGGATGGTGTCTGATTTCAGTCTTTAATCTGTTTGCACCATAGCCATCCTGAATTTCTGATATTTCAGTTCCCTGTGTGTAAATCTTGACTCTCCTCACAGAGTAGAGGTTTCTTTCACCACCACTATTGCAGGGATTTTGTTATCTTGTTTTCTGATTTCATTTTTCATTATCATTTTCCCTGGGAGAGAGGAAAACTCGAGGAAATAACCACTTTCATGATCTCACACACACACACACAAAGACCAAATACTGAAATAATCACTATAATTTTTGCACCAGGAAACCAAAAGCATAAGCAAAGTTGCTGTGATCAGAGCATGTAAAGGTACTATGTGCCTGAAGCTTCAAGTCACAGATATTTTCTCAGTATGCAAGAATTATTCACCAATTTTCCAAATAATTCATCTGGGAGAATTAAAATCTCTTTATACAAAATCAATTATCAGGAAAAGGAGATGAGTGGATGTGTAGAAATGACAAACTGCTCAGCACGGAAAACTCTCTGTTAAAAATATAAATGGAATTATCCCTTTTCAATAGGAAATTTATGAGTTTACGTTTTCTGGCCTGACTACTATAATTCCAGAGTTTTTCTTACAGTTTTTGACATACTGGTGGAGAAAGAAGAGGAAGGCAAACAAAACTGTCTTTAAAATGAAAGGAATTTTTTCACAAATAAAGGAATTTAACACAATAGGATCTTTGAATAGGCAAAGGCTCTAAATCTTAAAGTTACCCCTGTCTGTGCTGCATGGAACATTTATTTATTCCTGCTCTCCTGGGTGTAAATCAGTTGTAACACTGAGTTAGGTTTTTTGTACATTCTGTTTGTGAGTTTTTCAGTGCAGCTCAGTCCTAAGACTGATGTGGTTTTCACCCAGCTATTTTCACTGGGGTTTTGCAATAAGAATTTTCTCATGTTATTCAGCTCAATGTCGTCCTACACAGTAGGAAGTAGGCTCATTCTCTGATAATAATTGTGTAATACATTTGCTATTGCACTGTTCTCTGAAAAACCAAAACACTTTCTGGTTGAATTCCCTGGTTTTAGTTTTGATTTTAATGCCAGAGACTGATAAACCTCCTGTTTCCCTGAGGTAATTACATTTCTGGGCAAATACCAGTGCTCTGATGACGACAGCTTGAGCTGGAAAACCTACAAGAAAGTTTCATCTCTGGAAGACAAGATTCTGTCTCATTTGAGGGTTCTGACTCAGAAATCTTTAGTTACAACATTTTGCCCTCTCAGAAATTGAATCAATTATTTTCCCCTATGTACAACTTGCAGTGTTTGGCCTTGAGCTCACAAAGTTTCTCTCGTGGGAAAGATTTTGGTTCCTGTTATGATTTCCTTTTTCTTTCAGTCTTCTTTCCCAAGGTGCCAACACTCAGAATAATGAGTCTCCAGTGAGCAGGTCACATAAAGGATTTATGTGTTGGATTCCTTTCATAAGGAATGCAGTTGGATAAAGGATCTGGTTGGCCTAATGGTAAAATGAAAGCTGGTAAATGGCAAAATAAAAATCAGAAAATTTTCATGAAAAAGAGATGCTTAAGCATGTCCTCTTTTCTTCTTTCATTTTAAATAAAACTATGGCTTGAAATTTCAGGTGTACATATATACAACAAAAAACTTGAAGGAGAGAAGAAGAACCTCATTCTTTCTAGGATCAGGGATGAATGGATGAATTAATTAATCAGTGAGGAATGATGGTTGACAATTCATCAGACTTGTGTCTGTATTTACTTCCATTTAGATATTTTATATTATTTTTTAGATGTCATGGTTTTCCTAATATTCATAACAAATTCTCTCCCTAAGTAAACTAAACTTCTCTCCATAAGTAAACTAAAGAAAAGGCTATTCTAAAAAAAGTAAACTTACTAAAATGTTAGGTTTGCTTCTTTACATTATCAATGAGAAAAAATATAAAAAGATATGTATTCTAAAAGTTTTATTCTAATTCTTATTACTCTTGCTTTTAGTTACTATTGATAAATTTTTCTTTATACTCTTTTAAAATTTTAAACCTACTTTACCTTTCTCCTAATCCTATCTCACAACAAAAAGTAAATACATTAGTAATTAACCAACACCAAACCCACCACACTCTTTACTACGTTAACCAAGAAATCTCAAAATTAACAAAATCTTAAATTAACAAACCAAAACCACTACATTAAATAACATGTATTAAAAAAAAAAAAAATTGGAGTATTTACATCTTGTAATCTTGCTCTGTGTGCAATTTTTAGCTAATTAAAAGGCAATCAATCCTTAGCTAATTGCCCTCCTAGATGGCTCTATTTACACTGTCCCATGGCTATTAAGAAGTTGGCCTTTCCCAACAGTTTGGGGTTTGGGTTAAACTGAGCAAAGTGGGATATTTCCACAAAGCTGAGGCTCTAGGGAGAAGTGCTAAAAAGGTTGTGTTGAATGACAGGAAGAACAGGGGCACACCAAGAACTTTGTTGCTGTTTTTTTAGAGAAAACAGTGGTGGAAAGGTTCTGCTGTTCATTGTTCAGAGAAAGGTTTTTCACATCAATAACAGAGCTGAGCACATTTTCTTATGGTTAGGAGGAAGAGTAACACAGGAAGGCACAGAAACAACTGATCTCCCATAGTTTTTGGCAGCACAGCACTCTGGCTTCCCACCCACAGGAAAGTTCTGGAGATCCCACAGATCTCCTGAGTCAGCTCTTGTCACAAATCTGCTGTTTTATCACCTTCCCTCCCAGAGTAATTTCAATTCATGTTTGTATTGACATCCATCTTTAAAATCACCACAGAAACTGCTTTCTCTCAGTAGTGGGTATTTTACACACCCAGAAAACTCAAGGATAAACTTTGTGATTCTTTACATGTTCTGAGCTCATTAATAAGGGAGTCACAATGTGCTTGTAAAGTCATAGACATAAATCCTTTCTTATTGTGAGCCCAACCATAAATAATGGAAGATTTAGTTGTGTGGTTCAATGTAATATGCAGAAATACAACAAGCAAGAAACAAAAATCTTATGATAATCTCCCCTCAGCAAAAGACTATTTTTTTTCTCTATGTGAAATTAAAGAATTTACTTTAAATAAAGGAAGTGGAATCTTCCACCAGATGATACAACCGCACAAGAAGCTCAATAAACTGAGGAAAAACAGCCTGGGATGGTGGGGACAATAGATTTAGGTAAGGAGTTTAGGTAAAAAGGAAAACAGGTTTTGATACAGGAAGCCAGGCTTTGCAATTCAATTCATCTTTGAGAAACACATGGCAAGGGATTCCTCTTACTGAAGATGAATGGGAAAAGTCAGCCAAAATCAGGTATCTGGTCTGGCTGGGATTTATCTTACTTGATTTCAGGGCTTGATTCATTTCTCCACACAAAGGAATCTGGTTCCCTTTGCCCAGGCAGCCTCCACCTGCCATGCCTTCAGTGCCCCTGTGTCATAGCTGGCAGCTCCTGAGAGTGTTAAATGAGGGAATCACAAACTGGGGAAAGCTGGAAGGGAGACTGGAGGTGTGTGGTCCAACCTCCTGCTCCAGCAGGGCTCCCCAGAGCAGGTTACTCAGGGTTGTGTCCAGATTGCTTCTGAATATCTCCAGTGAGGGGCACTCCACGCCCTGTCTGGACAATCCAGTGCTCGGTCACTGCGCAGGGAAGAAGTTCTTCCTCATGTTCAGGTGGAACTTGTTGGGCATCAGTTCCTGCCCGTTCCTTCTGCACCATGGCTGGGGCCCATGGGACAGAGCCTGATCTGACTTCTGACCCCTCACTGCAAATACTTAAAACCACAGAGGTTTATATTGTATTATAAATGATCTTAATGGGTTATGGTCTCCTCTTATTGGGAAACCCATCTGAGCCTTGAAGTGTGTGAATTTATGCAGGATTTTGGCGAATACACTCTAAAGAACCATTCAAGAGACTAAAAGGTTCCCTTTTAGGTGATTACTGACCCCAAAGGAAGCTGAAATGTCCAGTTTGCATCTGGACACCGAAATGTTGATGTCTAAATTTCCCAGCGTCTTTAACAAACTCCACCTCACATCTGCCTTTGAAGTCACTAAAAGAGACAGGATGGCTTTGGACACAGGGTCTCCTGCCACAAGACAGCACAAAGGAGGTTCTAACAGGAACTGGAAGGGTAAACTGACTAATTACCTTGGGCTGGTGATTAACCACAGTGGGAGTTCACTTTTCCAGCTTACCCAGCCTGCATTAGATATTCAGAACCCAATGTGTGAAGTGTGTGGAATGTCACCCCCCCAAGCAAACATCCAGAGCTGAGCTCTCATCCTTCCCTCCTTTCAGAGATGGTGGTGGAGAGAAGGACACCCTGAGGAAATTATTGCCTTGTCTTCCGTAGACATCCAAATGCTGTCAGGCAGACTGCATGCAGCAGCGCCTGTGACTGTGAAAATAACCTGGAATAATAAGTTCACATTTGCATTTTTAATGTTTGAGATTGGGTGAGAGGAATACTGTTGTAGAGGGGTGAGGTGAGTCCCCTCTGCAGTCTCATTGGAGAAATTAGGATAATCAAAGGGAAAAGTATGGGAAAAAGGTGTCCTTTTGGTGGGGAGGCCCTGGCACAGGGTGCCCAGAGAAGCTGTGGCTGCCCCTGGATCCTGAAAGTGTCCAAGGCCAGGTTGGAAGGGGCTTGGGGCAGCCTGGGATAGTGGAAGGTGTCCCTGCCCATGGCAGGGGGTGGGATGAGGTGAGTTTTAAGATTCCTCTGAACCCAAATGTCTTAGGTTGCAAGATGTGGCAAGGAGTGTGTGTTCTATTGCCATCTGTCAGAGCTGGGGCAGTTCTCTGCTGTTCATGGGGCAGTTTTCTTTGTCTCTCCCACAGCCAATCCTCCCTCCAAGAGACCTCCTCTGTTCATGGCCAGTGAGTGTCCCTGCATGGCTGAGAAAATTCCATCATCCCATGGGGAGATGCTGTGCCCAGGGGAGGAGCCAAGCATTCCTACCTGGATACAATCTGACTCCTGCAACACCACAGCAGCCTTTGCCCACTGCATTCCCAGAGGAGCAGCTTTCTTCCCCACTGCATTCCCAGAGGAAGGCCAGGCCCATCTCCAGCAGCCCTGGAGCTTCAGAGGAAAACTCCAGCCTTGTCCAGGATCCTGCTCCAGCAGAAGCACAGCTGGCACTGCAGGAGGGCTGAGCCCCCATGGAATGGGACTGCTGCCACCATCCTGACCCACAGGCTGCCAGGGCCTGCTCTGACTCTGGCAGTGGGGTTTTTTATTACTACATTTGTATTTTTATTTTTCCTAATAAAGAACTGTTATTCCTACTCCCATACCTTTGCCTGAGAGCCCCTTAATTTCAAAAATATAATAATTTGGAGGGAGGAGGTTTACATTTTCCATTTCAAGGAATGCTCCTGCCTTCCTTAGCAGACACCTGTCTTTTCAAACTAAGACACCAAACCATCCTGGAATTCCATTACTCTCTCTTTTAAAAGAGGCAAAGACCAGTATACACCAGTAACTAGACTTCTGTGTTAAAAACAGGTTATTCCTGTTTACCCAAATTTGATTTTATAGGCTCAATCTATACCTAGGAGAAACATGAATATTTTCGTGGCCCTTAGCAAGGGAGCAAGCTTAGTCTTAAACTTGCATTTTAGTGAATAAAAATCAGGGTTGTTCTCCTCCTCTTGGAAAAGAAACAGAATTGAAATCGAGTTGAAGTGGCCAGAGAAAAGGAAGAAAACCAATGAATAATACAATGCATAAAACAATTTCTGAGGATAGGAACAGCTGGTCTGTCAACTCTTTAGAGACTATTAATAGGAATGAAGATTTCACTGTGTGCCACTGGGAAAAATAACTTCCCTTAGGTTGGAAAAAATAACTTGCTTATTCTTGAATAAAATACAATGGAAGTAGAGAAGAGATTGCTGACAGATTTGGTTTTTTTAGTGCTGAAAAGATTAAAGGAGTTTATTTTTAAAAGAGTTAAATAATATGTTTGTGGAAGACAAGTACAAATCAGATATGTTTTTCAAATTCACAAAGCACCTTAGATACTTGGATGAAATTAAGTTTACAGATCAAACAGGTAGGACAGAATCCACGTAATCCAGGTGTCTGTGATTTCTGTCTTTATTTTGGAGGTGTCCCTGGGGCCAGGCCAAGGAACAGTAACAGAATATGGGCACATATGGAGTCAGAGCCCCAGGACATGGCAGGAGTCAATTTTATCCAAGAAAAACAGTGAGGAGATAACACAGGGAAGGCTTGTAGAGAACATCAACTGGGCAAATTATCCTCATGCAGCTCCAGGCACTTGTCTGATATTTAGTGCCTTCCCTTTTTAGTATCTCAAACCCAGCCTTTTGCCTTCAGTTGTTTGATTTTCCTGCTCTCACCCCTCTGTCTCAAACACCCCACAGAGATCACTGTCAGGAATAAAACCTCCAGCCTTTTTTTATAACCTCCTTTTTTTAAAGACCGTGAAATTTTGCTGTTAATTAAAGTCACAATATGTTTCTCAGTAACACCATGTTCTGCCTGAGCACTGAATTATGTACTCTCTGTAATTGCAGCCTCCTTCTCATAATTCCAGGGCTTTTTGTTTTGCAACTTTAGTCAGATTTGCCAAAAGATTGTTTAGAAATGTCAATAAATTCACCTTTATGCTCTGGCTGATGGCTCATGCTGCAGAGTGGGGCTGGGGCACCCTATTTTCCAGCCTGAAGTGCTGCTGGGGGAAATTCAGGTGCATTTCAGGAAGTTTTTTATTATGAAAAACCCATTTTCAGGTAACATATGGTATTGAAACCCCATTCTCCAGCTTCCACAGAGGTGCTCAGCAAATGTCAAGTAATTTTCATTAAATGGCACCAATTGTTTCAGAATATCCATGATGGGGATTAGGAGGAATCTCAGGTCTGTTGCCTCATTGATTAAGTTTCATACCAACACAATGGCTTGTTGTTAACAAGAGGACGTTTTTATGCACATCTGTTTTACTCTGAGGTTGATGTTGTGGAGCAGCAGAAAAACAAAGGTGGTTCTTATCTTTAATTAGTTATCCTGTAATTCTTGGAGAAAAAAAAATAATAATGCTTAGTTAGAAGCAGTTTATCGAGCAAGGACCTATTTTGTGACAAAAAGTAACAAAATGCATCAGAGCATATGAAAATATTATGAGAAATAACTATGATTTTTTTCCCTGCATTTTTTCATTATTGGAGCTTTGGGTACATACAGAGAAACAGCAAAGAGTAAAATGAATAAAGCAAATTAATATGATGAAGAGAAATTAGTTTTTTGACTAAATAAGGTTTTCAGGATCTGTTTGAAGTAATGAAGGGATATGAGAAGACTGAGGAAATCAGAGACTTTAATGTAGGTGAGGTTTATAAGATTAACTACAGCAAGATGTTGCAAAAACCCAGTAAAAACAGGCTTGATTTCCTTATTAGGATGGAAAAATATTCTTACAAGAGGAATTTCCAGGTAATTAACTTAAATATCAAGGACAGGAATGTGGACTGCTTTTTTGATCAGCTGGAAATGTGATAGGAAAAGCAGATGGAGGAGAGAAAATGTATAAAAAAGCAAAAATTGAGAGACCAGATCTGCTCCATCAGGCAATGCTTTCTCCTAAACACTGCTTGCAAATATTCATGCCAAAAAAAAAAAAAACCCTGTAAAAAATTACAAAAAAAAAAGTGGTTCACACTTGGGTTTGCTCCAAGCTGGTTGTGATGACCTAAAAATCCTCATTTAAGTGACCTTCAAGGCATTAAATAATAGAATCCAGGTGAGATATTGGAGGCTGGAATGCCACACGTGTTCCTTCAGTGACATTTTTGCATTTACAGTGTGGCTCCTGAGAGCAATTCCCTTTGAAACACAAATTCCTGACCGTGAAATTTTCAGTTGTGAGGGGAGAGGGTTGGGGCCAGAGCTCCGTCCCCTGACCCAAATTAATCTGTTATTCTCTGATCTTGGATATTTGAGTTGGTTGAATAAAGTTCAGCAGGGATTATGAACTGTTCCTGTCCTGGGGCTGTTTGACAGGTCTGCACTTTGCTTTTTTCTTTGCATTAGAAGTAGGAACTGCCTGACAGCATGTGTTGACTGCCTTGTAATAGGATCCTAAAAATTATTCCAGTGTGACAGGAACCACCTTGCTGACTAGTGAAAGTGGCCACAGTTTTAAGTTATCCATTACAGATGGGGAAAAAGTCAAAATCAAATGTAATTTTTTTTTTCCCAAAATTTTAATCTCTTTATTTTCTCACAAATCTGATTTTTGGAGTAACATCTGAGGCCGTAACATCTGCAGGTCAGGGATCAGTTGCCATTTTGCAGTAATGAAAGACAAACATATAGAAAAAAGCAGATTAAATGAGAATTTGGTTGCAAATGTTATATATTGTATATCTGAAATATTTAGGTGGAGCTGGAAAACCAGACACAAGACTTGTTGCAGAGCTGTACACCTAAAGAGAAAGTTGCAGAAATAAATATTTCTTCTAATGACATTGAATGCCTATTTTGGGGTAACTTAAGCAAGCCCTGAATCTCATCTGACTGTACAGAACTTGTGTGCTCAACACCACTGGGACCTAATGAATGATAAACAGGATATGAAACAGCACTTCAGTCTTATCAAGGAAAACTGCTTTTGTCATGTTCATAATTTTGGTTCTCTCAGGTCCTGAAAATATCTTGGTGCAATATTTAATGGGGCAAAAGAGAGGTGGTGCTTGGATCCTATGAACCCTGACACTTTTTTTTTTTTAAATTCTCTTTTTTTTTCCCTCAAAAAAAAAATTCTAATCTGTAGGCAAGAAAAGCTTGAACTTTCTTAGCACAAAGAAATTAACCTGAACCCAAGACATCTTTGTGACACAAGGGCCAAAAAGATCTTGTTCAAGTCGTGGAGCAAATTCTGTCATAGCACAAAATTGTCCTTCTGAGAGGAGGGGGATGCCAAAAGCCAGAAACTCCATCTCTAAGAGTCCCAAAGGGAATCTCACGCTGCCAGACCCACTCAGACCCAAATCCTTGGAAAACCAGGAGGGGTGAACGCAGCGCAGAGGATTTCTGCTTGCAAAACCACCCTGGTGCCCCATCTCCCTGCTTTGCAGTGGGACATGTTCATCATTTTGCCCCAGAGAGGCGCACGGAGGTGAATCCAACATCCCCGGGCGATCCCGGAGAATCCTTTTCCCTCCGCTCCCATCCTGCGGGGGGATGCTCGGGGAGCTTCGAGGCTCTCGGGGCGGGCCTTGGGCAGGTGGGGGCGGGCAGAGCCTCGGCTTTTGGCAGCATCACAACAGGCAGAGGCAGCGGCAGGACCCGGCGGCTGCTGCGGAGGATGAGAACTTTGCGCTGGCTGCTGCTCCCGCTGGTGAGTGAGAACCGCTGGGGAACCGCTGGGGCGGGGGCAGCGCACATCTGGCTCCCGGCCACAGCTGGATGGCTCCGCAGCTGCCCCACTGCAGCCGGGGTGGGGGAAAGTCCGCAGGAGGGGTAACTTTTCTCCTAATGGGGAGTGGGCAGAAAGAAAGAAAAACGAGGAAAGGATTAAGAAGAAAAATAGAAAATGAGACAGCGATATTAGAGGGAAGGAAATAAAAAATATCCCTGAGTTAATGTGTAGACCGAGCTCCTTTCATTAAAATTTTCCAACCTCAAGATGCTGTTAATAAATGTCTTTTCATTTCCATTCTTTAGAGTTGAAGTTTGCAGAGGACAGAAGAGCATCCCCAGATCAGAATGGCTGTAGCAGGGCTTTAGACAGACAGAAGGGGACAGGTCGCTGTCCCAGCTGTCCTGAGAAAGGCAACTTTGCAGGACAAAGAAGATAGCTAGAAAGGAGTAGCTCCTCCTGATGCATGGGGGACATTTACCTCTCTGAGAGGGCAGGGATGCTTTCAGAGCTGAAGTTTTCTGATGTTTTCAGAGCTGAAGGTTTCCAATATCACCAAGCAGGAGCATGAACTGTCTCGTGTCTGTGTGCACTGAGGGCAGCAGGTGAGCCTGTGCCACTGGACATCAGGGAAGATGGATGAGCACAGGGACACAATCCAGGCACAGCCATCCCTCCCTGATCTCCACACTCCACCACTGCCCCTGCCTGGGATGCTTAACAAAAATTAGTGCAAATCCAAGCTCAGAAATTTCTCTTCTTTGCCCTCAATCCTCAGCCTCGGGGAAGTGTTTGGAACCTTTCCTCAGGGTGTGATTACCAGGGACTTGTTAATTCAAACTTTACTCATGTCACAGTGAAATGTTCAGCGTGGGCTGGGATTCAGCAGGAGTCAGGAAGGAGAGAGTCACCTTCCCAGGAAACATTCCATCTTGTCCTGAGGGAGCCAGACGGAGTGGCTGCTTCTCTAGGGCCTGCTTTCCTCTGTGGACAACTGGGAGAGCCTAAATGACAGACTGATCCTGACCTTTCATTTCCAATTAGTGAGGGATGGGATATAAATTTTCACACCTGCATAACCCCTGGATCTTGTAGTTTCTTCTGTATTTACACAGATTTATGTACGAGGGATAGCTTGTGGGTCCTTGCTACGCAAACCTCATTATTATCATGTGTAATACTCTTCTTTCATGCAAAACCAGGCAGCCTAAAGGCTTAGACTGCTGCAGGTGAAGTGATTTTGGCATCTGGGCCAGCCTTTTTTACACCTAATGGAGGCACAGCTCATTCTTGCAGCTGTCAGCAGAGTGGAGCTGATCTGAAGTGATGGATTGTGCACATCTGGGGGCTGCCATACATCATTTTAATATTGCAGCATATTGCAGCGGGCTGTGCCCATAACAAGAGAAATTCTATAAACTACGTGATCTGCACAGCTTTTGTCCTCAGAATATGAACATCAATTCCATGTCTGGTGAGAGGCAGTGCTCTGGATGTCAGTGGGGTATTGTGCCTCAATCTAGGTCTCCTTGCATCTTCAGTGAGAGTCAGGGAAGGCCTGAGCCCCCCAGGATGTACTGAGGAAATAATCCCCCTCCTATTTCAAAGGATCATGTCTGAGCAGAGAAATAATTCCAGTATGGATTCTGCAAATTAGTCATTAATCAGATATGAAAATAAATCAGAGGGCTAATCCTGAAAACTTCCTCTCTGGAGCTGGGTACTGTTACTTCCTGTCAGCTCCACAGGGATGTATTTGTGCCTTGCAGAATGGAGTCCTTGACACTAAAAGAATTACCATTCACTGGTAAGTGACAAGGAACAGGGAGCAGAGGAGGCTGAAATGCCTGAAAATGACTTTTCCTGCCTTAAAGAGTTCAGAGTCTCAGGGAGCAGAGGACAAAGAGCAGAAAAGACTCTGCCTTCACTGCTCTCCCTGCTGTGCTAAACTGCTTTCCTCTCCAAATAGCTACATTTCCCATTTCTGGGAAGGGCGTTAGTCTGATCTAATGAATGGAGGTGAGAATGGAAACACAGGTGGGTCACCACTGAGCTGTACAATCCCTTCAGCAAAGCATTTCTTGTGCTAATGGACATATGGATCCAAACCCATGGCAAGATGCTGAGCTCCCAGTAAAACTAAGCTGGGCGTCTCAATTTCCGTGTTTAATTTGTGCTTCCTCTACCACCCTGGTCCCTGCAGACCTTCAATTCCTCTCCATGGGGAGCTGGATGTGTGGAATAATCTGGGGTTTTTTTTAGCCTGGAGGGAGTTAATGAAGGGAGACAGGCTCCTGTACAGGCAGTCACTGTCCTCAAACAGGTGTCTGAGCAAAGTAGGAGGAATCCTTCCCTGGAACTGCTTGTCTGCTTTCACTGATCATTAAGGGAGGCTTGATGGGGGAATTTAGATTAATCATCTACAATTAACTGTCTAAAATTAGGAATCTGGTCTAAAGCTACTCATTGAGCCTTCTTCAGTATTGCTGGGAAGAGATGGAAACACTCCAAGAATACAGATCAATTAAATGAACTTGCTGCAGGACTTTGACTTCCAGGTTCCAGGACTTTGGGATTAGATGACATGAATCCCACCTGCAGGCAAAAAAATGATAGCAAAAAGGAGAAATTTCTCTTTAATTTACAGGAATACTTGCAATAGCAGAAAATGGGGATCCTCAGTTATTAGTGTTCTGTTATTCTTCAAGCATTAGTAATAATTAAATGCTCTACCCAATTTAGCAGAGCGCTGATAAATTAACTTTTCTCAAGGTAATACTAATTACACAGCATTCATAAACAAAATAAATTAGTATGGCTGTGTTGTCTCATAAAGAATACCTATGAGTGAATAAATATAATGATATACATGGATAAATATGTGTAGCAAGTGCTGTTCTCTGTAAGGTCATGCAGTTAAACACAGTCATATAAATACAGTCCAATCCACAGAGGAGCATTCAAGAATTGCTTCAATGTCTTGAAAACAATATTGAAAATATGTAAATATGTTCCTCTAAATGACTGTGAGGCAATCAGTGTCTCAGCTTCCCTTCTTCCATAGGTAATCGAGTTAGAGAGAGAAAACAAACAGAAAATATCCTCTAGGCAGTCATTTTCAGCCAAAAAGACTCATGAAATAATCTATTTAACTGACTGAAGAGAAAGATTGCAAATGAGGCTTTAGCTTTGGGGTTGGAAGCTTCTGGGATCAGGATGGTGTCAGAGCTGGAGGCTGAGGGCAGGACTTTGTGTGAGAGCTGAATTCACGGCTGGGCACTGGAGTTCTGTCTCTGCTGGGGTCACCTGGTGCTTTTCAGAGCCCACAGTGGCACACATGGCTTGGGGATGATGGAAAAAACCTAGATGGATGCAACTGAGCTCCTAAGAGTTGAGTTGACTGTTTTACTGCCTAAGAAATCTTTATTTTTTATAGTTTCTTGTTTTCTGACAGAGCACAACACTACGCACATGGCATTATAAATATCCCAGAATTACTCATAGGCCAGGGCTTGGACAGGAAGGTTTTTAGGGCAGTGACTGGGAATGTGGCTGTGAAATGGACAGGAGCTCATGGAGCTCGGGGTGGGCCCCAGATCTTCCAAAGCTCATGTGAAAATTGGCTTCAGTGTCTGTGGGAACCCAGGACATCCCTCTGGCTGCCCTGGCTGTCTCGAGACCCTGGCAGAGGGCTCGGAGACCTTGGCAGGAAGTCAAAAACACCTGTGGCTTCAATTTTAGCCTGTGGGAAAAAACTGCCAACTTTGTATGAGGAATTACAAGCCACAAGGGTTTGAGTGGTGTGGTAGTTGAATTTAACACAGGGTGAAAAAGTAGAATTTTAGGGTTTTAAAATAAAGAGTTCAAGGGGACAAGATGGAGGGATTTAGGCATGTCCTGACCTTCTCCTTCTTCTTGTCCTCCATGTCTTGCTGTGATGGTGACACTTCTCTATTGGTTTAAGGTAGAGACACACTGCCCAACATAAAAGATAGATTACGTTATTGTAAACATAGCACATGTAGTTTTTGGTATAAAGTGTAAACACCGCCCTAGACTGCACACAGAATGCCATGGGCAACCTGCTGGACAGAGCTCAGCAGGTCAGAGAAAGAATGTTATAGATAAGGAAAAATAAACAACCTTGAGAAGCTGACCCTACACATTCAGACTCCTTCTTTGGCTGTGTGGGCTGGGAAGCCGGGACTCCAGACCCCCGAGAAGTGTCCTGCACTCCCCAGTTCAGAGATTTTTAATTGGCACTTGGCTTTTTGAGGAGTTAAGCAGAGGGAAGGTTTGGATGAGAAACATTCAACAGACTGGGAAGTTTATGAAAAAGGCTGAGGATTTCTTTGTCTGTTATTCAACCTCTCTTCAACATTTTATTTTTTTTCCATGAGACTTCCTCCATCCTAAAAGCCTTTCCCACCCATCAAAATTTCACTGAAAAAATGTGTGTATTTCAAAGCATATCCTGATTCTCCTGCCTGATGTCTTTGGCAATCCTGGCCAACTTTCAGGACTAACTGAACACTTCATTCCACACTTAAAAGTGGGGATGCAGGAGTTGTCCTTGCTGTGCTTTTCTGTATTCTAAAATATCAGGTGAGTTTTAATCCTCCAAGGCGTGAGTCTGTGTGTGGCATGAATGGCAGACAACACTGTGTGAGGGAAAACTAAAATATTCAGGCATCAGAGTCATATCAGAAGAACAGGGGAAGCACAGACAGCAGGAACTGGGAGTAGAGGATTAATTTCAGAGCATATCTGAGATGGGATCTGAGTGAATGCAAGCTGAGGAGGCAGAGGCAGAAAGAACAGTGATGAATATTCTCAGTCAATGATTAATGCATTTGATGTAAAACCTATTTGTGAGGCTTTAGGATTGCAGGGCATGGGAAGCTGAAACAGATCACTGGAAAGAACCTTCAAGTTCTTGAAGCCTTCTCATCTTGTCAATGAATTCAGCCAATTCTTCGAGCTTTGATTAATTTTAAAAAAAAGACCGAGTGTTACTGCTGGCTCTTTGATCCCATGGAATTGCTTTTTCAAAGGTGAATAATATATTCAGTGCCCAGCTTTGAAGCACTTCCCTAATTTTCAGAGAGCATAGAAAATGTCCCTACTTTTCCCCAAGTGTGCTAATGGACTTCTTAATGAGTGAAGATCTGTCTTTTGTGTGAAATCTAAATTATGGTTTTTCTACCCCCACAGCAGCTTAGGGGCACCATTTTTGAATGGACTCTCCAGAAAGATTGCTTTTAATTAAATTGCACTAAGCGTGGCATGAGGATGTTGCTAGAAATACTCCTCCCAGTGCTTGCTAAATCTCCTGTTGTCCAACATAAGTATATTAAAGCCCAAAGTGCCATTACTTTGATTTTTCCTTGCAGATTTGGGGAAATAAATAAACTATCATGGAACAGAGGAAATAGAAAGCAATGTTATTTGCTTTGTTATTTGTTATACTACTCTCAGTGAATAAACCACTTAAGGTTTCAGTGCAATAACCTTACAAGATGTGAAGAAAATGAAGTCTAAAATTAAATGCAAGCCCAACATCTGTCTCTCTAAACTGTCTCAGGTTTTTAGCATGCTCACAGTTGTCATAGGTAATTTTTTAGTGTTCACTGTGTTCCAGGCAAGACTGTTTTCGTGGTAAAGACTAGGAGTCAAAACACCCCTGTGAATTTTGACTCAAATTGGTCAGTAACATTCAATCCAGTAAAAAAAACCCCTTTGTGTTATGATGCTCAGGAATGCAAAGCTCAATTCCTTGAGGACTGTCCGCAACATTTCCTGAAATCTCAAAGTTTTATGTGTGAATCTTGGAATGAAAGCACCCCACTGTGATTTCAAGTGAGAGTCAGGCCAGGTTATTGCTGAGATACTGGGAAATATTGATCCAAGGAATAACATTTTAAATCTGCCTCTTGCACTTCTTGCTGTGGCAGGGAACACTGTGCCAGACTGGACAGCTCTGCTCTGCTTTGGTTCCTAAATTTTCCTTTTTTATGGTGAGCAGGAGCTACTCTTTTCCTACAAAAGCCACCTTTTCAGCAGATGCCTCCCAAATTGCCATAAAATGTCCCTGCACCAAATGCAGAGCTCCTGCTTTCTAGAAAGCCCCATCACCCAACATTTACAGGCAGATCAGAGCAAAAACTTTTCACTTAAGGCACTGTGAGATTAATAAAAGAAAATAAGCCAGAGACAACAAATCACAGCAATGCTCTGCCCACAAGGCTTTTCTTTAACTATACAATGGTTTTATGTCTTTATTTTTCTTAAAGCCTGAGGAAAATTTTCTTCATTTTTTCAAAAAATTTGAAGCATCATCACTGCTCTTGATTTCTTGTATATGTGTCATTTTTTTCTGTTTTTACTGTCCAACAGTAGGATTACTTTGAGTGAGGCTGCATGATTATAAATTAATAACACCAGCCCTATTTTGGCTTCTGGTGGAATTGTCTGTAGGTTACATCTGAAATAGGGCTTGATGTTGATTTTCAAGCACTGAAGTGTCAGTGATATTTAATATCTGCACTGGGCTGTGATAACATGTCTGGGCTCCTGTGGCTGTAGCCCTGCCTACCCCAAATCCAGAACCCAGAAGGAAACAAACTTTGAGCCAATGGTTAATTGCTCTACCTATGAGTGTCTGTGGGATTTACTCCAGTACCACCCTGGGTATCAGAGAATCCCAGAATGGGTTGGGTTGGAAGGGACCTTAAAGATCAGCCAGTTCAAACCCCAACATCTTCCACTCTCCCAGGCTGCTCCAAGCCCTGTCCAGCCTGGCCTTGGACACTTCCAGGGGCAGCCACAGCTTCTCTGGGCACCCTGTGCCAGCACCTCCCCAGCCTCTGGGTATCACTACCAGTGGATCAGGATTTCCAAAAGAAATCATCAAATCTTTTTTTTTTTTTTTTTTTTTTTTTTTTTTTTTTCTGATGATTTATCACCGTTTTCAGAGGCAGGGCTACCTGGACCTGTTTTAGCAATTCCTCTGTTGTGTGTAAAGCCAAGGCAGTACCACCTGCCCAGGGGTGGGGTATGAGCTTTCCCAGCCATTGCAAATGAAGAACTCATCCATTTTCCAACAGCTCTGATGGATAATGGTGATTGAAGCTCTGGTTCAGCAGGTGTGGATTTACCAAGGAAGAGAAGAGAGGAGATGCAGCCTACTTTGAGCAGCAGGAGTCTGGCACACTCCCTCAGTGTCCCTCATTCCACCTGCCTGTGTCTCTCAGACTGACTTTTGGAGAAAAGATAACTCTTCCATCTGATTTTTTTCAGAACTGATTCTGTGTGTTTCTAGGAATTCCCAACTTTTCTGGCATGAGGTGGGAGTTAATTTAACCCACCACTCCTCAGTGCTTTTTTTCTAAGACATTTCAAATTTTGGATTTCTTCGTGGGTGCGGGATGATGTTGTAGAATTTTTGTTAGATGATAGCTTAAGTGAAATATGTGGTTGAGTGTATGTCTGACAGATGGTTGGCAAAGTTGTCAATGCAGTGTTCATGCTTCAGACAAGAGGGGGAGATGTTGGAATCCTGGATGCTGAGAATTTTAGACTTTCTGTGCTTAAAGGCACAGACCCACAAGAGAACTCTGCATTTGACCTAAGGCTGTGGAGAAGACTTTAAAAATTGGTTGATAGCACTGGGATTACGGGTGTGTAGTTGGTTAGAAGTGTGTAATATCACAGGGTGGAACACTTTGAGTTTGGGGTTTTAGAATATAGAAATAAATATGAAGCAAGATGGAGGTTTTAGGGTGGAGCCAGGTTGTTCTTCACCTTCTTCTTCCTTCTTCTTCAGCTTCTTTTTCCTTCTTCTCCATGGGTTTGGGTGATGTTTTGTGATTGGACAGAAAAGTCCCCATTGTGGGCTTCGAGGGATCAGTTATTGGGTTAAAAGGGAAAATAATCCAGGTGTCCTTTCTTAATTGGACAGTTTAGTTTTAAAAGACCTTGTAACAAGAGGTAGTGAGCCATTTTGTGCCTTGCTAATGAAAGACCACAGAACTCATGGTTGTGAGGCTGTTTCACTGATAAGAAATAATAAACACCCGAGTCCGAACATGGAATGCCGTCTCCAGTGCCTTCAATCCCGACCTCGAGAGACCGACAGTTTGCATTTTGGGTTATGCCTTTTAACATAACCTTTTAGCAGAGGACTCAGAGTAGGTGGTAGAGCATCATCTCAAATTGCCATGACTTTTAAACAGCAAACCTAAGAATATTCCAAATGCAAAATTATCACTGTAACAGAATCCAGGAATTACAGAAAGTAGAGGAATGGCATTTTTCCTGTCCAGCTGAATCCACCTTTAAGAACTGAAATATTGAGAGATTTATGGAGCAATTATGTTGTTACTTCTACTCGGAGAATTCATTTGTTTTGTGGGCAAACTGCAAAGTAAAATGTCCGTTTAAATGTAAAATGATGAGCAGGGATCCTACTAATACCTGACAAATTTCATTTCAGAATTGACTTACTATAGTTGAATAACAAAAAGTACTGTTTTAAGAGTCACTCATGCTGATTTATAAAATGTATTTTGAATTCCCCACTGGAGTAATATAAGGCATGAAAAAGTACCATGTCTTAACTTTCTTTCCAAACAGTGCCCCTAATCCTCTTTCTGTTCTAATATTAGCATGGATGAACCATCTCTGGGGCTTCATAATTAAGACAAGTCTGTCTATGCTACTTTAAAACCCAAATGTAGGCAGAATTTTTAAAGGTTTTTAAAGATAAAGTTGTGCTCTAATTTTTGCCCCTTGGCAGATATTATTGCTGAGATGGAATAGTCTGCATAACTTCCAGTAACGTTTCTGTGGAAGCTAAAAGAAATCCTGGTTGCTCTGCTCACTGAAAACATTTTGAAGGTGAATAAATCAGCTTTCTGAAATTGAAAAGGCAATATGGAAGTGATGTTTACATCTGCACTGACTTTTCCAAGTAATTAGAGGTTAAAAGGGCCTACAGACTTCCTCAAAAACATACTGGAAAGTCTTCAGTCCATAATTTTCCATTAAAATCCCTGCTAACTGAGCCCCTGGCTTTGTCTTAAATAGCATAGGCTAGAAAGAAGCAAGCAACAAAAAAAAAAAAAAAAAAAAAAAAAAAAAAAAAAAAAAAAAAAAAGAAAATTTCTATTCCATATAAGGCTCTCTATGTCTTGAAGATCCCAATATCTCAATATTTGGTCCAACATCTCTGAATACAGTTCAGTGGCTTTCTTCACTCAGTTTAATTCAGTTTCCTAAAGGTGGGTGTGTAGAAGCATTTGAGACATTAAATAACACATTTGAGATTTCAAATAATGCATCTGAGATTTCAAATAATGCATTTGAGATTTCAAATAATGCATTTGATACTTCTGACACAGGGCAGAGTCTACGCAAGAGGGGTGAGAAACCTTCAAACATCCCAAACAGCACCAACAATTTCTGGACTCTGGGTAATGTCTGAGGGATGTTTTACATCCTTGAGATGTAACTGGGGGACTGAAAAATCCTTGAAATTCCCAAGGACTGCAAAAGAAGCTGAGATAAATCAAGTGTAGACACTTGACATGTAGTTTCTTTCTCAGAATTTCTTTGCCTTTGCAGAGGAAGCTGTTTTGGGGTTGTGTAGGTTATTAAGAATATTAATTAAGAATATTAAGAACATCTCACAATTACAGGAGTGATGACACAAGACTACAGGGGACATGAAACCTTCTGGAGGGGGAGATGGAGGTCAAGCAAAATACATTGCAATAAATGGGACTAAATATCTGTAACTAAGAGGATGAATTTAGACCCTATTCAACAACTGCTATCTAGAATTCCATTTAGCAGTTTAAATGCACCCTTATCTGTGAGAGAAAAAAATTCCCTAAGATTCCAAGTAAAGTCATTAATTTTTTCTCATTTCTTCATCTGTTAAAATGGAAGCAGCTCCTCGGTCTAAGGTGTGTGTAACATTCTCAGATAACATCCAGAGAATTTTTCAATCATTCAGATTAAATTATGGCCAAGACTACCATTTTTAAATAAATGTATTTAATTTTACTTGGTTTATGCAGAGGAAATATTTCTGTGGTCAGGCTGTATTTAAGTTTGGAGAACTTGATGTGAATAATCCCACAGCTGGTGGATTCATCCACTTTTGGCCAGTTGGTGAAATATGTGAAAATGCAAGAACTGTGAGCATTATTTAAGTTTTGTGGAAAACAACTGCAAAGGGAAGGGGATAAAAATATCCAGATTGGAGAAGAGGTGCTGTGTATGTTCTATCTGTAAAAAAAAAAAAAAAAAAAAACCCAACTTCAGCTGGAGTTTTCACATTCATAGACCTCAAAATATAAACCCTGAGGTACAAACTGGCTTTTCTCATTCTGATAATCACAGAAGTTCTTTTTTCTTTTTTTTGTCTTTTTTTTTTTCCTTTTGTTTTTGGTTGGGGTTTTTTTGAGGTTTTTTGGGGTGTTTTTTGTTTGTTTTTGTGGTTTTGTTTGTTTTTGGTTGGTTGCTTGGGTTTTTTTTTTGGTTGTTGTTGTTTTTTTTGTCTTTCTCTTGCCAAGGTTACGGGAATCCATCCAGAATGCAAAATATTCCAGCAGGTGGTCAAAGAGGAGGCTCTCTGCTCAGAACACAACGAATCTGCCTCACCTGATCTTAAAGGTAAAGGTCCTGATGGGCATCCCCTGGCTTGGAATGTCTCACATTACTGAAGTGTTCTTTATTTACATCCAAAACCCCAAAGAAACCCCCACAGAAGGTACCGAAGACCCAACAGAAGTTGTATCACGTTAGGGATCATTCCAATCTGGTGGAAATATTCTTTGGGGAGAAAAAAAGTTAAAGAAAATCCCAAGTTCTTCAAAATGTTACATTTTTTCAATTTTAGACATTATTTGTTTGCTTGTAAAGATTTATTGTGGTGGTGTTCAGAAGTCTATCGCATGATGCAAATTTCGAAAACTAAAATGAACACAAAACAAAGCCTGTAAAATATATTTAGAAAATGTCTAAGGTGTTGCCTCCTGGGGATTTGGAAACATGCTTAGAAATAACATGGAATTTCAAAATGTTCAGACTCTTCCAAAAATTCAGTCATACTTTAATCTGGTCAGCTTTGCTTAGAAAAATTTGAATCCACCTCAGTGAGATTTTTCAGTTCCATGAATTTTAAGATGTTTGTTCACTGCAGAGGAACTGTGGGACAAAGAGACCTCGTGAATTTGGTTGGGATAGAATTATTGGAACCACCTGGAAATCTGCCTTTAGCAGCCTGGTGAAAATCAGAGTTTAAGCCCAAAGTATTTCCTTTGTCTTTCATGTTATTCTACAGAATTGCCAATCACTTCCATGTTTCATATTCCTCTTCTAGTTTCCTAATTTATTTTGGTGCTATTTCTCACACACACTTTAATAATTTTTTTTTTGGTATACTTTTGGACTTTAATTTGCACACTTTTGGACTTGAATAGTCCAAAATAAAGTCCAAAATACCTCTTGGACACATTTTGCACTTAGAACACACAGTAGCCCACCGCAAAAAAATTCTGGTATAAATTAGGCATTTTCTAAAAATTATTTATTATCTGCATTACAGGATGTCATTCCAGGCATCTCCCTCTTCAACACAAAGATAATTACGTGGTTTTAGAATCCTGTTTGTAGCAAAAGAAATAAAAATGCCTGAGAGTTCTGGTAAACTTTTAAAAAAATTTCAACCTTGTTCACTCTGAGCTTCTCAAAGCTCCCCTTTCCACCTTTTATTCTCCAGACAAGGAAAGACTTTTAATGAAAAGTCTGTTCTGGTATTTACAGCCTTTCTCAATATAGTTTGGGATTCAATATTAGAGCTGGGAAAGATTTGCAAAAAAATTTTTGGCCTATTGGTAAATATGTGAAAATCCAAAAACTGTGAACAACATGTAAGTTTAATTTAAATTTAATTTATCCCAAATATTTTATCTAAAGGATAAAGCTACACTAAGATAGGTAAAAGTCCATTTCTTATGTTTCAGTTTTCAGGAACTCAGCAAGACAAATAGAGGGATCACAGCTTGTAGAGTTAAACCTCAGCAGTCACAGAGAATGTGTGCTGGAATCACTCTGGCAGAGTTTTTAATCTAAAGTAGATCCACATTATTCTTGTACAGAGAAGTGTCTAATGAATGCCACCAGCAGAACCCAGGATGAAATTCCTCTAATTTTGGAGCAGATGTGTAAAATAAGTCAAATGAATCAAGTCCTAACTCCACTTTTTTTTTTTTTTTCCCTTCACTGTCTCAAAATTCCTGGATTACTGAACAAGACTTAAATATCTATGGTGTCAACTCCTGCTGCAGCTGTCTTTGTGGAGTCTCAGGTGACTTGGACACCACCAGGCTCTTGAAAACTTTGGCATGAAAATTTCCCTTTCAACCCCTGCACTCAGCAGTTTCTTTGATATAAACTGTAGAAGTCACTGGAAATAAATAATTTCTAAGACTTAAGACATACAAGTTCTGTTCCTACACAAGGTCACACAAATAGAATTTTTAGCTCCACATTGCCAAATGAAATAGATTTTTAGACCCAGCCCCTCAAATCTGCCAAGCTTTTCTAAGAAGGACCACTTCAGCTGCTGAGTGAAAGTGTAGGGGCCACTGCACGTCTAAGTGGGACTGATATTACCTGGCTTCATTAATTTGACAATTAGCAGCTGAGTTTAGGCTGTAATTATCAGTGAGAGCTAGGTATTTGCAGGGTGTGATTCATCCTGTCCTCAGGAAGAAGGCACCAATATTTGGGATGAATCAGCTCTGGAAGGCTCTGTCTCTTTCTGTTGATGACAAAGGGAACGTAGCTGAAATTAGCCGACATATTTGAGGCAATTAAAATTACAGCTTATGAATGAGGGTCTTTATTTGGTATACCAGGAATTTCATCCTCCCGAGGGTGATGTGAGGATAATGCTGTGTGAGAGTCTCAGGGCTATCCTTTTGAAAGTCAGTAACTTTGCTCAGCTACAGGCAAGTATTTCTTCCACATTTCAACGTGACAACTTCAGATTTGCCTCGTCATCCATCCCAGAGGCAGCAGAGCAGAATCATGGAAGAAAATAACATCTTCCAACCCAATCCCCTGCTTTATATCTCCCTTATGACTACCTAGAGATTAGTTTTGGTTAGAGCCTGATGCTTTTTTTTTTATTGGTTCAGGCACATTTACATGCTGGCAATTTTTCTGTGCTACCCCCACGCCCAATTGCCAACAGCTTGAAGTCTCAGCGTGATGCAGCTGTGACAAAGCTGTGATTCACTGAAACTTCTGAAAACCCTTTTTTAGGGAGCTCACCCTGTGTCATCAGCCAGCAGTCTCTGCTTTAGGGAACCTCATGAATTCTACAGTCAGACCCACTCCCAGTGAGGGTCATTTATTACAATGCTGAGGCGCTCTAGTTTGGGATGAATTTAATCCCTTTGGAAATCCATCACAAAAATGCCATTGATTGCCTAAGACTGGGACTTCAGCCCTTATTTCCTTTAAGCCAGGTGAAATTGGAAGATTTTCAAACACGAAATAAAGAGGTTAAGGCTGAGTTTTAAGTCTGAGTCTTAGACTCTGTAATGAGGAATCTCAAGTAACGAGAAAGGAGTAATGAGAAATCTCAAGTGCTAATCATTATTCAATAGTTTTATTTTAGTGGCTTTTGTTTTGACAATAGAAAAGAGCTCCAATTGATTTGACTTTCAGATTGTGTCTGCTTGAATTTCTGGTATATTCTCTCATGAGATAAGGAGGGGAAGGTCCAGCTGGAATACCAAGTGTGAGCAAGGATGCATTCAAGGAGAAAAGGAAAACATTCCTCTCCTTCATTTGCAGAGCTGCACGTCCTGCTGTGGCTCTTCTTGCATGTGAATGAGTGGGAAAGCCACTGACAATCTTATTATGGAAGATCAAATGTGTGATGTTCTCTGTGATTTTCTTTATTTAGAGGCACTTTTTTTTTTTTTTTTTTTTTTTTAACAGGATGTGCCAGAGATTGGGATGGTTTAACCTGCTGGCCCAGAGCCACTTTTGGGGAAGTGGTTAAAATTCCCTGCCCACGATTTTTTGAAGAATTCACCAGTACCCTTGGCAAGATTTTTTTCCTATTCTTCTTATCCCTATTTTTTTTTTTTTAATTTTATTTTTAATGAATTCTAGTAGTGGAGGATTCCTTCATATTTTCCTGATTTACAATGCTCTTATGTCAGTCAGCATTCAGTAATTATCCAGATACACATCTCGGCTTGGGGTCAATATTGACACTCTTGTGTTTTGTGTTGTGCTCTACTGAATTGTTTACTCCCTTTGGTGATGTAAGTACAATGGACAAATGCACCATGCTGCTAAATTTATGAAGGAATGTGTCCTAGAATCACTGATTTATAAAACTGTACACTAATTAATATTAGAAGGAACCTCCTGAGGTCAGCCAGTACAATCTTCCAGTCAGAGCAGGACCAAGATTAAAGCTTGTATGGAGCTTCCAGTCTGGAAAAGAAGGTTCAGGGCTTTGCCCAAAATCCCAAAATATGTGTAAATATATAATTTGATTTCCTCTGTGGAAGGAATGGGTTTGCAGACTTGATTTTCCATATGAAATGCACAAGTCCCACTGCATCTTGAAATGACTGGGAACATGTCCCTCATTTTTTTTAAAGGATAGATGTAGAGAATATTGTCATTCTTATAGCTAATCTCACTGAACATGACTCAACCTGTAAGTCCCTAACTTAGGAATCAAAGGGATAATAAGAAATTGTTGCTACTCATCAAAACTTAAAGAGCAGCAGCACCAGCACCCCTAATTAATTTTCTGCTGTGTTTTCCCTTTGAAGGCTTCCTTCAGAGGAACTGTACACAGGAGGAATATTGGTCAGAGCCATTCCCACCATACACCATTGCCTGTGGCTTTGATGAAGGCTCCAGTAAAGGACCTGAGGATCAGGTGGGAGTTTCATTTCCTGCTTCTGAGCATCTCCAGATCATCCTCTCCTGAGTATCTGGATGCTTCACACATCTGAAAATTGCCCATTTTCAGGGCTAAACCCAAAACTTTTCGGTATACTTAGAATTTGTTTAACAAATTAGGCTTAACATAAAGCAAGTGAGCAGCAGTCAGCACTTTCCTCCTCAAACAAAAGTCTCCTCTTGGTTAAACTCATGCTTAGTTCACCTGTCCAAACTAAGATTTGGGTCTCTGACAGAGGTGATGTAAACCCTCATCATGAACACGTCTCCCACCCACCAGTCCTCAGGGATTTTTTTCAGGGAAAAATCCTTTGGATCTCTCCTATTTGTATTCTTTTCCAGATTTTCTTTGAGTCATAGAAAAAATATTTCTTAAGTTTATAGCCTGGTGTTCAACACACATCCTTAGGAGAGAAGGAGGGAAGTGGATCTTGGATGCCACTGAGTATTTCCACACCTTATCTCAGGTACTCAGTGAAGGAGAAAGTGAATATTTTTCCTCTCTGAAAATCATCATTCGTGCTCAATTAAGCTTCAGAATTTCTTTCACATCCACATCTTGATATGATGTAAATTTCCACATTACTCCTCATCATACTGGTGTTCATATCTAGAGCTCAATGACCATCTATAAATAAGAATATTTGTACTTTGCACTTTGGGGAAAGATAAATGTTTTTAAAGCCTAAATAAATGCTTAGAAAGTTTGAATAACCACTTAAAAGCCTTCTAGAAAGATGCTGGAAATAATCTGAACAGTTCAGAGGGATGTAAATTCATAAAAGGATGTGTATTCTGGAGCACAGATCTCCAGCCCCCATGGGTTTCTCCCACAGGACTAAACTCACTCTCCAGGTGGCTTTCTCCAAGCAGTCCCTGGATTATGCTAAGCCAGGCATTATTTCTGGCTGGTCTAGGCTAAAATCAAGCAAGGACCTATATCTCTATTTCACAATGATGGCAAGTTTCTGCACAGAGCTGCAGTCTGTGCTCTGCCTGTGTTTAGTTTGTTATTCCAGTCAATTCCACAATGTTTGACTACAAAAGGAAGATAAAATCAGCAATCTCTGCTGCACTGCACACATAGGGAAGTGAGTAAAAAAATCTCAATTGTGTCCTAACAGAACCACTTGCTTTGTATTTTGTATGTGCAGTGAGAACTTTTGACGTCTTTTATATTTAGTGTTGTTTCTTAATCCATCCTACAAAACCAGATAAAATAATTGAATCACTTCATTATTAAATTCAATAACTTCTTTTCTAATTTTCAGCTGTGTTTTGAAAATACTGTATAAATGATCAGGACTATTTCAGAAACACCAGGATGATTCATATCATGTCAGGGATACAAGATCTCTTTATGGATCTATTTAAAATTGCTAATTTGTTGTCTCAGCCTAGAATTGTAGCCTTTTGTATAAACAGATCAGGGATCAATTAGAGAACAAAGTGTCCACTGGGTTTATAAGGAGAAAATTTGCCTGGGTTCAGAGAATTTACTGTCTTGGGATTTTAAATAATTAGGTGATCTTGTAGTGACTCAGAATAAAATTTGCATAGTTAAAGCCAAGTAAACAAGCTTTATTTTTCTTAGGACAGAGGATTAGGATTTCTTAGAATATAGACCTTAATTGAAAACAAGTGAATTATAAAGAATTTACGGTGCTACAATATACAGCAAGGACTGAACTGTTTGTCCAGAGAATTAACTGACTGTGAGGTGATTTCCTTGGCTTTTAATTACCTTCACAACCTGATGTAACTATCAATTTTTCAGCTTTCTCACCTGCAAATTGAGAGTTTTATTTCTCTTTCAGCTATAGCTGTTTATGAAAATCAATACTTATTGAATTTGGCCCAGGTCTAAAGTAACAGATTCACAAATCTCCCACCAGAATGTTTTAGTGCTCCAGAGTTTTTATGCACTGACATGAGAAAAGGTGCTTATATTTCACAGTTAATATTTTCCTGCAGAACATGCTCAGAGGGGTCAGATGAGCCTGTGGACTGTGAAACTTCTCTCCTGTGTGGGGTTGAGCAGGACTCACAGGAAAGCTTTTGTTAGTGGTGGAGGGAAAATCCTGAAACTGATCTTGAGCATGAAAAACAGAGATTGTGGGACTGAGTGAGGGAAACGTGTCCCAGTGAAATGAGCAGCCCAGGGTGCATCCAGCACAACCCCCTGCATTGGGCTGTGTCTCTTTTTCCCACAGAAATCCTATTATTCTGCATTTTGGCGTGTCTACACCGCTGGCTATGCAGCATCCGTGACTTCGCTCATTACAGCTCTAATTGTCTTTGCTGCCTTCAGGTAAATATAAATGGGCTTTTTCTCAGCATGCCTTAAGACAATTTCTCTCAGATCGTCTGTGCTTTTGTTTTGTGGGATTTTTTTTATGGTTGTTTTCTAATCATTCTGAAACATAACTCCTTTGATGGTGATGGATCCTTCTCTACTCGTGCTGCAGTGTTTCAAATGTTAAAACAATCAAACTGGGCATTCTCTCTTAATCTCCTTAATGACACCATACAGTGGAAATGCCCTCACTTTAGCTAATTTTTAACATTTTTTAATCATTCCTACAGTGCACATCAGGACTGACTCTGCAGAAACATTGTCCCATGTCCTGGGACCAGACAATTCTTATATTGTCCATTCCTTCTGTGAAAGGCTATTGCTTCCATAACTGAGAGCTATAAAAAAGAGATTTAATTAAATTTAATTAAATCATTTGATGATGTTGGTTATTAAGAAGTGGGTTTGGTTGGGGCAGAGCACAGAGCAGCTGCCTGACTGGAGTGGGTTGGCAGTCTCAAAGGTCATGGCCCTTACCAAGGGACCCAGGAGCACGAGGCTGATGTGTCCAAACCTTGAGGGAGATTCCTTCAGCTCAAGGCAAAATGTGCACAGGGCAGTCTAGGGAAAGGGAATCATAGGAATATTGGTCTGGAAAAGACATTTAAGATCATTAAGTCCAACCATTAATTAACCCAGTACTGCTGAGTCCATCACTAACCCAGGACCCCAAGCACCACAGGTAAGTGTGTTTTAACTTCCCACAGAGATGGGAACTCAACTGATGCCTAAAGAGGCTGTCTGGAACAGAGGCTAGACAGAGTTAAAGGAATGAAGTAGGTATTTATTAAAAAGGCCTTCAAAGGATACATACACCTTGGGCAGTGCAAGAGCTCAGCTCTAGCTCCACCCAAGATGGACGCCGGGTCACGAGTTCTCGCACTTTTATAAGTTTTGGTCCATTTCCATATTGGGGTTAATTGTCCAATTACAGCTTCAGGTTATGCAGTCCCATCCTCCCAGATTGCTCTCCTCAATTCACTGTTGTTTGTACTTTTTGGGCCTGGAGCTGCAGCAGTGTGCTTGGTTCTCAGGCTGGAAAAGGATTGTTTTGTGTGACTGAACTGTGAGGAGAACTTGCTAACACTTTATATGAAGTTCAGAGTTACATATCAATGCAGTACAGAATCTGGAAAATATGAAAGCTAAAACTTAAGGCATCACAACCACTTCCCTGGGCAGCCTGTGCCAGTATTGACAAGCCTTCCATAAAGACATTTTCCCTAATATCCAATGTCAACCTCCTCTGCCACAACCTGGGGCCTTCTCCTCTTGTTCTGTCCTTGTTACCTGGGGGAAGAGCCCAGCTCCATCTGACTGTCCCCTCCTGTCAGGAGCTGTGCAGAGCCAGGAGGTCCCCCCTGAGTCTCCTTTTCTCCAGGCTGAGCCCCTTTCCCATCTCCCTCAGCTGCTCCTCATCAGATTAATGCAGTTCAGGGCAACTGCTCTGGAGACATCCCATAACATGTGACTGACACCAATTCAATCCTTTCTTTGGCACAAAAGGGGCTGAAAAGCCTGATGCAAGCTTGTTTAACAAAAAAATATTATTTAAAACAATTAAGAGGTATTATCATAATCCAGCCCAAGAGTCCCACAGTTCCTCTCTGCTTCTGGCATCTCCTTTAAATGTGCAGTGATCCAAGGACAATTATCCTGGAATTTTTATTAGCTGAAAAAGGTAACAGCTTCTCTGCTCTCTCCTGTCTCTCTGCCTCTCAAACAGTGACAGATCATTTATTGCTTTGCAAGGTGTCTGTGTGCTCCTGTTTGACTTTTGATGAGACCGTGAGAGACCTTTCTCAAGAACAATTTTTATTTTCTCTTTCCATGCCAGAAAATTCCACTGCACACGGAATTACATCCACATGCACCTGTTTGTCTCCTTTATCTTGAGAGCAGTTGCTGTTTTCACCAAAGATGCTGTTTTGTTTGCAGATGAAACTATGGACCACTGCCTCATGTCAACGGTACTGAACCTCCCCTCTCTCTCACCCTTGACTGAACATTTAATTCTTTGCCTGAAGGCAACAGGGAGATATTTTCATCCTATTTCTCCTATTGCTGAAACTGAAATCTTTAAACAAACAATATTATGTAACCCAATGACCAAGTGCTAAGGCTGCACTCAGCTTTGATATTGAGGTCTGGTGACTCTAAGGAAGCTCTAACAATTTCCACCAGTAAAGAATTTAATCTGTGAGATAAAACCCCCAATATTTCCCTTTCAAAAATCTAAAATAAAGTCTATTTAAATTACGAAACCCTAAACTTATGGAAATTTTGTTGTTTCTTCATTTTGTGTAGCAACGTTGAATTTTGCCTAGAGTTCTATAGAAACCAACTATAACAAGAGTAGACCTAAAAAGTTTTTCTTCCTCTGCACTTCCAGGTTGCTTGTAAGGCTGCTGTGGCCTTCTTCCAATTCAGTATTTTAGCCAATTTCTTCTGGCTTCTCATCGAAGGGATCTACCTGCAAACCCTGCTGCTGCTGACCTTTGTTTCCAACAAGAAGTTTGTGTGGTGGTTCATATTTACTGGCTGGGGTTAGTACTCCCTTCCTCTCCGTGCCCTTCAGTATTTCTGGTTGCTTGCAGAAGTGGATAAAATCTGTGTTTTGAGGTAAAAGGAGCCTGTCAAAGGTGACGCTTTTCTGAGGGAAGTTGCCCGTTCATCCACTACTGCTGCATCATTGTATTCCCTTTTATATCTTTGTTAATTGCACCGTGGTGGTGAATAGTCCAGGCCTCAAGAGAATGAGTGATATGGCCGGATAATATCCTAAAAATATGTTGAATTCCTCCACTGACTAAAGAAGTTTGGATGACTAAGTTGCCTTTTGTTTGTAGCAAGCAGAATTTGACAGATAAATCTTTTAAATTGTGTCAGTCCACGCCTAGGAATCAAACAACGTTATTTTTCTGCTATTTTCAGAGATCTCCTGACTTCAAGGAATCTTTTGAGGTTATACAGCAATTGAAGTTATGTCTGATATTCAGAATAGGAATGTGAAATAAATTTCTTTCACTGCTCAGAATTGTTTATTGTGACTCTCAGATATTCCCATGTCTCACCTTGGCTGGTCTAAAATGGAGGTGCCCAAACTGAGTAGATACAATGACATTTTTTGACTTAGAAGTGAAATCCAAATTATCCTGAATAAATATTAATTTATCCTTCACCTTCAGGTTTTTAGGCTTTATTTCATGCAATTACATTTTTTTTGGAGCTATTCCAAATAGGGTTGTCTGAAAGTAGACTCTCAGCCCTTGATTAATCATGGCCAAGTTGAGCTAAGAAAGCAAACAACTCAATTAATAATGTGGTAATCCTCATCTCCTTCTGCAATCAATGGAAGGTGAGAGATACCTCAGGGGTAACTCACATCTTAGGTGATGTGGAGGGAAATATTTATTTTCATTAATTAAAAAGCCAGCTTGAATTTAACAAGGTCCCAGCTTAAAGGACTTGAGCAAAGGGCAAAAATTTGGAAGGACAAATTCTGAGCCCTTCCCACGCATCTCAAATGATACTTAGAAAGAAATTCCCTATATTTCTATAGAATAATCAGTGAAAAACTCACCTGTTTCACATTAGAGTCCCTTTTGTGGCAGCTTTGAAAGTCACTTAGTCTTTGGAAATTCAATTCCACAGGAGGAGAGACAATACAATTTCTGCTTTATAGGCCTTAAAAAACTCCAGTCAAAAATGTAGAAGGACAGAAGGATAAGCAGTGATGAAGTGAGGCTAGAAATCACTGGATTCAGTTAAATTTTCATGGAATTCTTATCAGCTGGTTGGTCTGGGGTGATTAGTAGAGTCTTTAGGACAAAATTATGAACTCTTCCAGCTGCTCTGCAAAGGATTTTTGTTGGCCACAGTCCATAAGATGAAAGAGTCCCAGCAAAATAAATGCTTACTCCAGCTTCATAAGTGCTTGTAATTCCTATCCAAACCTTCAAGTAATTCTTTACATTTATTTCTGAAAATGTAGTTTCACAACATCCCCTCTTCTCCTTTGTTATGATTTCCACCTCCTGTCCTTTTATTCCTTTCTTTTTTTCCTTTCCCTGAACTGCAAATTAAATTCTTTCATAAAGTGATTGAAAATTGTCTGACCCATAAATTGAGTTTTAATCCAACCTGCTGCACTGTGAACCTGTTGGAATAAAGGTCCCATGGGACAGGATATTCAAATCAATTCTTCTGTTGATTTGCTCAGGAGCTCCCACTGCTGTGATGTTTGCTTGGGTCCTCACACGAATCCATCAACAGAACACTGGGTAAGTCAGAGCTGGGATAAGGAACACAAAAAAAATCCTGGTTTTTATGGTGTTCTGTTTTTCTGAGGGAGAAAGAAAAGATGTGTACAGAAAAAGGTAAGGGGAAAAAACTCTCATGATTCAAAATTGTACCTCTAATTTTTACAGCTTGTACATAAGTGAGAAAATACTTTTAAGTTTTGTGATTTTTATGTCCATACATGGGGTAAGAAAACCTGGAAATATCATATTAACTACTGAAATTTAATTTAAGTTCCCTAATGCCCAGTCTTTGAAATAATTATATTTCAAGAAAATTGCTGTTTCAGTATAAAGTCAACTATAAATAACTAACCCTAATCTCTTCAAATGAGAACTTCTCAAACAATCAGCGTTGTCTCCAGTAATTTCTTCTTTTGTTTCCATTCAATTATTTTTATTTTGTTTTATTTTTTATCTGTATCTTTGAACGCGAGCCCCACATAGAAAGATTGTTTGCTGTAAGCTATCCTGAAGGCTTTCAGATCATTTTACATCAGCTGGAAAAGATACTATTTTATACCCACCTGCTCAAAACTCAGGAGAGTTGAATAAGAAGTTGACTTGAGAGTGGTAAGAAGAGCAGGAAAGAAGCTTAAAAATACAAATTTGGTTTTTTTTTTTTTTACTTTGCTTTGATTCTTCAATCTGTGATTCCTGCTGATTAAATGTTCTTTAGATTAGACTACAGGGAAACCAGGGACATTTAGACAGTGATTTAAAACTTAGTGTCCACCACTTTCCTTTCCTGTGGTAGGAGTGCTGTTGTGTGTTATGGGAAGCTCCCATGGGACAGATAAAAAACCCAGTTTTGTTTGTTGTTCCAGATGTTGGGATGATGATGAAAATGGAGTGGTGTTATGGATCATCAAAGGCCCCATCCTGCTGACTGTATTAGTAAGGTTTTTTATTTTCCCTCGAGTTTCTGCATATAGATAATTTTATCTAGTGTGCTTTTACAATGAGTTCTTATGATTGTAACTCAAGAAAAAAAAATCTCCCTTCTCTACAGATTTATACCAGCTGAATTTAGGGAGGAAGCAATCTGGTTTTTAGGTCTGTATCTGGTATAATCCCTGTCATAAACAATGATGAGAACATGGGGGACTTTTTTAAGCAATTTAAAATCTAAATTTAAAATCTAAAATTAAGTTCTGACCAGAAGTGCACAGCATTAATATCAGACATAAAATTATATTAAGATGTGTAGGTCTACAATAATTCAATGTAACTTTCACCATATTTTATCTACAACTATATATTGGTGGGAAATATAATTATTATTTCTAAAGCTATTGATCTGAGCTGAGAAGAGATGAGCATTGGTTTATAGCAGTGCAGTTCCTAAAAGTGGGGATTTTTAGTTATTTGTGTCAACTGGAGGCATGTCTTGGATTGTAGTAAATTTACAGATTTTGTCTTGTCTTTACAGATTAACTTTATTATATTCATTAATGTGATCAGGATTCTAGTCCATAAATTGAAATCCCAGGAGGGAGGAGGGAGCCATTCAAGCCACTTTGTGTAAGTATTTCTGAGTCTCTTAGGACTGACCTGTTCTAACTGCTGCAAGAAATTTTTTTATGGGTAGGAGAACAGAATGTTCTACTCCTCTTCTAATAGAAAGAGAAGAAACGAGAATGTGAACTTTATTTTTCAGCCCAAATATCACAGTCATTTTTACTTCAGGGCAAAAAGGGTGGGGTGCATATGTCAGAGACAAAGAGAAAAGTAAAATAATAAAGTATGAAACTTGAAAAGCTTGAAAGTGTAAACACCAAATGTCAGGTGATTGACCCATCTCGCTCCCAGTCCTTTCCACGCAAATGGCCACATAGAGAAAGATGCAGATAATTTCATTTTAATCCTTTGCAGTAACAGGGTAAATCTGTAACCAAGCCTAGTCCTGGCTGTTTACAAACTCCTCACAACCATTGGGGATCCCAGCAGTGCAGTCACAGAACCTTTCCACAACTTCTCTGCATGCAGCTGCCTCCATTTAGAGCTGCTCTCTGAATTTTAAAATGCTCCAACATACAATTGCTGTCGCTCATTCCCTGTTTCTAACAGTGCATTGTTCTTTAATTCTTGCCTTTCCAGGAGACTTGCAAAGTCCACGTTACTTTTGATCCCCCTCTTTGGGGTGCACTACATTGTATTTGCATTTTTCCCAGAGAGCACTGGTCTGGAGGCTCGGCTTTATATCGAGCTGGGCCTGGGCTCATTTCAGGTAAGATGGACAGAAGGTTTAACAGCCCTGAGATGTTTGGTCTGTACCACCACACTTCAGGCTGGCTATTAGAGCAGGATTTGTTACTGCATCCAAATTCAAGGCACACATCCCATCTCACTCCTTCACGAGCTCTTCTGTTGCTTGCTCTCTTATTATTTGAAATTTCCAGGTCAGACTTCATATGAATAATCACCAAATAAATAAAATATCTATGTTTATTGAATAACAATGACAGAGCACCACGAAGACCAGTATGTGGATTAAGGTGAGCTGATTGAAAATGATTTCACATGTAATAACAATAAGAGTGGTGGTAAATAAGAGTACATAACCACCTACTCTGCCCTTACCCTTCAGGAGTAGTGAACCATGTTAATATCTCATTGTTTATTTTGCTGTTTCACTACTCAGAACAACAACATGGATTTGAGAGGGTCAGGGCCTGTGTGTGGTATATTTCGTACTGAACAGCTGATTTCTTTTCCCATCCCCTTTCACCTGTACCCCACCACAACTTGTCCTCATTGACATGTGTAGCAAACGATCCCTGTTCCATGCTTGCCTTATGTGAGGGAGAATTTGTTTGTAGGATACAGTAAACAGCAAGTTAATCCTTGTTGTCTCTGTACAAGGGCAATAATAAATATAAAATGTCACCAGCCCACTGAGAAATTTAATTCTACTATGAAAACTCAATAAATAGTGTCACACTGCCTGAACTCCAATAGAAAACTGGGAAATATGCATTCTTTGTTGTCTTACACACACTGTGAATGAAACTCGGTGTCTGTTATTGATTCTAGATTTTAAATCCATGTTTTTTCTCTCTCTACCCTCCCTGTCCTAGGGTTTTGTTGTTGCTCTCCTATATTGCTTCTCAAATGCAGAGGTGAGTAGCAAGTACATGAGATTATCAAAACCTTTAAAACTCACAGTTCCCTCTCGTTTCTTTTTTAATTTCTTTTCCTATTTTCAGAACAGATCAGTCTTTGATCTGCTCCTGAAACCATGACATTCCCATATCTTTTTTGTCCCTTGGTAGCTTTGTTGACTTTGTTTGTATTCATACAGTTCTGGCAGGAGGACACAAAATAAACTTTGAAGCAATGACCCTTTAAAAATGGTTGCTGAGTTTCCTGTCAGGGGACTTTTCTCCTGATTTATGTTTGATAGCTGTCATGAGGATAGCTCAATGGAAAGCTTGTAGAGCTCCTCACTTTCTCTAGGTTTATTTTCGCCTGGTGACTTTCGTCATTTCCCCCTTCCCTTTTTTCCCCCCCTTTTTTTTCCCTTTTTCTCCCCCTTTCCCCCTTTTTTTCTCATTTTTCCCCTTTTCCCCCTTTCCCCTCCTTTTCCCCTCCTTTTCTCCCCCTTTTCTGCCCTTTTTCCCCATTTTTTCCCCCCTTTCCCTCCCCTTTTTTTCCCCTTTCCCTCCCCTTTTTTCCACCCTTTTTTTTCCCCTTTTCCAGGTCAGCTCATGCAATCAGGATTTTTCAATCAGTTCAAATACTTCCTTTCCTGCTTTCATAACACTGGTAGAATTTGAGTAAACTCCCTGCAGTTGAATGTAGTGGGCCTATAATTTAAAGACCTCACTAAATTTGCTGGCACTTTCCCCCAAAAGAAACAAAAAAATCTGATTAAAAAAACGTAAAACCACATCTCATCCTCAGAATAAATCAGTTGAGAATGACACACTAATGGTGCCTCAGTCTCTGCAGTGGCTCAAACTTGGACAATTCTCATAGAGCATGGAATTATTAATGTTGGAAAAGCCTTCCAAGTCCAGCCTGTTCCCAATGCCCACCTTGTCCCCAGCCCTGAGCACTGAGTGCCACCTCCAGGCCTTCCTTGGACTTCTCCAGGGATGGGGACTCCAAATCTCCCTGAGCAGCCTCTTCCAAGGCCTGAGCACCCTTTCCATGGGGAAATTCCTCCTGGTGTCCAACCTGAGCCTCCCCTGGAACAACTCGAGGCTGTTCCCTCTCCTCCTGTTCCCTGGGAGAAAGAAGAGGCCAACTTCCACCTACAACCTCATCTCAGGGAGTTGTGGAGACCAAGAAGGTCCCTCCTGAGCCTCCTTTTCTCCAGGCTGAGCCCCTCAGCTGCTCCTCACAGGATTTACTCTCCAATCCCTCCATTGCCCTTCACTGGTCACACTCCAGCCCCTCACAGGAATGGCTTAAATGGAGGTGCAAGGTGCAAGTTGTTGGGGTCTGCTTTGCTTGGAATGACCCCAAAGTCGTACAAGTCCTTGTTCCCCAGCCCGCACAGCCAAAGAAAAGGTCTGGAATGCGTCCAATTGCTTTTTCAAGGTTGTTTATTTCTTCTTATCTGTAACGTTCTTTCTCTGACCTGCCGAGGTCTGTCCAGAAAGGAAGCCATGGCAGTCTGCCCTGAGCTTTGGGTGGCCCCCTCCTTATATACTCAAAACTACGTGTTGTATGTTTACAATTTTGTGCCAATTCCCATCATCTATGTCAGACAGTGAATCGCTACCTTAAACCAATAGAAAAGTGTTACCATCACACCAAGACATGGAGGACAAGACAAAGGAGAAAAAGGATAGGACACGCCCAGATTCCTCCATCTTGTACCCCCTTGAACCCCATTCAAAAATCCCAACATTCTACTTTTCCACCCTGTGTTAGTTCAAATATCACACTGCTCAAACCCTTGTGGCTTGTAATTCCTCATATAGACTTGGCAGTCTTCCACGGGCTAAAATCGAAGCCACAGGTGTTTTTGACTTCATGCCAAGGTCTCTGAGCCCCTGCCAGGGTCTGGAGACAGCCAGGGCAGCCAGAGGGATGTCCTGGACTCCGACAGCAAGCAACCCTACCCAAGGATGAGTAATTCCTAAAATATCTTTGTTACTTAGGAAAACAATTTATAATAGCCATTCTGAAAGAGTGCCTTCAAGACTTAGTTGTAAATACAGAAAACTCCACTTCCAACCTGCCTTCCATATCACAGACTCCTTGCCAGCAGCCTTTTAATTGCTTCAACAGCCTTTTAATAGCTTGCATATTGTACCCCACAGCACAGAAATCCAGAAGGTGTTAAAAACAGGACAGGCAGAGCCTGATCTCTGGCCCAAGATGAAGCTGGGTTGGCTTTTTTCCACGTTTCTTAGGGATAACTGCTCCTGGAGCAGCTTGGCCACTCATTACCACTCGGCAGTGCATCTGTTGTGGTTCCTTGCAATCATAAAAACTAATTATTATTTTCTCTCTGTGCGTGTTTCTTCAGTTTTGAGTGTCTGTGACAATGTGAGAGACTGGGCTGCTGCCAGGCAAGGTGTTATGAGTACGGATGAAACTGAGGAGTGCTGGAGGGCCTTGAGTTTGCTGGGATAGAGCTGGAATACTGGTTTGGTGGAGGAAATCTCTCTTATTTATTCAATTCTTGGAAGATCCAGAGACCCATCCATGAAGTTGTACTCAGGGGTTGTCAGTGTAGTTAACAGAGAAAGTTAAGGCAGAATAAGGGCCACCAAAATGATAAATATTGCCAGTGACCTGCCCCGATGGCCAAATGTACTTCTGCATGCCATCATCTGAGTGTCTGAAATTAAAACTGTTTCTTTTCAAAAGGAATAAGGACAGAGTTCAAATTCTTCTAAAATGGGTTAAGGCTTAATCCTGGCTTATCTGGGCTAAGTACTCAAGCAGACCTTTGGGCATATTTTACCTCCAGTGTTCATTAAGCCTTAATTTTCTCTTTGTTTGTAACTTCCTGTAGGTTCAAACTGAGCTGAAGAAACAACTGTGCAAGTGGCAGTACCAGGAGTACCTGACCTTCACCCACAAGCACGGGGCTTTGTCCAGAGAAACCAGCCCTGTCAACTACGTCACTCAGCTCTCCCTGCTGGACAAAATCAGCCCCAAAAGGAGAACCTCTGTGCTCCAGGATGGTGTCACCACTGTCTGAGGGGTCCCAGCAGGACCAGTAGCTGTGACTCTGCAATGTTCCACCCATGAGGTGGCCAACTGGGTCCTTTGTGGCTTTCCATAGTGTCAGGAGCTCTCGCTGCTAACAATGAAGGGATGGGACTATTTTGGGGCTAGGAATTATTTTTTTTGCTCAGATAAACATCAGTCTCAGAGGCTGTGAGATTTCAAAGGAGCGAACAGCTGGCCATAGCTCAAAGTAGTCACAAGTTCTTTGTTACAAGACAATATAGAACTTTCCACCCCAACAAAAAGTCATTACAAGGTTTATTTTGCTTTTCTCACCTATCACCTTTACTTACTTCTCCTGTACTGCAGATACTTTTGTCCAATGGCTTCTGTCACACTTGAACATATGCCTCTGTTATAACTTCTAAACTCTTAGCTTACTCCATACAACCACACCCCTAAATTATACACCCTTCACCACCTTATCAGTAGAGTTTCACACTTACTTAAGGCAGATTCTTACAACCACAGAGACATAACTTTATGATTTTTCTGCTTATGTCTGTGTACTTTATTTTTACATCAATCCAAGCTCCATCCAAGGCTGCAGATCAAACCCTCCTGTCTCTTTGGAAGTTTCTGTCTTTCCATTTCCCACAAGGAGCCTTCTGTAAATTCTCTGTCCTGAACAGGAGCTGCTTTTCTCACCTGGCACAGATCTGCATGACAACCCTGGTTCTCTCCTGAAACATAAAACACCCTTGTTTTGTTGTGAAAATTTTCAGATTTTGAGCTAGAGTGAATCTACAGATTAGCAAACAAAACAAAACAAAAACAAAACAAAAACAACAACAAAAAAAAAACCTCCCAAAAACCCCCAAAAAACCAAAACCCTAAAACATTAACTCCTCTGAGGGCCAGAATGTTTGTCATATCTTTGTTAGCATTTCCCAAAATTTCCAGTTTCCAAGACCATGATTCCTAACCATCATATGAAAGGGTTATTTGCTAGCCAAGCTTTGCCATAACGATTTTTGATGTTTTACTACTTGTTTTGAGATGTCTTGAGACAATCTAATGGAAATTAAGCCCAGAAACCTGACAAGCACTTACTATAGAACAGTAATCTGCTTTAAAAGGAAACTCAAACCTTCTTCAGTGACACAAAACACCTGTTTGATTTTTTTTTTTTCCTTCTAAGCCTATTGAACAGAGATTAAATTAGGCCAGAAGATCTCAAACCCTTTATTGTCCAAAGAAAAATATGGAGCAGCCGAATATTAGGCAGATGATGTCAGAAGGAGTAAATCAGAGCAAACCCAATGCAGGTGCCAGCTGGGCTACCTTGTGCTCAGAATGACTTACACACCTAATCTTAGTGCCCAGATGTTTTTGTTTTTGTTTTTTTTTTTTTTTTGGTGGGATAGACATTCAAAACTTTGAAGATCAGTCAGTGAGACACCCAAATAAAGGGTAATTTTGTGCTTTTTGAGGACCTGCCTTTGAGGACTGAAGTCTCAGTCCTGCCCAGCATTTCTCAGCTCGTTATCACCACACCCAGTGAAGTGACAGAACTGAAGGATGGATGATCTGCTCATTGCATCACCAACACACAAAGAAATGCAGGAGGCTCCTGACAGCATGACTGCAGAAGTTCAAAACGCAGGACTGAAATCTCTACATCAAAAGTCCAAGAATTCTCACCTTGGAAATACTTGGCATGGAGAATCACAGAGCAAACAATTAGGCCACAGAATATACAACTCAGAACCAATGTCAGCAATCTACAGGATTTACAGCAGCTTTTAGGAGAAATCAATTGGATCAGGCCAATTTTGGGGCTCACCAATGATGAACTTGCACCACTTTTCAACTTATTGAGAGGAGACTGCAACATTAAATCTCCCAGAACCCTCACACCTGAAGCCCAAGAAACCCTTGAGAAAGTTGCTGAGGCCCTTCAACAAAAACAAGCACATCGTTGTGCGATGCCACAATAATTTTGTCTTGCAGTGTTAGGAGAAAAAATGCAATTGTGTGGTCTCATATTTCAATGGGACACCTCAAAGTGAGATCCTTTGCTGATAGTCAGATGGATTCTCTTCTCCTACAGATCTCCAAAACCAATTTTTACAGCATTAGAGATGACAGCTCAGATCATAATCAGAGCCAGAGCGGGATTGCTGAGAGTGGCAGGCAAAGATTTCACCTTTGTTCAGGGATCAGGATGCACACCCAGCTGTGAGGGCTGGGGAAGCAGAGTGAGCCAGAGCTGTGCTTGCACCATTCTTTGGGTGACCTTCCTCTTTCATCAGGACTGAGCTGCACTCCACCTCAACCTCTCCAAAAGCAAAGAAAAGGCACAGGAGGTACCTGAGATGGGTCAAGACAGGAGCATTCCCAGGAAAACCTGCAACAGGCTTGGAGGACACAGCCATCCATTCACTGTTCAAGTCCCAGTATCAATTCAGCTTTAAAAAATCTGTATTCCAGTCCCTCAGTTTGCTCTGCTCTTGGTTAATTATTTAGGTCAGCAAACATTTGACTCCTGGAAATCTCTTTGCTGATTTTAGGTGCTTCATCTCTATTTCTGTTAGAGCAGAGGTGAATTGTCCAGGCTTCTATAAATACAATTCAATTAAGTTATTTATTAATTAGGCATTTAACCCATCTGTCACAATGTCATGTTTGTTGTAAGGAGTAATTTTGTCTATTCTGACCTTTACTTTTAAAAGTAAACCTCTGTTCCTGTGTTTTGTTGCTGAGCATAGTAATGAGAACTTGTATACAAAATGTATGATGTACATCTATAAAATGCAAGTGGCAATTACAGCTGTTGTGAGTTTGTACATTTCCTTTATGTCAGTTTGGATATTTCATTTGAGTTTGTACATTTAATTTTGTGTCAGTTTGGATATTTCATTTGAGGCTTTATAAAACAAAAGGTTAATAATCCTGGGGGGTGCTAAAATTTCTTGGAGAAATATTTGATTTGGGCTGTGAAAAGATCCCTGATCCCTTTTTGATGACACATCTGAGTTCATGTGGGTGTGTTTATGAGTCAGGAATGCATAGGGCAAGGATGTTTTGCTTCTCAGAATGTTGGGAAGGCAGCAAAAGCATCCCAAGCAGTGTTTAACTGTGCTGTGTGTTCCGTGTGGAGCCACTGCCACCTCCTGGAGCTGGATGTGTGCAGCCCACAAAGCCAGGCAGGGCTCCCAAACCTCTCCTGAATCAGTTTTAAACCACTCCCAAAGGGCAGCTGCAAGAGATCATTAAATTGCATCAGCTGCTTTCTCCTCCGCTAATGCCCTGGTGTCTTTTGCAGAGTTTAACTCTGCAAGAATTCTTTTTAAATCCCTTTACAAACTCCATGACACCCTGAAAAGACCAAAATCTACTTTTCCAGCTGTTTTTTATGGTGTTGAAACAAAGACAGTTTGTTAAGGTAACTGAAATTTCTAACTGAGAGTAGATTTCTAACTCTGATAATGTCAGCATGTTTTTTTTCTGAAAATTTGATTGGTCGGGCTCCAAATTAAAAGAAATCCTTCCAGCAGGCAGCTTTATCTATTTTGCATGTTGAGAGCTTCCCTGAAGCTGCCTAATGCACCCAGAGCAAGAATTATTTGAGTATATGAGGAGGATTTGTTCAATTGCAGAAAATACAACTGAATTCAAGGTAGTTGCTCCTTGGCTAAATGAAGTTCTCCTCATTGAAATCAGGTGTCTAGGATTTGGAGCAAATGTGCTCTTGTCTTGGATTTTGTCTTTGAAATAGTGAATATTTACACGGGGCTTGTAGAGTGGCTAAAAACTTTTGGAGGTGCCTTTTCTTTCTCTGCCTAAAAAAAAAAAAATCACTTAGGCTACATAAAACATTTAGAAATTTGAGTTTTTCCAGATTCCCTGTTTTACATTTGCTTTTTTATTTGATTTCTGTGATTAGGGAGACACTGACTGGTGCAGCCATTCTGCACATGGTGGGAAGGGGAAACACATCCTCTGCTCCATTATCCAGCCCTCAAAAAAAAAGGGCCTGAGGCTGCTTCAGTTCAAGGTGGAAATACATGTGAAGGGCATTTACAGTATGGAAATGTAGCAAAAATGAAAATATGTGGATCTGCCCTGACCTTCCCAATCCCCCACCTGTCCATGGCTCCCTTTGCTCCCAGGTCCTGCCTCAGTGATGCTGTGGGGTGGTGATCTCCAGCCCTGCTGCTCCCTGACACATCTGTGACCTCAGTTTCACTAAAGGTGTGTCCATTTTCGCATCCAAGCACATGGCTCCAAATACCTGTACTTTTGGCCGAACAAAGAGTTAAAAGATGCAGCCTGTGTGGGGGATTCATGAATTTATGAGAGACAGGCAAAGATTTATGGTAACTGATGGATGAAGATGGGGAAAATATCAGAAATAGTTCATCTTTTGAGGAATCCTCTGTTTCAGGAGTTTGAATGTACTTCACAGAATTCCCAGAATTGCCAGAATCACCAGGTTGGAAGAGACCTTCAAGATCATCAAGTCCAGCCCAGCCCCAACACCTCAACTCAGCCCTGGCACCCAGTGCCACATCCAGGCTTTGTTAAACCACCCAGGGATGGTGACTGCACCACCTCCCCGGGCAGCCATTCCAGAACTTTATCACCTTTCTGTAAAAAACTTTTTCCTGATATCCAACCTCTATTTCCCTTGGTGCAGCTCGAGGCTGTGTCCTCTGGTTCTGCTTTAAAAATTTTTATTTGCTGCTTTAAAAATTACCCTGATGATAAAACTCTTCAGGTTTACTTTGGCTATAAAAGAAAGGAAGCCTTGAAACCCATCTGGTGTTACAGAGACCAATCTATTTCCACTTTTGACCACTGGCAACGTCTTTGTTTGAGGACAACAATATTATTCCTGTAGGAATAATATTTATTCTCCTGTGGATCAAACCCAGAGGCACAGGGGTTTTTAGAGAGTGTGTTACATTTGGTTTGGTGATATTGGCCCACAGTCCTGCCTGATATCGATGCAGGGAGATAAACACCAGTGATTTATGGAGAAGGAACACTGCAAGGCAAAGACCTCACCCCTGGTTGGTCCAGGACTGACTTTGCCAGAAGATTCCAGGCTCTCCTTCCCATGAAGAAGCCAGTGAACCCTCTTAGCCCAAAGAGCTTCTACTTCAGGAAAAGAATACACTACCCTGTAAGTTCACAGACAAAAAGTTCTCTTTGGTGCAATTTTATATCAGAACAGACTGTTACAAAATGATAATACATTTATTGTGTCATCTACAGCAGTATACATGTTAAAAACAATTTCTCAAAACACAAAAAAAGGTTAGAAAGCAGCAGTTGATATCTGTGTTTCCACCTCATAACAAAGCTGAATAACCCCAGATCCCATTACCAATTAAACCAGTTTTGACCAAAAAAGGTCAGTATTAGACCCAACAGGCCAGTAACTTTGTACCTTGACACAGTCAAAAGCCAAAATACAGCTTTCCATCCGACAGCTTGGTTCTTCTCAGAGCTATAGCAGGGTGCATTGCCACTAAATTGACAAGTAGAAGGGAAAGAGAATGAACACACCAAGTATTTGTGGTTTTTTTTACAGATTATACCGATACACAAAGGCCTCTTGAGACTTCTCTGCAAGCACAAAGTCCATTGGGAAAGGCATATGCAGAAGCCTAAGTAATTTCAGACACTGAAGAGTGTCATATCACACAGTGTCATATCACACAGTAATTCTTCACATGGATGAATTCCCCAAAAGAAAGCCAATGGGAAATTGCAATTTGAATCATAAGAAGGTGAAAGACCACGAGGTTCAAGACATTGTTCAAGCTCTGCTGGTGTGTTTTCATACACAAAGTACAATGTGTATTTAGCTGAATTTAGCTCTTTAGTACAGATATACACGGAGCATCATTAACATCAGAGCATCCTCAGCTGCTACTGCATCCTCCATATCCTCCTAACTTGTTCTTAAATGCAATTCTGAACTGGTTGCACGTGCCTGACTGCTAAAATCAGAGGGTAAAAATCCTTTCTGTTTTATTTTTTTTTACTGCATGTGCACTGTTACTATGGTTTGTTCCTGGACACAGAAGTGCTGGTTGTGTGGACACAATCTGACAGGGAGAACAAAGCGTCCTGAAAACTCTCCATGAGAGCTCCTAACTCTTTATCAGGCATCCACATTACCCAAATCTGGTTGGTAACACCCAACAGGAGCCAGCTCAAAGATGTTCAAAACCATAATTTCTCAGCATGCATGAGACAGAACAATAGTGACTGGGAAAATTTGCCAGGGAAAATTCATTTCTATCTAGGCCTCCTCAGGGTCAGCATCTGTCTCTAATCTGGTCAGGGAGATGTCCTGGTGGAGAGAAACAGCCACTTGCAAAGTGGGAATCATCTCACCCCGGAGCAGACATCAAAAATGTTTGATGCTTGTCCTCTGAAATTGCTCATTTCTCTCCTGTGACCAAAAAGGCAAAGTGGAGAAACAAGATTAAAGGAAGAAATCTTCACTTTGGGTGTCTAAGTGATGTGGGTGTGTCCTTAGACTTCTGCTCAAGATCTCTTCCAGGGGTTTAACTCTGAGCCAGAATAACTAATGCCAGTAGTGCCAGATGTTGAAAGGGACACATCTAATATTCAACTTATTATTCAACTTAATATTCAACTCCTAAGGAAGAAAACTACTTAAGAACAGATATTTGGTTGTAATTTTGCACTATGTACGTTTCCACAGCTGCAAAAACGGGAGCCCAAGGATGAAAAGGTCTGACTTTGGACTGAATCCCACTCTGTGAGTTTATCTATTCCCTCGATATCCACAGATATGACTGAGGAGCTACAGCAGACACTAATCCTGTCTGGATGCCAAGCAGGATCCCATGTGGGGTGTCCATCTATCCTGTTCTCACCAAGCCTTTAGACCTTCCATGCTGTGACAGCTCTGCTGAGGTCACAGAAGAACAATTTTAATAATATAAGCACACCTTGATCTGGAAGCCTTGCCCACATGAGAAAGATCTCAGAACAAAAGAGAAAGTCTGGTATTGTGGAATCACATCATCTTATGGGGAAAATCCTAATTTATTGGATTTTCTAGGTTTTTGATCTGTGGGAGCCTTTGCATAAATACAGAAAGGACTAAAGTTCTTCAATAGCCTAAAGAATCCATTGTTATACAAAGAGTGAACTTAGTTTCCTTAATAATCACCCATGGACACTTCAGAAACCATCTCTGGGCTCTGAAGCCTCCACAGGCCACAGACTGAAAACTTCTGACATGGGCAATTGTTTCTGAAACACTCTTAAAACCCAAATTCAAATACCAAGGCAAATAAATTAAATGAATGGGGTTTGCATTTCTTTTGTTGCTACTGTTTGTTAAATTCACTGTGAATTTTTTTTTTTTTTTTTTTTGCTATAACTCTGAAATTTTGATAACTAATTTCTGTCAGGGCTCAAAAAATAGTGTAAAGTTGGATATTTGTATGGTACACAGGCCACATTTAGTAGAGATTTAATAGTAGTGTCAGACAAAAGCACTGAAACCTCCCAAACTGACACCATCAGTGTATTTTAATCTATTTTAATGATGATTTCCTGCAGCATTTTGACTGAATGTGTGTCCCATCTATTTGGTTGGAAAAGCTTCTCTTGCAAGATTGCAACTGCAGACAGAAAAGCAAAATATTGGGGTTATTTTCCTTTCAGGTTTGGCTGAACAAAAATTGCTCAACCCCCAAATCTCATTTATACACTTTCAAGAACTGGAAATCTTTCTCTTAATTTTTATTGTTCCTTTTTTATTTCCTTTCCCCTCCAGGATGATTGGCTGGCTACTTCCAGGTAATTTTCCTGCTATTTTTAATGAATCCATATCTGTGATTCTTTGCACTGGTTTTGCTGCCCAAATTTGGATTAGAGCTGAGAGAAATGCAGCTTAATAGCATGATTATTTTTAGTCTTATCTTGCAGCTGTATGATCAAAGACAAACTTAGACTTCATCTGAAATAAAGCTGTTTATATCTCAGGAAAAGAGAAGGAAACTGGAGGCAAGATCAGTATGACAAGGAATGCAAGTGAGCCAGGAATTATTTCAACTCCAGGTTCAGATAAAGGTTTTTAACTGCCAAAAAAGTTTTACAGTAACTTTCCAGTGGGAAGAGAAGGTGAAAAAATGGTGCTGAATTTTAAAAGGAGGGGTGATCAGGTTAGGAATGGGAGTAAAATAATATTAAAGTAATGAAAATTAAAAAGCTTCCTTCATAATGAGTGAATATGTTTTTTTTCTTCAACATTTTCGCTTTGCCTACTTTTAGTTTCTAGTGCCTTTTTTTCCATGGGATTTTTGAAAAAAAAACCTGAATTTTTTGAGCTGACCAGATGTCCCTTCCTATGCAAGCACTGGATATACCCTGCTATTCAGAAGTGGAATTTCATCCACCTTTGATATGAAAATATTATGAAAAGCCACAATTTTATAATATAATGGGCAAGGCAAATTATGGCAACTAATCCTTCTGAGGAGGATCAGAGTCTCATGGTCAGGTTTTTAGCATGAGTCCAAGAAACTCACTCTTGTGTCCCATTCTGGTCCCCAAAATGCAAGAAAGAAGTGGCCAGACTGGAGAAGGTCACAAGGAGGACCATGAAGATCATCAGAGATATGGACAATGGGAGCAGTGAAGAAAAGTTGAAGGAATTTTTCCCTGGAGAAAAGAAGCATCAGTGGCCACCTCACCAAACAATTCCACTACTAAAAGAGTGGTCAGAAAGAGGATGAAGGTTCTCTTTTCCACAAGGATCCACAAGGAGAATACAAGGGTGACAAGTTGCACCAGGAGAGGGATATAAAACAGAAATTTTTTTAGAGTGAGAACAGCCATTCATGGGAAAAACCTCCCCAGAGGTGTGGTCCCTATCAGGGGAGGTTTTCAAGAGATAACTGGACAGGGTGTGGGATAAACACATCTTGACTCCCTTTCTCATGAAAGGTTGGACCAAATTTGTCATTCAAGGTCACTTCCAGCCTTGGTTGTTGATTCTATGAATTTCAGTCCCTTCTGGAAGGTATCTCACACTTGCCATTGATGATGGAGAGAGTCAAGGGAGAGTCATGTTGGCAAAGGTAAACTCAAATTATGAGTTCACGGCCACTTCTGGTTGTTGTTTACCTTTGTCATTGCAGGACACTGTCCTTAAGGTGCAATGAGAGACAGATGCTGAAAGAGAGCAGCCAAACACCCAATAAAGTGTCTGGATTTAACTTCCAAACTGCATTTTCCTCCGGACCCACCTACCTTCATCCCTTCTCCCACCATTCCATTTTAACACCTGGTTTTCAAATTATGCACTTGAATGATGCAGAGGAACTTGGGTGGTTTTCCTTTGTGATTCAAAACTTCCCAGAATAAGCATTTAAGGTTCTTTCCCTGCACTCTGAGTTCCAGAAATACTAAAAGTGAAAGTAAAAGGAGGTGACATCACCATGCAGCAATGAAACAGCCTCGTCCTTTACAATCTAGGTTGTAGTTTTCATTTTTGGGATGTGAATTGTCCTGAAGTACCAGCACTCCACACTGACAAGTCAATAACCAAAACAGTGGTTAGATACAGTAAATAGTCACGAAACCTGCAGCACAAAAAGTTTTATGTACATTTATAAAAGCAAAATAAGAAAATTAGACAGGAAATACATGATGGACATGGTAAAAAAAAATGGCTCAAGGAGCACTGCACACTTCGTTGTTTTTTTTTGTTTGTTTGTTTCTTTGTTTGTTTTAATTGTGTATTGTTTTTAATAACACAGCCTTTCTAGCTCCAAAATATATTTCACAGTGAAAAATCAAACAAAGCACTGTTACACTCAGTTGATATTTACACACACAGAGAAGCAAACTGCCTGTTGGATTCTTCCCTCCTGAAGCAAATGGAAAAACAGCCACTGCGGGGTGGCCACGCCCGGCCAGCACCTGCAGCTTACATTCAACAGAGAGATTTGTGGAGAGCTCATTTGTGCCATGGCATCAGAGTCTGGATCCCATAACTGTGTCCACCTCAAGTGTGACCTGTCCCTTCCAGGGACACTGGGAAAGTTCCAGCAACTCAGGAAAAGCCAAATCTGCCAGTGCATCAACACTTTTATAGGAGAAATAAAATCATAATAGAAGGTTTTGTTTTTCTTTTTCTTTTTCCTTCTTTTTTTTTTTAATATATTTTATATTTGATATGTTGAAGATCCCATTTCTTCAGGTAAATTCGGTGCTGGTGAACAGATTCAATTTTTCTACTGAAGAAGAAACACAATGTCTGCAACAGTAGAAATTTCCCCTCCACTGCTCTCCAAACTCCTAAGCATTGGCTCAAGGAATTAAGGAGCAAATCCAACTTTTCCCAGCTTTTCCATGCATTGACTCTCTATCTGGGACCAACAGAAATTAATGGTAATAACAATGTGCTGAGGCCAAATCCCAATTCCAGGTGAAGCAGTTAATTCTAACAATAACAGCAATTTTTTGTACTGATTTAATTTAGCTGAGGACCTGGTCTCCAGTGTGCAGGGTCAGAGGGTGGTTTTGGTGATGTGGACATTTGCCCACAAGGCACTGGACTGAGATCCACCAACTCAAACTGGAGAGCACTCTAGGAAGGCCAGGAGAACAACAAAACCCCGAAGTAAGCTCAGAAAAATTTCAACAACAGCAAAAAGATAAATTAAAAAAAAAAAAAAAAAAAAAAAAAAAAAAGAGAAGATCCAAACACCTTCTTGCTCTGGACTGAAACAAGAAAAAGTCTCCACCTAGAGGCAGTTGTTTGACATCTTTTTCTCCACAATTCTAATTTATTAATGATTGAAAACTGCCTAATAGCCATTCATGCAAAAAATAGTTGGGTTTTCGTTTTGTTTTTTTTTTTTTTTTTGTTTTTTTTGTTTGTTTGTTTGTTTGTTTTGTTTTGTTTTGTTTTTTTTTAATAATATATTTACAGTGTTGGCAATAGAAACCTTGTGAAAGCCCATCCTACAGAAAATTGCCAAATATGCATTTACCTGACAGATCTGCCTTTCCCCAAGTCTGTCTGGACAGCAAAGTACCTGATTCCTGCAGAAACATTCTAAAATAGCTTTAAGAAGCATCTGAAGAAAGACGAAGGGCCAATCCATCAGTTAAAAACACTTTGACTTTTGCAGAGAGCTGGGAAGAGGGAAACAAATTCTGCTGTCAGAGCAGCAAATCAGTGCTGTAGACATGGGGAAAAAACGGTGTTTGGATCATATAAATCCCATTTATGAACCTGGAGTACAATGGAAGTGGTTTCAACTGTTTTGCTGGTCCTCTGTGCCACGGCAGATTTCACATGACAGGGCTGTCCCCATCTCTTAAGAGCATGATCCTGTACCAATATGACCTCAAGCAACATTTCTGTTTGTTTTGAAATAAATTTACATTCATTTAGATGGCTCCAGCCAAGAGCAGAATAGTCCCATAAAGGCTTATCTAAGTGTTAAGTATTATTATAATTAATATCTTTTGCACAACTTTCTCAGATCTTTCTTTTTTTCTCCTTTTAAAAATAAGTAAACTAGGATTATCTTTAAAAATCTTTGCTTAAAATGATGTCAAAACTCTTTTTTCTTTTGTACTTAAACTAACAAAAACCAGTGAAATTAAAAGCTCACACTCAGCTGACACTAAAATTCCAAGTATTTCACTTTTTTTTTTTCTGTTTTTAGTTTATAATCATGTCAACTAACACCAAAGAACAAGCCTGAATTTTGAATTTCCTGGTTACTATTAGTTTCAGTTCAAAACTTCACATTTAAAATGCCATTTTCGTCTTTGTTTGTAATATATGCATACACATACACGCACATATATATATATATATATATTTGAGATATATATATATTTCTCAGTTGATAAATTCATAAATCCAAGATGAAGGGAGCGCTAGGACGGCCCTCAAAGCCTTTTTTTTTTTGCGCTGTATAAAGACTCTTAAGAATTGACATCATCGACATTGGGTTGAAGTAGATTTGTAGCAGTCGTGGCTTTAACTACAAGGCAAAGATTGAAAGAACATTCGAGTTCCTCTCCAAGAAAAGCAGTAAGACTGTTGGTGGTGAAACAAACAGAATATTCCGAGAGAGAGAGAACTGCCAGGTGTGGGAAGTCATCCAAAGTCTTTTTCCTTTCCTTCCGTGCCATCCTACTGTTTGGGTTAGTTGGTTTTTTCCCTCACCAAATGCAGGTGATTTTTTTACCTTCCAGGGTGATCCCGCCAGGTCCTTCTCGTGCCTCTTTGCTCTGGCAGGGAAGAGTCAGAAACCAACCAGGTTGCAAAGGCACGGCACTCTGTGTGACAGCACTGCCCCACAGGCCACCCACGCCACGTGTGGCCACTGGAGGAGAGAGTTCAAGGTCATCTGGAGGGAAAGGCCACCCTGGAACTGCCTCTTGCTCTTAAGGTGGGAGGGGAGGGACAGTTATTTGTGTTATTCAAAGAGTCCAAATGATCAATCTATCAATCGATGCCAAAAATAGAGCTATATCTCAACTGCATGGCCCTTTTAGAAAATTCACAGCTTAGCTAGAACAGAAAGCATTCCTGGGAGTGTTCCTGGGTACGGAAAAGCACAGCAGATCCCACTGCTCTCGCCTGAAGTTCCTGCACTGATGTGCAGTTTTGTGTTGGCACAGCTGTTCCTTTAAATCCATCGGGAATGTCTGACTGGATCCAGCCATGAACTCAGTTTTCTGGAGATCCTCCTGAATCAGCTGGATTGATCAACCCAAGCACGTCAGCTCCATCCTAAGACTCCAAAGAGAAACACTGCGGAAATTCACGTGCCGAAAGACAGGGACAGGCTAAGACATGTTGGACTAGGGAAAAACAAAAATAGGCAAATCCAGCCCAAAATGGAAACCAAGTGGAAAAATGACAATGGTCATGTCCATTCACAGAGTAGGATCATTTTGGCAACCAAGGATCACAACTGCACAGCAATCACTTGTTACTTTGGACGGACACGGATTATTCGCAGATGCTCTGAAATGGGAATAGTTGAGTGGGTGGGTTTGGCCTCTTGTTTGTCTTTTAAACATTCTCCATGATTGGCCTTGAGTACAGCTGGGTATTTACAGTGACTGGTAAAAAGAGATATTTACACATTTCCTTTGCTTTTTCATCTCAGGGGAGGAGAGGAGAGGAGAGGAGAGGAGAGGAGAGGAGAGGAGAGGAGAGGAGAGGAGAGGAGAGGAGAGGAGAGGAGAGGAGAGGAGAGGAGAGGAGAGGAGAGGAGAGGAGAGGAGAGGAGAGGAGAGGAGAGGAGAGGAGAGGAGAGGAGAGGAGAGGAGAGGAGAGGAGAGGAGAGGAGAGGAGAGGAGAGGAGAGGAGAGGAGAGGAGAGGAGAGGAGAGGAGAGGAGAGGAGAGGAGAAAGGAAAAAAAAGGAAAAAAAGGAAAAAAAGGAAAAAAAGGAAAAAAAAGAGGAAAGGAAAGGGAAAGGGAAAGGGAAAGGGAAAGGGAAAGGGAAAGGGAAAGGGAAAGGGAAAGGGAAAGGAAAGGGAAGGGAAAGGGAAAGGGAAAGGAAAGGAAAGGAAAGGAAAGGAAAGGAAAGGAAAGGAAAGGAAAGGAAGCGAGACCTGCACCACCACCAAAACTATTATTTCATTTTTTTTCTTTTTCAAGGGATGGTTTTTGGTTTGCTCCTTGTTTGCTTTGCTGTCCTCAGCTGCTCATGTCGCCAGGTTCTCTGCATTTATGCTGGACATCCGAATCTGAGAGCTGCTCTTGCTCAGAATGGAGAGTTGTGTCCCCCCGTTCACTCCGCTGCTCGCTAGAGAAGGATGGCGATGTTTGAAATCCACAGCAAAATACCGGTTGACTTTCCAGCTCCTCCATTTTCTCTTTATTTCTGATTGCACCTTTAGGGAGAAACTTCAAAAGGTCATTTTTTATGTACTTAGCCGCTCGAGGACATGCTGACAAATTATCAAGATTAGAAAAAACCCCACAATTCAACAGAACTGTTTTTAAGGTTATTATTAAACTCCTCAGTTCAGCAAAATCTGAAATTACTTTTCCATGGCTGGAAGAGGTCTGGGCATGTAATGGGGAACTACAGCCCAGCCCAGGTTCTATGTCTGACTTCAGATAATTTAGGATCAGCCCAGAGGGGCATGGAAGACCTGATCAACACCACCTGGAGGAAAAACCAGCCTGTTTTCATCATTGGCCAGTACCAAAGATACAGTAAGGAGCCAAAGAAACCAGCAATCAAAAAGTAGTGGATAATATTGGAGCATCCTGTCCACAGAGGCAGCTTCTCTCACCTGCCTTTAATGGCTGGATGTTTACACAGAATTTTGGCTCTTGTTTTCAGATCCTCTCCAAGCAGCCCAGCTCTGGGATTAATGCACATCTGTGCCACCCTCCTTTTCTTGGGAGGTTATTTTTTTATTGGCACCCACAGTAAATCACCAAGAGTAAAACAATCCAAAGTAAAAGTTCAATTAGGCAATAAGTGAATAATCCCACAGCTTTTCTACTTTTCACTCATTACCAGTTTCCTGGCAACACTGCTGGGGTGTGCACAAGTGTATAAATATATAAAGATTTAATATAAGAGAGATTGTAGTAGCTCGGGCCAACATTTACTTGATTACTCATCCCTGTATCATATTTCTGAATGAAATAGTGTAAGAACAAGGAAATATGTAGAGATGTTTTCCCAATATATTTTTCCAATCTCCAATGAGCTGCTGTGTCAAAGATAACAGTCGTTGTATCACTATTACAGCTGCTGTAACAGTCATTGCTGGATTTTCCAGGATTAATATTTTCAAGAAGGATAAGATAAAAATGCTAAACAAGGGCTTCAACTGTATGGACAAAAACTACAGGGAGGAAAAATCCAACTGGTTACATTCTCTTTCTAGGACCTAAAAATTCCTATTTGGGTTAAAGTTATCTAAAGCATAGATATTTATAAATCAGATAGAGAATGGAGTTATAGTTTTTCTGTGAAAAGGGAATAGTTTTGCATCTGTGATATTCCAAACATTTTCTTGCTGTAGGAAATTTAGTGGAGGCACAAGACATCCTCTAATTACCATTTTCTGATATCTTGAGAGGGAAAATGGCTTTAATTAATCTGTTGGTGTTGGTTTGGCTAAGAACCACCCCCCACTCATTCCAAGGGGCTTCAGGAGATCTTGACTTTGCCCATGGGCAAAGATAACCCATAAGTTTGCATGCTGAGCTTGAAGATTGTTGTGGATTATCTGAGAAAGAGTCACCTGGACTAAGGGGTTTGAGACCTCTTTGTCCAGAGATCAGCAATGTCAGACTATACCTGCAGTCAGCCCCCTTGAAAAGAAGAAAAAAAGGTGATTTTAGGAAAAGACTCCAACTGTTGGGCTGCACAAGACATGTGTTGCAATGGAGGAGAGAATGGATGAACTCTAGATGTTCCATGCTCCTCTTAAGGCAACATCAGTTCAGAAAACATTTACCTCCTGTATTCAGTCAGATAAACAGGCAGGGAAATGCAGATTGGAATGGGAGAACCAGCAGAAACCACAGATGTGGCCAGCAGCAGTTGCCATGTGCTGAGAGGAGTGTGAGGCTTGCAAGGCACCCGGGTGGTGTCTGGGGGATGGCTCTGGGCATCTGACACCCTTGGGCTGTGTGTGTGTAGGGGTGAAGGTGGCAGGGCTCAGGAGAGAAGCTGGCACCAGTTGGGTGGCACCCAAGAAAACTCAACCTTCAGTGAAGGGCTTGGCGCTGTTCCCCTCAGCCTCTTCCTAGGAAAGCTGGCAAGAATTAGGGTGGGTGGATGATCTGCAAGAGGGGAAGGAGACCACACTGAGAGGTGAAAAATGTTTTTTTATATAGCCTGGCACCTTATCACTAATGGTGTCCTCCAGGTATTGATACTGGACCCCACACAGGGCATGGAATGGTTTGGGTTGGAAGAGACCTTAAAGGTCATCCCCTTCCACCCCTGCTATGTGCAGGGACACTTTCCACTACCCAGGTTGCTCCAAGCCCTGTCCAACCTGGCCTTGGGCTCTTCCAGGGATCCAGGGGCAGTCACAGCTTCTCTGGCAACCTGGGCCTCACCATCTTCTGATGAATCTCGGATTTCAAGCAGCATCAGCAGTTTGGCTGATTGCTCCAAACTGGGTGGTGACAGAGACATGCCAGACCTCTTGGAGAGAGCTGAACAGGCTGGGAGAATGTGCTGGCAAGAACGGGGCAAAATTCAATAAAACCAGTGCAAAATTTGTACCTGGGATGACATTTCAAGAGAGACCTCTATATATCCTACCCCTGCCAGGAAGCCTTAATCTGAGCCGTCATCTCTGGTAAGGCCAATGTTTTGTTTTGATAAAGGCATCACAAATCCTTTTCTTTTTTTTTTTTTTTTTTTTTTTTTTTTTTTTCTGAGAATTGTGAGATTCAGACTAAAGTATCAGGGATTATGGTAGATGATGAGTTAGAATGGACAGTTGGAACAGCAGTTACTCCCACAAGAAAATGGGATGTGAATGACAGGTGAAGGACATTTAATATTAAAAATCTTACCTCCCCATTCAAGAAGCAGTAGAGAACAGCAACAACAAAACCCTAGGGAAATGGGAGAGAGGAAAAAAAGTAATTCAAATCCTGAAGGAATGACAGAAAATAGCTGGAGTGAAAAAACAAAACAAACCCAAAAAAAACAACATACACGTAAATGAGCAGAGACACACTACATGCAAAGTAGTTATAAAGAGCAGAGGTTTGGTTCTAAGGAAAGCTGAATTCAGTGTATAATCACCTGGAAGGATCCCAGTCCCAACTCAAACACCAGCCTCTCCCTCTTACTGACATTCTCAGGAGAAAAGGCAAACACCGTGTAGTGAATTCCAAACAAAGGGATCAGCAGCAGGGTGGAGCGAGCCAGTCTCCTGTCACAACAGAGGGAAAGAACTTTAATGCAGCCTTGCAATTAGCAACCTGCATTTTCATTAAAGAAGAAAGCACAGAAAATATTTTGCTGACAGACTTTTGGGAAATACGTACACGGCATAATTATACAAACAAATATGCGACATTCCTATTTGTTCCCAAAGCCTGTTTGCACACACACTGCAGCTTGCTCCCCCTTCTTCACACTGCTACAGTAATGGCACATTAATTATGCTTAATGCTCGCTGCTGCTATTTTAATTTGCATTATTAGAAGCAGGAATTTTCTCCTACCATGCCAAAAAATGAGGGGAATTTTGCTAAGGGATTCAGACTGCTACTATGGTACAATTATAAACCTCTCACCCAATTGCTTAATCCCAGTGGAGTGTTTGAAATCACTTATTTTTGTTGATTTCTGTGTGTGTGTGTGTGAATATGTTTCTGCATGGCAAAAAAAAAAAAAAAATCCAAAACAACCACATAAATAAAGCTAAAAAACCAACAGCCATACAAATAAAAGTTAACCCCCCTGCATATTCTTGTACTCACGACTATACCTGAAGGTTTGATTTTGGTCTCAATTTATACAGTTGGAAACCTAAGTGCAATTCCACTGTTTAACCATTTCACTGCTTCAGAATAAAGAAGTTTCAGAGGGAAATTAAGCTTAGAAGATATAAACAAAAGGGCTGGAAATAAATGGTTTACATGTGAGCACTTTACTGGTGAAATTGCCCCAAAGCAGGGGCCAGCAAAGGCTTGTGCATGTTTTGGTGAGTGCCACTGTCTGATTGAGCAGCAAAAAAAAAAAAAAAAGAGCAAAGAGGAAGCAAATGTTCTGACAATAAGGCAAATGCTTTGTTACAAACAAAGTGACCTAAAAAAACTCCAGGACATTTTCAGAGGGGAAGAATATCATTGATTATGTTCAGGTAAGTGAAGAGGGAAGATGGAGGACAAAGGAAGGTAAAAATCTGTAAAGATTTTCCAACTCAAATGTCCCCTCTGCTTTTATCTATTTGGTACATTGCAGACAGATTGGAATTTGCTAATTCATGCTCAGTGATAACCCAAAATGATGTGTTTGTTTTAGAAGATTTAATTAACACGCTTTCAAGAATTTTGTGAGCACAAACATCTCCAGTAGTGATCTGGGAAGGGGACACGAGTGCAGTGCTGGTGTCCCTCGGTCAGACTTTGAGCCCCAGTGGGGATAAATTCATCCCAACTCTTGCCTGGAGACTGCACTAAGCACACCTGAGCCATAAATCTGATGAACACCAAACATCAGGTCTTGGTGGGAGACCCCACAAAACAGAGAACACTCTTTTTGTGGGTTATATAATTAGATATTGGCCAAAAACTTTTGAAAAGAGAGGAACAACCTTGGAATGGGGTGATGAAAAGCATTCAGAGTGTCCAGCTTTGATGATCTCTAAAAAAAATAATCTATACAGGAGTGAGCCAGTGTAAAAGAGCTTTTGGAGTCCTTTCTAGTCCTTTTTCTCCATGGACATGCAATTAGGTTAATAAAAAGGAACAGAAACTTTGAAGAAGAGATTAAAGAATAATGTTATTTATGTAAAAAAGGGATGTAAAGAATATAAGTGTCTTAAAGTAGTCATGGAATTAAAAAAAAAAAAAAACAAAAAAAAAAAAAAAAAAAAAAAAAAAAAAAAAAAAACAAACAAACAAGTTAAAGGCAATAAACTGGACAAAAAATATCATCTCTCCATATCTTCTATCATTTATATTCAGACTTAATGACAACAACAACAAAAGGATAAATGTTGTTTTGATCTAAAAGTCAGAATAGAATTGTCTATTAATATGTTCTGTCTCACTGCACTCTTGGGAGATTAATTCAGGGGAAGATGCAGAGGAAGTCTTTTTTTATTGTCAGTTTTCTGGCATTAATAATACCTGATTAATCACACAATTAGTTTGTAGGATCTGGAAAGATAATGCCATCATCAACTTATTTGAGGTGTTGTCTTCAATATTGTCATAAAAGTGAGGAAGAAAACACATTAAATTACATATTCAGAAGTTTATAGATTATTAAGATAAATAAAGAGGTAAAGAAGATTTTAATGATAAGAAAAGCCTTGAGAGACATTAATGCCTGTATGGATGATGATAAATTGTTTTTTTTTTAAGAACATTGAGAAGAGAGAAGACTAAAAGCAGGTCCTGTGAGATGTATAAGTTTATGTGCAACAGGGAATGAAAATTTTAAAGGATACAGTGGAATTCTCAGGCGTGTAACAGCCAAAGATATTAATCCTCTTTTCTTCCCCCAGTCTTTCAGACTGGCAAGAAACTTGGGGGGAGTGGATCTAGAAGTTCTGAGGACAATAATTGTTCAGGTGCCTGTTTGGAAGATAATGTTCTGCACAAGGTCTAGCAAATCACATTCCCACAGGGAGAGGAAAGTCTTAAGGTCACTTTAAAAAAAAAAAAAAACAAAAAACAAAGCAATTTGAATATCAATTTTGGTTGAGGCTGGCATTCTGTTTTCCAGCTGTTATTTTCCTTAAATTCACTTCAAACATAAGAATTTCTCCAGTAGCATGGCTATGAATGTGGACTTTCCATAAAGTTTTAGTACAAACAAATAATGGTGTCCTCTGTTCTCCCTCACTCTTCTATGGAATAATGAAATTAAACTTTATGCTAAAAGAAACACTAAGTAGGAACGTTGTCTAATTTCACCAGTATTTGAAAGAACCATGCTTTTATTTTTCCATTGCACATCCACATTTATTAAGGAGATTGCTGAAGTCTCAACTTCTGAACCTTACTGAGAGAAAAAATCAAAAAAAGAAGAAGCAAAAGTCTTGAAACCATAGACTTTGAAGGAATATTATATTGTTGCTTTGCCATTTGGTCCTGCCTCTCTAAAATAAGAGAATTGCCCAGTTTAAAAGCCGTCCTAAGTGAAATATACTTTGATCAAATATAAACTTTTGCAGTGAAGACATCAAGGTGTGTAGTCCTGAAAAGCAATATTCACCTCACTGAGGTTTGGACATACATAGCGTAGATATTGATAATGAAATTATTTTAAAATTGTCTCTCAAGTCAATGCAGAGAAAAATACACTTTTAAAACATAATTCTTGTGTGCTACAGATATCTTTTAACAAGAGGTGACTTCTGTTGTAAACTCTGTGGGTATTGAGTACACCTATTTATGTATATATTGATTAACTTAATGCTGTGACATATCTGCAATGATGGCATCTATTTTTTGTGAAATTAAAGGCAGACCTAAATTCCCTTTATTGTCTGTGAAGAAGAAGAATCACTGACACAAAAGGACAAATCCTCTGCCCCTAAGGAAATTCTTATCACATCTTAAATCTATCCATTGACCTCAAAGGGAACCTGGACCGAGTTTGTCACACAAATTTCTGCCCTATAGATTTGTGAGGTTTAGATTAGAGGAATTTCTCTGGCCAAAGGTTCATTCATCATCTCTGGGATAAATCTGTGCAAAAAAGAATCGTGACATTATTTCAAATTGAAGGATAAAGAGCAAACCACTAAGGCACAGGATGTCATTAGTAATGAAATGCTCGACACAGCTCATGTTTAATAAACTGAAGGATCTATTTTATCACAAAATGCTGAACATATTAAAGTGACTTTCAGGAACCTCAGTAATCTCCCTGACAGATCTTTTCCAAAATTTTATTAGGTCTGCAGCATCACTTCCAAAACACCTGAGGTAACACCTGAATAATTCCAGATTTTTAATTTTTCCATGCACAAACCACATCTCCACACCAAGGACTTGAAAAACAGGCAAGTTTACCAAGACTTTCATACTTCAACAGACACAAAAAACATAGGTTTAAATACCTCCTGTTTAGGCTGAACTCTTCTTGCCCTTGACTAGGTAGAGGATTTCACCTTAGAGAGTTATCAGTCTCCCATCTTTCAGAAAGACTGCTTTTAATGTAAAATTTGGTTCTCTGCAAAGGCCCAGCAGGATGTCTGTGCTGCATCAGGATGTCCATTAGGCAGTGAACTTTATATTTCAAACTATCTCCTCCTAAATCTAACTCCCAGTTTTACCTAACTGTTCTTAAGTCTTCAGCTGCTCTCTGTGTAGAAGATGGAGCTGCTCCTTTTTGTCTTCTCTATTTCTATCTGCTTTTACAAGGTTTCAGTTTGTTGACTGAATATTTTTCAGCATCTTTATTGTTCTATTTCTTAAATACCTCAAAGATATATGAAATCACACAGAAAATTCACTTTCATTTTTTTTCTAACTAAAAAAACATAATCATATATGCAGTTAAGTTACAAACCAATCTTTTTTCCTTAATGGTGTTGAAGATAACTACTAAATATTCTTTAGCAAAATCCTGGAGTTTCTGTCTGTGTGACAGGAAACCTCAGAGAACGCTGATTCACACTTATAAACTGCTGTGAAATTCAGGAGATAGATCATCAGAAAACATATTACAAATGTCTGAAATTGCACCTCATCTAAACAGAATGAGAGGATGATCTTGGAGCTCTTTTCCAACCTTAATGATTCCATAAATCTGTGAAAACCTGTGGGCTTCTTGTGCAAGAAGCAAGGAGTCAGAGGGACTACAGGATAGTGATTAATTCACACAGCTCTTGGCTGAATGACTTTTATTCACTCTTCTGTATGCCTCATTCTATATTTGATGATATTTGACAATATTGGACTGAACTTGATGATCTTGGAGGTCTTTTCCAACTCAGTGATTCCATGATTCTATAACTTCTGATCGACACAATTCATTTTGATATTAGATCAACTTTAGCCTTTCCTCACCCCTGGGTGTTTATTAATTTAACTTCGCTAAGTTCAATGGACAAAAGATGTCTTATACCCACTGAGGGTCTGATTGACTCAACCTCACCCAGTTTTTCTAGGAAACATTCAGGTGAAACATTTTCTCTCAGTATGAAGGTGCTCACCTCTTTGCTGTGCAATAAAGAGCAGCTATTAATTCTGTACAGACATTGCCCAAAACCATCAATAGCATCAGCCATAATAAAAAAAAAAAAAAAAAATCAAAACAACCTTAAAATCCTCGATCGTGGAGCATCGGCAAAAGCACAGAACAAGAACAAAGAAAAAATTCTACATGCAACAAGAACTAAATGAATGCTTTGCTCTCTGGTTACTTCCCCTCTGCTCTCATCCACTCATTTAACTGCAACATGCGTCATACACACACAGTAATGTCACGGGAGTGCGTACACTTACAGGGTAATGGTTGATAGTTCTGACATCTTGCAAGAGTGCTGGTTAGCCCTCTTAGGCTTACAGTAGCATTTCTGAACGCAGCTGCTAAATATGACAAGATTAGCATTTTTTTCAGCATATCGTGAACAGGCCAAGGTAGGTCACTTTCAACACATTTCATGAGACACGTCACAAAGATGGAAAGCGGACACGACAGAATGGAGTCACAGCACGAACCAGCTGCTTGACCGAAGCAGAAATTAAGAGATTAAATAAAAATTAAAGTGCACTGGCTGTTGCTGGCCATTGCGATGTTGCTGATTCACGGACAAACCAAAACTCAAACACCCTGAGGGCAGGCGGGCAGCGCTAACGCATCCAAAATACACAGGACCTGCTCGGTCTGGTTTTGTACAGGGGGTCACAGAACAATAGATTAAATGAAAGTTGACTGCATGCTCATGGAGAACAATCAGAGAGTAACATAAACTCGTAGGATGGGGATCAACCTAAGGGGAATTGGATCGGGTGTTCCTCATTTTCGTTGTAGTGTGGATCCCTTCTTTTTAACAAAGAGTTCTAGTAAGGACACCAAAGCTGTTTTTCCATCTTCCCTGGTGATAGGGAGGGAGCTCAGTATGGAATCTGAATGTCTGGCTGGTAATTTTGGAGGTACCACTTCTTTTTTGTCACACACACTAAGACAGTGTGCTCATCAAAACAGCAGCTCATACACCGTGGAGCAGGACTTTGATCCCTGCATGTTGGATTCTAGGAGCAGAGAACAAAATCGTTCCTTTCCAACCAGCCAGGAGGGGCTCATTTAAATCAGTCAATCAGAAGGGTAGTCTGAAACATGGAGGCATTTGGAGGGATCCTATAGGAGATTTTATATCTGGGCTGAAAAACAGGAAAATTGAAAATAGTGATTTCTTGTCGTCTTTCAAGGGGAGAAGTTTTGTTTTGTTTTCAACACGTGGTTGTTTTGGTGGGATTCACCTCAGGAGAGCCTGGATGTTTACAGTGTGTAAGCAAAATGGACATCCTTAGGACCCTGAGAACCATCAGAATAAACAGTTGAGAGAGAAATACACATTTATTGGCCAGGTACCTCTGACCTATTTTAGCTGTCCACTGTAGGATGGGGTGAACACCAAACACCACTGAGTACCCTGACTAAATCTCCATTAATATAAAGGATAATAGAAGTTGATTTTTAAAGCAATTGTCTCCAAGGCAAACATTTAAGTTTGTTCAAACAAACCCAACTCTGTTTCTGTTATACAGTCTAAGATCTGTGTTCATAACTCATGGAATTTATAATCTGAACAGTAAACAAGGATGAATTGAAAACATAAATTTCCCCCTACTTTTAACTCCTTTAAGTCCATCCCCATTACTGGAGTTATGTTTTGCTTCCTTTTCGATAATTAAAGCCTGATAACTTGTTGTTATTAAATATTACAGTATAAGAGCTGGAAAGAACATAGTCTTGGGCCATGGACACATTCAGCACATGGATATAGTAGCCGTGTCTCAACTCATAAAATAAATTTCATTTTTTGGATGTTGCTGAGGAAGCAAACATGAAAATGACTGCTCCTTTTACACTAGAATTTCTGTGCTAGATTTTTGCACCACCTGCTTTTCACAGAGCTGAGTTGGGATTACTTGTCTGCTTAGACTGATCAAAAATGAGAAAGGAGGTTTTGGGGATAGTTCCATTTTATTGTGACTGAGGCTTTCAGAAGTGACTATGGATTTTGAGTGCCACTCATTTTTTTTTGATCACTTGATCTGAAACACATTTCTCAGACCAATTTTTACCACAAGAGGGCTGCTCAACCTGTGTTGAAAAGAAGCACTTACAAGGCATATTAAGGTATAGAACCTGAAAAGGAAAAATCTAAAAATCAATAATCGCTTTGAAAAGTCTTAGCCATGGGTTGTTGTAGAGGTTTGAGGTCTTCAATGATATACTTAATGTTGCCATGGCAATCTAGAAATAAATTCCCATCCATGTTTCCTTTACTGCTTATGCCCTGTTTCATTTGACAGGGATTGATTTTTTAATAGGTTTCCCTGGTGAATAGAGCTGACATGACAGCACTTGGTATTTACTATAATTATTGAAAAAAACAGACCTGATTTTGAAAATATTATCTACAGATTAACTGCTGCTTCACACCCATTGAGGGGACATTGACACACAGATTTATGATGGAAGACAATGCTTGTACTTCTTAGGAAAACCTTAATATTTTAATGCTGTTAGCACTTATTTTCTGCCATTTCTAATTTTGGTAGAGTCACCTCTCTGATTTTAGATGATGTAAAGTGCCCCAGGTATTTAGAGTACAGAATTTATAGAAGCTTTCTTTCCTTTCTCCCTCCCCTTTTATTTTGCAAACTTTATTTATTATCAAAGTAGAGACATTGGTGGAAGGAAAGGGAGAAAGAGAGAAGGGACAGAGGAGGCAGGAACCAGAAAAAAATATGAAGGAGGTAAAAAATAGACAAATATAAGAAAATGAATTGAAATGATAGCATGGCTATGAAAACACTGCACGAATCAGGGCAGGATCCTCAGACCTCTGTAGGCACACAGAGAACGGAGTCGGTCACATCTAACTCTACGTGCCAAAGACAGGTTCCAAACTGAACTATCACCTTGAACTCACTCAGGGAAAGAACAGGGACCTCCAGGCTGAGCTGGCCTGTGTGACAGAGACACCTAAGCCACAGGGGATGCTCTGTCTGACAGAGGTGCCCTGGTGTCCCCGAGTGACCATAGACGACGACTGGACTGCTCAGATCGAGCACGAGACTTTAGACAGCTAAAGGCAAACAAGCTGAGTCTCACCGCAAGTGTCCTGGGCAGGGACTGCAGCTGCATCTGGGAGGAAGAGGGAGGGTGCTAGGGTGGAAGGGGAAAGAAAAAGTTAAACACTCCCGGGGTGAAATGAGAGATGGATGATGCGGCTGAAGGCCACCGGACACCTGGACGTCTCAATGCAAATGAGAGAGAACACAAATCTGAGGCAAAAGGAGTTGTAATTCAATTCTAGATGTCTCAGAGGTGCTTAAGAGGAGGGAAACGAGCATGCTGATCCAGGGGAAGGAGGTTATGCTGCATTATCCAAGTACATCCATCATGAAAATGGTCAGGGTTCTGAATTTAGGTCGCTACCAACACACGGGGAATGATGAGATTTGTGCCTTGTCTCTGAATGTGCTGAAGGGGAATCCTTTGGGAAATCCAGTAAAGGTAGACCTTGATTAATGCAAATTAAAACTGCTCCCTGTGAAGAATCTTTGTGCACCCTGCTTGAGTAATTCTATGTAACCTCACCATGAGTAGGAGTGGCAGCTGTGTAGCAGCAGGAGAAGGAATGCAGAAACAAACCAATGAAATAAAGCATTGAAAATACAATAGAAAGTTAACCAAAGTGGAAGTAGAGAGATTGTATGGGAGAGAGAGGAGAAAATTGAAGAGAGGATCCCTATAATATATTGTTTATATCACACACCCACTTCCCCTCAGCTGATACTTCTCTAGGCTGGGAGACATCTTCTCCTTGCTGCTCAGGAGCTGAAGATTCCCTGAAGCTGCACTTGCTTCCCTTCGAAACACCACCTACATTTACAAACCCCCACGCCCTTACACAGATCAGATGGAGCAGTTTGGAAAGCAGAACTTGTTCTGTGAGCAACAAACAGATTCCACAATTCCATCCCACTGCAGTGGCTGCAGCTCTGACCCACTCTGTGCAGGCAGAGCCATTCACCCTCCCATCCAGACAGAGTAAGCCCAGGTGCTCCTCAGCAAAGTTGTCTTTTAGTTGTATCTCCTCTAATTCTTTTAGCTGCATGCCTTTTTCCTTGCTGCCCCATGCCAGCTTGGCAGTGAGGCCATAAAGTGAGATTTACCTGACCTATTTTAAACTTGTTTAAAGTTAAATAAGCTGTATAAAAGGATTTTCTTCTCTGGACTGGGTAGGTCTCCACTGACTGTAGAAGTAGCCCTGCAGGATTAGTTTCTTATTAAACCAGGTAGATCCCCTGCTGTCTTGCTAAAAGTACAACAAACAAGTGCTCTTCATGGGGGAAAAAAAAAGAATGAAACTGTGTCTCTAGACTTTAATGGAAAACAAATCCCAAATTCTTAGTCTTGATACCTAGAATTCTACTTTTCCTTGCTATTGCCACCAAAATAAGAAGCTGAAGCTGGATGACTGCTCGCAGATTAATGCTGTGATTAAAAACAAACGTTTAACAAACATGAATTTGGTCCAGAACTTTTTGTCCAGTAAATCTGAGCCTTGAGTAGATCTGAGGCTTGAAGATGAAACTGAATGGTCAAAGAGAGCCAAAAATCCTATGTACAGTGCTCATTCTTGGCTTTTCTAATTTCTACAGAATGGACACAAAAAGGAGAACACCATCGCTATACTTGGAGTTAAATAATGAAGAGATTAAGCCAAATATTTGCCTGTGCTCTAGAGAATAAAGCTGGTAGCAGAGAGCAGAATTCTGCCAACAAAAACAACTGTAGCTTCAAGGTTCTGTGTCCTGATTCTTGCCCTGTCTTAATTCTGGAGCTCCTGTTTTCCCAAGCTGGGTTATTGTCTCTGAGTGCAGAGCACAAATCCAAGTCATGCACTGTGGAATAATTCTGTTGGAGGTGCAGTAACATCACTGAGGTGCAGCAGACGATAGAATTAGAAATTAGAATAATGTTCAATGAGAAAAATGTACCGTGCCAAATGAGATTCTTACATAAATTAACATTCTGAATACTGTTTCAAAAGAAGAATGTGCATATCCAAATCCAAGCATAAATGTCTGAGAATGGGATTTAGCTCATTGTCCTTGAAAGAAAGCAAATGAGCAAAGCCCACTGAGTGTTTATTGTCCCGGGCTGACACAAGAAGTGGATTTTCAAGCATTACAGACAGGTTTTGGCTCCTGTCAGCTGGCAGAGCTCAGCATCACTATAACTACACTGGGTTTATATAATTGGCAGCTCTGAAGCTTCAGTTACACTGTTTTGACTCACCTGCCTTACATGTTCTACAATATCCCTGCAGATTCACGGCACAACCCATCTCTACAACTCTCCTTCATGAAAAAAGAGAGCACTGCCTTTGTTGAAAAAACCTGGGCTTGCAGACACTTAATCGGCTGAATAAATCCAGTGTTTTCTTTGGAAATATAAAGAGGAATTACAGCTTGGAATTCCCTCAGTAATGATACAGATGGGACTAAGACTGTGATATGAACCTTACATGTGGTCCTGTCTTGAGGTAGTTTGCATTTGTTTCAACAACCTTCATTGAGACTTCTTTCTGTATTAAGCCTCTGTAGCCTGGTGGCCTTTGAGGATGTTCTTTTACTCTCCAAGGCAGGCAGAGTTTGTTCTTAGAAACGGGATTACCTGCTTTGCACCACACAGTTCCTTTGACACACAGTGTTAGTCACAAGATCCTCACAAGAAATTTATCTTTCCAGATCAAAAAACCTTCTGCATTGGGACAGCACCATCTTCCTTGTCCCCTCCCTACCTCAGGCTGTGTACTTGCTTGGAGTACATCCTAAAAATTCTCCAGATGTAAAACTAACCCCACTGGATGTGAAACAATGCCAGCTGCTGAAGTGAAACACAAGAAATCAATGACAAGGAGAAACAGAGACACTGGAGGGAAAGTAAATTCCTGTTGCACTCATATGATAGAGGCAAAAGTGTGAATGGTGGGAAAAACTAAGTGGAAGTCCATGGTTGCTGGTGGGCATTGAGCCTTGGTATGAATTGAAAGCACGTTCAGGATCAGAGATGTCAGAATTATTCCCCATTTCCTGCAGTCTCACATTAACTGCTGCATGACCAGTTGCTTCAGCTCCACCTTCACCTTAAGTAACTGATTCAAAGAATCAGAGGTGCAAATTGATGTGGGGACAAAGAAAAATTCAGATCTATCCCTTTCAGTCTAACAGTGCACTCAAACCAGCAAACTTAGACATGAGCAATGCATGAGGAAAAGGACAAACAGCCAGAATGGTCTACTTTGAGTATTACCAAGTTAACACTCAACTTGAAACTCCTAAAAGTTTTTCTGATTCTCCAAACCCATTATTTTTCCCAGGATCTAAGCAAGCTGCTCTGATAAAAGATCCTGCACCCAAATCCATGGCTAATTCAAAAAGCCGAGTTGCCTTGGGCACTGGATATTCCCTATCCTGCTGATCTCCATGACAGCTGAAGCATATCAATACACATCAAAATTAAATTTTTCACTCTGACCAAGTGCAGTGACTTCATAACCACATTTGAGATCCATTCTGCATTTTCTTCCTGAAAGCCACCTGAATTTTGCTAATCAGGAAGCTCCAGCATGTGGCAAAATTTACAAGGGTACAGCAAATTTAGTGACGTGCAGCCACTCTGCCTTTACAATATGAAGCTTTCTATTGTGCACATTGCTAAAGTATTTGTGGCCTTTTAAGCAGCAAGGCTGGAACAATTTTAGATATCTAAAGTGTTTCAGACAGCACATGTGTGGGCAAAATCCTGTATTTACACAGGCACCCTACAGATGCAAGCACTTACATATAAATCCCTCTGGCTTGAGCCTCTGGGTGTTCTGAGTTCTGCTCCACACCAGTTATGGCAATCAAGCCATGATGGCTTTGGTACTGTCTTTGAAAAGTGTTTATATCTGAAATTTCCAGATACATGGCGCTAACATTTCAATGGGACTCACAAAACACTGTTTAGTCTTTTTTTGGTGCCTCAAACTCTGTGGAAACAGGGCTGTTAGGGCTAATCCAACCCTTGATAGAACTGTTGAGAGTGCAGCAAGCTTTGCTGTGTTTTCTTAAAATATATATATATATATATATAAAGAGAATTGCAGTGTTGGATAAAACCTGGCATTATTCTCTCCCTCACTAACCTGCACACATTCTTGATCTTTCAAGAGAAGGAGCATCTTTTAGTGGCTTCTGTTCTAATGCAAAATTGCTCTATTTCAGTTCACGGCTTGCTCTTGTGACAGATGGGGGGACAAAAGTCTATGTTTTGCTCTTGTAGGATGCAACTTGTGGATAAAGATCTTTGTTCTTTAAGGCTGCCACAGATCATGGGGCCAAGGAGAAGTTTTAAGTCATCATTAGAGAATTCTTACAGGTGAAACCCATGCAGATTTCAAAATCTCATGAGTTCATCAACAACAAAAAAATCACCATTGTATCCTTTTGTCTGTCTGTATATCCATTTAAACCATAAAATTTCCCATGAAAATGCCTTACAGCCACAGAAATAGTGTTTAAAGACAAAGTCAGGCTATTTTTCAATTCTACTGCAAGAGGAAAAAGGACAGGAGTCAGCCTCCACCACACAGACACCACCTGTGCAGGCCAAGGCCTTGCACCCTAAAATTTGCCTTCTAAAGATTTCCAAATAATAGAAGCAGAACCCTTTTCCATGTTGCATTCATCTCAGGTGGTGTTGTAACAACAAGAAATAAGATTTGTGATCCATGATTTCAAAATCAGATCCTGCCAAAGCTCTGGTCAGGTGCTTGTATATGATTGGAAATGGAATGGAATTTCCTTTATAAATATTGATTTGCTCTTTTGGAATATTCCTCTGGCTGGTGGCCCATGAGATAACAAAACCCCTTTCCAGGCAGAAATAGTTTTAGGTCTAATCTCATCATTTAAATAAGAATGTAAAGGATGTACTGGATGATAGGACAGTGTTGAGGTTGGGAAAGTAGATTTGAAAACCAAAAGTTCACCTTCCTGTCCTTGCCACAGGCACCTGAGGGATTTAGGTGCATTTTACCCTCAGTTGTTCAGTAGCAACAACAGCTCCCAGGAACATTATAAACACACTAAAGATTCTGTGCTGTTTGATTTTCCAGCAATTGAAACCACAGATAGGTAATCAAAGCAGAATGGGGTTTTTGATTATTTTATCTGAAAATAAATAAATCCCTGTTAATTACACTCGTGCTAATTATGGTATGTAGCCTGCATGATCTTACATTCCTAATGAGTACACTCAGATTTTTTCCAATCCCTACCTGAAAAGTTTGGCACAAATGAACACCCCCATCCTTTCCACCCAAAACTTCCAAAGTAAAAAACAACAACAAAAGAAAACCAAACCAGCACCCAAAGTAATAATTTTCCTTGGGCAATGCAAATGAAAAATATAGTCGTGAATGAGCACATTTTTTCTAGAATTTTAAATAAAGAAATCAAGAATTAGTGTTGATCAAAGCAGCAAGTATCTACTCCCCTGGCATTCCTTAGAAATGAGCACTAGGTCCTTGCTGATCATGCACTGACAAAATGACCATCATCTGTGTTTCCCAGTGTATTTTCCTGTGGTGGGAAAGGATTAACCCAAGGACACGAGTTCCTTTTGTTGCTGGGTCGTTGGGCGTCCCAGCACCCAGCTGGCAGTACCTGGGGGTCAGAAATTGCAGTGCCCTCCTAGAGAACACACTGTCCATCCAACATCTGCCACTTGCTTGCCAAAAAATCAGCCTTTTGGCACCGAGACCCTGTCAATAATTACCAACTCTGGCAGTCTGAGCACTTGCAGCAAGACAAAGCGGTAGCAGAATGAATCACTGCGTGTCCAGTGACTTTGGAGGTGAATTTTAGAGGAGTGTTGTTTACCAAAACATCTGGGTTACAACATTGCTTTTGCTGCCCTAAACCCTCTAGGTTGCACCATAGGTAAAATCATACCTACCTATGATATATGCCATGATTCTCCTTTCTTTCCAGCAAGATGCTGATTGGAGGAATGACGTAGACCTGAATTAGCTAGATATATATGTGGGGTTTATTTTCTTTTCATTGAGCTTTCAACATGTGATACAAAATTTATGAAGAATCTGTCAAAGCAAAAGCAGAAACAAGCTTCCCCCTCCCAAATTATACCAGTCGTGATAAACTGGAAATCATAATAAAATGAAAAGAATTTTTTTTTTTTCAGTTATATGTGCTTGATACTTAAAAATGAATGAAAAAACAAAGATTTGATGGAAATGTGTGGGTCTTTTTAATTTTAAGGGTTATTCCAGCATGCATCTACATCATGCACCTACTAAATATAGTGGTGTTTTATGGTAGTGATGCTGATGGTTTTCTCTCTAGAGTGAATATTTCAGCAATGCAACAATGCTTGTGGAAATAACAGTGTGAATTTAAGCTTTGTGTAGGCATTTCTCTATAAATAAGCTGGGTTTTTTTTTTTGTTTTTTTTTTTTTTTTTTTGGTGGTTTTTTTTTTTTTTTTTTTTGGTTTTTTTTTTTTTTTTTTTTTTTTTTTGGTTTTTTTTTTTTTTTTTTCCTGGGAGAGTGATGTACTCCCTCTACAACGACTTGGTCAAAACCAGGATGTCTGAAAAGAGATTCTGACATACCAGGTTACACAATGTTGGCTGGATTCTTCATGGTAAAAACAGAGAAGTCTTGCCAGATCAGATTATTATCCATTTCCTAAAATTCCAGGGAAGAAACTGATAGATGATAAGTCCAAGTAAATAATGTGGGCCTGATGGGCTGCTCTGTGTGCTGAACCAGCCACTGTAGGGTTATGAATATGCGTTTGCAGTGCCCAGGACAGTGAGATCCCATTTAATTCGTGGACTCCTGATGTGTTGCTCCTCGGCTTTCAGCATATGTGGTAATTTATCCCTAAATAATCTGCTACTTTTGATGCCTCAGGTTTAAGCTTTTATATTTTCAGATTCTGTGCTGCTTTCATGTGTGGGTCTGGGCTTCATATCAGGGGATGCTGAGCTCTCTGCACAGAGCAGGGAGACAAAACAATTCCTGCTCCAGCTGGGCACCAAGGACAAATGATCCAAATCTCAGGCCAAGAGCACAAACAACGTGGGCTGGAGAGAGAAAAACAAGCAGGATGGGAGTGCATGGGCTAAAGCTGGAATGGGACAATGAACTGCAAGGTGCAAATGGAGCAGAGCTGATCCCAGTGAGAGCCCCCGGGAGCGCTCGTGCATTTTGGGACCATTTTGGTGGATCTTGGGTGCAGCCCTGGCTGGGCTCTGGTGCTGCCCAAGGTGCATCCATGGAGGCCTTTTAATAAATCCCTACTTTATTCTTTAACTCCATCTAGTCTCTGTTTTAGGTCAGCCTTCACTGATATTTGCAAACTACAGTTGAAAATTGTTAAAAATCAGGGGCTTCTTTCTGTTTGGAATCACGTTAATTAATTTATAACGGGATGGAAAATACAGGCACCAATTCAAGACATGGTCGTTTGTTCTGTGAGATTAAATAGGACATGCCACAAGGGGGAATGGCTTTAAATGGAAAGACAGTATGTTTAGATTGGATATTAGGAAGAACTTATTTACTCTGAGAGAGGCGGGGGCCTGGGACAGGGTGCCCAGAGAAGCTGTGGCTGCCCCTGGATCTCTGGAAGTGTCCAAGGCCAGGTTGGACAGGGCTTGGAACAACCTGGGATAGTGGAAGGTGTCCCTGCCCATGGCAGGGGATGGCACTGCGTGATTTTAAGGCCCCTTCCAACCCAAACCATTTTATGTCTGTAACCATGGGACATTCCTGCTGTTTATTTCACCAGCTGAGGTGAGAAACCTGCCTGAACTTCGTTAATAGCTGTCTTAATTACTCTAAGAATACGATCAATAGTTCTTTATGCTTCCCCACCTCCTGGGGATCTCAGAACTTGTCCCTCAGATAAAAATCTATTCCATTTGCATTACTGATCTTGCTTTGGTTCAATGCCTAATTTGGCAAAATTATTCAGGAGGACTGACACAAGATTAACTGAAACCAGACATGTTTCTAGAAAAACATCTTAACCTTTGGCACTCCTCAGACTAAAAAGTAACTCATGGTTATGATGACTATTGGGAGTACGTGTGAAAGTGTCTTAGAAAAATAACTCAAAATAGTAATAGAATTAAAATGATCATTAAAGGGGTGTCTTCTATGCCTTTTTTGAATTCCTACCTCAGCTGCTTAGACATTTTGATGAATCTGTATTTTAGAGATCCCCAGTATTTTCAGCAGTAAAGAGGAGTTCCTCTTGAAAACATCAGTGAAAAAAAGATGGAGTGATTGCCCTCCCAGAACCTGGTGGGATTTTGGGGTCTCAGCAGCATGCAGGCAGCTCCAAGGGAAACTAAAAGCATGAGGTAAGGCTGGGGAGGCATGAGACTGGTGGTGAATGACTGAACATACAAGTGGGTAAAATGCAAGTTTATAACCACCGAAGCACTTGGCCACTCCAGGAAAATTGTGAGGAATTAGCAACGTCTTTCCAAGTTTTTGTCAGCTAAAGGCAAAGGCTGTTGCACACAATGATCAGGTTGTTTAGAGAGGAAGTCTAGATTTTTTTTTTTAATGGGAGTAAAGCCCTGGTAATGCATGGCAAATGATACAAATGATTGTTTGATTTATTTTAAGGTAAATCTTAAATTCTCCAGTGGCTACACTGCATTAATTAAGCCTCAGTTCCCCTGCAGTGCTCTCTTCTGCCATGGTCCTGTCATAGCTCCCAGCCAACTTCTCCAGTGGGAGATTTTAATAATGAATGCACAGTGGTAGCAATACATGATTAATCTTTGAATTTAAGCCCATCCCCGGGGCTTTAAAAATCAAATATACCCTTAAGTGCTTTGCAGAACCATCACCACCGCGTCTATGAAGTAGAAGAGGTAGATTTTTCTAACAAAAATAGTCATTACAAGGACTTGAACTTAAACATGTATCAAACATATAAAAATTAAATCCTGCTCAAAGTCAGTAGCCAAGGTTTTGGGGTCTTTCATTTTCCTTTTTTTTTTGATGATGGAAGTACCAGCTGTCTAAAGGGTTATTCCAAAAAATGGAAGACTGATATTAGAATAAACCTCAATCCCTGCTGCAGATCCATGTGGCGTTACTTTCAGAAACAGGCTGAAAATCCTTCCTCAACCTCATCGTTCCTCACCTACTAAAGGAAAAGTGCTTAAAGATGTTCTGGAATAAAGATCTGGATGAGGAATTTGGTCTGATGGAATGATGCTACAATAGGTTGAAACAACAAAATAGAACATGGAAAATGCTTAATATGAGCCACAGTCTAAATGTGAGATATTTCAATATGGTGACAGAACCAGATTATGATCTATTGTCTTCCTTACAAGCTCCCTTTTTACAGGGTTTGTGTGCACAAATATTGCCTCTGTCTGGTATATATCTGCACAGAATTATCAATTTCATTCCTTTTTATCGTCCCTGTGTGAACTTTGCTGCTGTCAAATCTGTTTGGATAAACAACACTCCACTCCATAACACATACATCAATGCGAGATCGATTTATACACACCCGGTTATAAAAGTTGCAAAAGAACATGAGAAAAAAATAATGGCAGCGAATGGAACAGAAAATATGATGTTTTCTCTTGCTTTTGGTGGCTAACTATACACATAGGAAAAACACCAGCAAAACCCAGTCACCATATTGATCCAAGATGACAAGGGATGTTTGATAATCCAGTTAAATCTTTGGAGTCTGTGGCATGCTTTGCTTCATACGTGAGATGTGCAGCAGACACCCAACATGCACTTAAAAATTCAGACTCAGAACGAGCTCTGCACATCTCAGGTGTTAATTAAAATCTAAGAAGTCAGGGATGGCTTCCCAGCAGAACATCCATGGGTAGCCTCATGCAAGCCCTAGGCAGACCATGCACAAGTTAACCTAGTCACTAAGTCTCATCCTCAGTTGTATTTCTGAGCTAAATCTACCCACAGAATCAATTTAAAACATTATTTTTGGCTGTGGAAACATAGTTTAAACCAAGATGAAAGAGGCAGTGCCTTCAGTAAGTGGATGCCTAGCTACAGACATGAAAATTGAGGCAGAAAATATTATTATTTAATACAAATCTAAACTAGATAAGAGGGGGGGAAAAAGAAAAATAGGCAGCTGGAGGACATATTTTTCCCTGAAAAATGTCATTTGGATGGATGACATCATTATACTATAATTGAGGTTACTTAGGGTGAAACTAAGCAGTGGGTAATTGTATTTGCTACCAAATAAACATCTCTTACTTTACCCTAACATCTTTTAGTTTTATTTAAGGTGTTCATAGCTTGCCTATTTTCATCAGGAATTTAGTACTAGATTAAATAGTCCTACCTGTGTCTATGTGTGCAAGAAAACACTCAAGCTCACAAAAAAAAAACCCAAAACCAAATGTGTGTGGTGTTTAGGCCAACACCAGATGTGCTGCCCCTAGTTATTCCTAGTTATTCCAGAGGATTATATAATTTTTATATGAAGAATGACTGCATGCACAAAAAAATGATGACAACCACTTCAACTGCCCAACCTCTGCCATCTTATGTGGTGGAAGCTAATAAAAATGATTCCAGTTTAAAAAAAAACATATAAATCACCAAGCTGCAAACATCTAGAGGAGAATTTTAGGATTCATGTGCATTTTAAAACAATTTTAAGGGGGTGTGTGTGTGAAATGTCTGGCTTAAGTGGAATGCATTTAAGTTTATGAGAAACATGGACATAAGCATGTCTAGGGGATCTGCCTACACTATAATTCAGCCTAAAATCAATTAAACCTTTTCACCAAATCTCATTGATTTCAGTGAACTTTGAACCATGTCCTGGAAGTTATGAAGCACAGCAAAGCATCCCATGAGGATAACAATTTTTATACCAATATGTTAATTTTCAGATAACTGACATGTAAAAACCTTAGATTTGGGATGGGTTTAGTTTTAATCTTGTATTTATGCTTATTTAATGGGCCTTTTAAAGAAATGTGAAAGCTGGCATTAAAATGCACTTACACAGCCGATGGATTGAAAAATTAAAGTAAAAGTCAACCAAAATAATTTAATAGGCCTTGCAACTCTTTTCAAAAATCAGCCTAATTCAGTTGAGGTTTCTTTTTTACTTTGTGGGTTTTTCCTATGTGTATATCAGTAATTTAAATTGATTACTGCTTTATTTGTACTTACAAGTAAATGCTGGATTCATTGCCCCCGATGTCAGGTGACTGGAGTTTCTGCACAAGTATCACAATTATGCCAATAAAAAGCACAAAGTTTATCTGGAGGAAAGAAAAAAAAAAGGAAAAAATTGTTACAATGACATACTTTTGCAAAGTATGAAAATGAGACATGCTGGTTACATTCCCTTTTTCTTCTCCAAACTACAGTCTAAAAGTTTTACAGGATCAGGAGAAATGGGGAAAGTTCACAAGGGTCTTATCCCCTTTGCTGCAGCTAAAATGAGGCAGAATTTCTGCAGTCTTAAGACAAGAGAAGAGAAACATAAATGGAAAAGTTTCAAAATTTTTTATTATCAACCAGTGCAGAGTAAAAAGAAAGCCTGTTCTCTGACCAACACACTTCTCAGTTTAAGAGTTTCTCTCTGTTTTAAAAACCTGGAGAATGATAAAATTAGTTTATTTCAATGCTTTGGCTTGAGATTAGGCTGTCACCAACTCCCCAGCTTCTTAGAGTGTGAACAGTGGAAATTTAAGTTGGTCCATTATAAAGTCTCCTAGAGGGAGACCAGGAACTGAACATGAGCATCAGCATCAGTCTCATTATCTGAAGGTTGTGAGTTTGATCCTTACATGGGGCACCATTATAATGTTGGCCTTTGGGGTTTTTTTTTTTTGGTTGAGATTGGGATTGAAGATACCTGAAGGTATTTGACTCAAATGTTTATTTTTTCTTATTTATGTCACAGTCACACAGGTAGGGAGTTCTGTAGTATTCTACTAACAAGATATAAAATGGCTAACTATTTTTTGTTATAAGGTTTTTTAAGGTTAAACTATCTAATTAAGAAATGAAATTTAAATTATTTTCACTTTTAACTTAATGACTAATCACTCAAAGTCCACAATGCGGACTTTTCTGTTTAATTACAAAATACTACTCAAACTTACAGAGAAGAAGATGAATGACTAGTGTCTGTTTTAAAACTTCTATCTTGTTCTATATATATTATTATATTCCAAAACCCCAAACTCTAAGTATTCCACCTTGTGATATTACACACTTCTAATTAAACCACACACTTGTAATCCTAGTGTCATCAATCAATTTTGGAATCTTTTTCTATGGTTTCATGTCAAATGTAGTGCTTTCTTGGGAGTACAGAAAGTCTAAAATTCTTAGCATCTAGAACTCTAACATCTTCCAGCAGTTTCTGTCTGATCTCAGGACTACAAAGGGCTGGAGAAGCCCAGTTGTCCCTTGCTGGTTGTTTGGTTCTTTAATGCCTTTGACAGAAACCAGGTTTAACTGATTCCCCAAGCAGAACATGATCCTTCATAGACTGTGCCTGCAAAACACAGAAATTCACACACGGAAAAAAAAATCTTGGATCATTAAACCATCTCTGTTTTGGTGCTGAAATTGGCTGAATTTCCTTTGATTTATCTGACAGTTGCTGGACTTTACAGAGCTGTCCAAAGATTTCAAAGGAGAAACACGAAACCTGATAAAACTTCCTGTTTCATTGGTTACCTGTGAGCTGGATGTCTGAATTCCCACAAAACCCACTGCAAACCTGCTTAATTATGTCTGTGGAGTGTGGAGAGCAACTTAGAATACCAGAATGAGACACTTACATGTGGCAAGGATTTTCAGGTGCCACTGACCATATTGTCCAGGGGCTCAATTTATTTTCCTAAATGCAGGAGCCCAACAGCATTTTAAAATTCTTGTATTATTTGGAGCACCAGAATATCTCCTTCTCTTCAGATATTCAAAATCCATCTGTACACAATCCTGAATTATATGTTCTAGGGAATCCTGTTTAAGCAGGGAGGTCAAACTAAATGACTTCCAGTAATTCTTTCCAATTTTAGCTATTCTGTGAAGCCCAAACAGGGCACTTTGGAACCTCTCAGTCCTCCATGTGCATGTATCTGACAAAATTTGAGCCAAATCCAAGAGTTCCATCAATTAAAGAGAGCTCAGACACCTTGCTGGCAATATAGCATCCTGCACTATGACCAAGTGCTATTTTAAATCTAATATTAGATAAATAAATGTAGCTGTGAAGTTAATCCCATTCAGCAGACAGAGTGCATTTTCCTGGTCACTGATATTTACTATTGTTTTAGATACCCTGGATTGTCCCATTTGGCCTTCAGCTGCCACCCCAATTGGCCCAGAATTTCCATATATCCTATGACACCTCTGCCAGCCCCAGACAAATGTTCCACATGCTCTGGGGTCTTAATTATAGCATTTGTGTCTGTGTCTAACTGAATAACTCCTTTGCTTGCAGGCAGTGCTCCATCATTTAATTTATATTAATCCTTCTTAATAATGAGATTCCTTGGCTCTGTGGGTGGCAAATGATGGAAATTCAGAGAATTTGCCCACCAGTCCAGCACAGGGGTGCAGCACAGTTTGTAAAATATTTGAAGATGTTTAAATTTGTCCTCAGGAGAGCTGAGGAAGTGTCTTCTCCAAGTGCTACTCACCATGATTGACCCAACCACGGGACCCTTGATCACCCACCACAAGGCAGTGTTGTCATTCATGTCCCAGCAGCTGCAGTCGTTGAGGAAAGAATGGGATGGGGAAAGAGAAGGAAAGAAAACAAGACATAACAATGAAATTAATGAACTTACAGCTGTTTTTAAGGGGGCAGAATGTGAGAGATTGGTTTCGCAGCTAAATTATTTTATCTAAGTTCAAATGGATAGTTCTTTACTTTGTCTTATTGCAGCTTTCTTTTACAGCCTTTCCACAATCATTTGGAAGTGAAATAAGTATTTTTTGTAGCAGTTTTGATGGTATTCCTGTTAAACAGCTTAGATATTTTGGAAAAACCCTTTAAGTGTGTTTCTGTGTCTATAATACAACTGTTAAGTTGTCCTTTAAAAAAAAAAAAAAAAAAAAGAGATACATCAATGGATGGGGATTTTTTGGATGGTTATTCCAAAGTTTGATGTCTCACTCACACAAGGATTTTTACACATTTCCAGTACAACCAGGATCCTGGTTGTATTCACATATCAGAATGATTTTCCAGTCATTTGGCAAGTCCTATCCAGGATTCATCTGAGAAGGATCAAATACTGGGCAACAGTTGGGGTCAGCTCCTTTGTTAAGCTGTTGCTAGTGAGTAATCATACATAAAATTACATTTCTACCCCAGAGTTTAAAATCTTCCTCTGAAATCACCAATGGATTCTGCAGAAGGCTATTTCACACAGGTGCACTTGGACATTCAAATATATGGTTTATATTCATAGAGAGATTTAATGTTTACATACATTTTTAGAGCTAGAAAACCAATAATAATGAAAATAATCGTATTTTCCAAGTTCTGCTACACTATTATAATGACTACTATTTATTATTGAGAAATGTCTTCATGACTTTTTTAAGTCATCAAGAATTTCTCAACTAAAATTTTTCTTTCATTTGCCTCCACTTTCTTCCCCTGGTTTTCTCCCTAGAAAATATAAAATCCTGGAAATCTGTCTAAATTGTACTTGCAGTTCTGAGAAGGAGTTTTTCCTTCCCGCTGGGAAATGAGCCAAAGTCCCAGCAGAGGCTGTCATGGTGCATTTGTCAAATGCCAAAGAACAATTGGGAAGAACATACAGGAATAAAACACTGCTGGTCTCATGAGAGCTTACTACAACTTCAGTGTCATTTAAATTGTTGTGTGGTAGCATCTGGGGGAAAAGTGAAAATCTTTAAACAAAACTATATGCATATGTAAAAGTGAGGAGGCAGAGCTAAAATCCCACCAACAAAGTGTGTGTGAGAGAAATCCCAAATGGCTGAGTGATGCCTGGTTCAGAAATTTCATTTAAACTTATATTTGCAGTTGAACAATATTCATTCTTTTCATTCTTTCTCTCTTTCATTCTTTTCAGTTGAACAATATTTATTCATTTCAGATGGACAATATTTTACTGGATTCCCATAAACCAACATACAAATAAGGATTTGTGTGGTACAGCTGGTGAGAAGTGGGAAAATTTACACAGAATTATGTAATTTTGCTTCTGTTTGCACAGCATGGAAACCTGAGATCACCCACAATCTAAGGGGCTGATGACTGAGATTTCCAAGTACAAATTAATATATCCTAGTTATCTCACTTTGGATGCCCAACTTAAAGTATTTGAAAGGGGATAAATGCTCAGAGGGATCTCCTCACCCATAGTCAGGAAATCAGGCTTTTTGTCAGTGATCAACAATGGTATGGACCTAAAATCACCAATTATCTTTTAAATTATTTTTATGCATTTATAACTTAGGTGCTGTCTAATGAAAATTACCCATTATTTGCAGAGCTGAACCTCCTTATGATGAACATTAAATCTGCCCTGAAAATCTTTAGTGAATTGAAAAATGTTGGAAATCTGGGCAAATTATTAAATATTGATTTAGCTGTAAAAGTAGATATTGATGTATGGCAATTTGTCTGTGTAGGAAAGAGGAATTACAAGGATAGGAATCCACCTCTAATTCCAGTTATCTGGACTGTAGAGACCAACAGCCCAGTTAATTGTCCCAGAATCTGGTTTGGACAAAGACCTTGGAGGTTGTTTTGGGTTTCTTTTTCTCACACCGAGTTACTTTAAATGTGCACTCTGGGGTGATACATCATCCCCTACAAATTCCTATCCTAGACCTCTCTGTTTTTTTTTTTCTTCTCCTCTTCTTAGACCTTTTCTTCTACTTAAACCACTCCCCTGTTTTTCCAGGAGTTCAGTTCCTAACTTCCACCTTGTAGACGTCAACAATGAATCAGATCAATCTCACACAGATTTTTTTCAAGGACTTTCAAGGATGTCCAGTCCCTGTGACACGTGCAGGATAAACGAGGGGGAAGGAACCACCATCTCCCCCCCAGATAAAAAAAAGCAGGAATGCACAACAGAACATTTGGAATTTTCTGCACCATGTAAACAAGCTCCCTAATTTCTGTCAAATGCTTCCCCACAGTGCAGGATGAAAATAAATTATTCTTGTTCAGGATGGATGAAGGGAAGGGAGCCAGGGGGATGGGGATGGGATGTGATTTCCATTTGCAGAGGCCAGAGGCTGATCTCTGGTGCACGTCTGGAATAACTCCACTTAAATCAGGAGCAGAGCTCTGGATCAACAGACAGCTGCATTTATCTCCTCAGTCCTGTCACTTACAGTGATGGAAATCAGGAGCTGAAGTCCAGGGAGCTCTGCCAGTTTTATAAGGAACAGGCAGGAGGGGACTCAGGCTCTGAGCCTGTATTTCAGTCCATGCCTTTGCCACTGTGGTTTTCCAGTTCAGTAATTTCCACAACATTTTCGGACTCATGCTGGCTTCTCCCCCACTCCCAGAACAATGCTGGCTGATTTTTAAAAAGTAACCAGTGAGACTCTCAGCTAGAACCTCTCTAAATGTTTTGCATGCTAAATAGCTCCTCTAAATAATAGGAATGTTTTTGGTATGTTTTGTTTTTCCTTGTGCAAGACGTTCTCCCTACCTGCAAAATGCAAGAGGTGTTTGGACTTGTAAGATAAATTAGTGCTTTCAGGGCCAGTGCTGCAATCCTAATAATGACACAACAGGGGTTTCTGGCTTGTTTTGCATGGAAATAAATGATTTAATTTGTCTTAATGTCAAAATAGAACATTAGGTCACAGCATTGGCATCCCCAGTGGAGGAAAGGCTTTATTTGCTTTCCAGAGAGAGTCTGAAAGAACAAGGATGAAGAAAACCTGACAGACAAATGAGTTTTGTGGAAATTTTGCATGGAGGTATTTCCAGTATTAGACAAAATTAAAGCATAAGCCTCAATGACTTGAAAATGGGATTTCCAAGGCATGGAGTGCCTTTCCCTCAGTTTTGTGTTTTCGAAAAACCACTGACTGATTTTTGAAATTTTACTCAGTCTACCTCATTATTTCTTACATTTCACCAGATTCAAGCATAGCTCTCAAAAAAAATCATTGCCAAGTTTGTCTTTTCAGGGTGTAAATACACATCCATTCCTACCTGCCACACCTCCTGCTCTATACTATACTATTCTATACCTCTATCTACTAAAGGAGTAGATACTGACTACCAAAAAAGCAGGTCCAGTTCTGGGAGCAGCTTTTCCTTCTGGTCCTTCAGAACAAGATATTTGCAGCTTTTTTCTCTTACCAAAAGAGACAATTTGGGAAGGACCTACCCTTTTGAATTCTTTATGGAATATTTTTTTTTTTTCCACACAGAAGACAGAATGTGGATTTCTGTTTCATCTCTATTCACCTCCCCTGCAAAATTCATGGAAAACCCTCCTCAGTGGGAAGCTAAACTCCTAATTGCCCTGACAAATCAAAGCTCAGCAAAGCCTTTTGCAGATTTCCTTCATTGTACCAGATTTATCTCCAATAATTTCTCCAGCTGAGCTCATCACCTTCATCTTCCTGCACAATCAGTGGGAAAGAAGCAGAGAATTATGTGGGATTCCATTTTAAGATGAGACAAATAATATCCTGCACTCCAGTAATTTAATGGAGCAGGGAATGGGGTCAGCTGCAGGTTTACAGGTTTGATGCCTGAATCTTTTAGGAACTGCAGTGGTGGCACAGACATCAAACTGTAACTCTGTGAATAGAAAAGTGCTTGAACTCTGGACCTAAATTATGTTTGTACACAAATGGATGTGAGAAATGAAAGGATAAAACAGAACAAGAGGAAATGGCCTCAAGTTGTGCCACAGGAGGTTCAGGCTGGACATCAGGAAGAATTTTTCCACTAAAAGGGTTTTGAACTTTGGATGGGGCTGCCCAGGGAGGTTTGGAGTCCCCATCTGTCTTAGCCTGGAAATGAGGTGTGTATTCTGTTCCCATCTGTCAGAGCTGGGGCAGTTCTCTGCTGTTCATTGGGTATTTTCTTTATCTCTCCCACAGCCAATCCTCCCTCCAGGAGAGCTCCTCTGTTCATGGCCACTGAGTGTCCCTGCATGGCTGAGAAAATTCCATCATCCCATGGGGAGATGCTGCGCCCAGGGGAGGAGCCAAGCATTCCTACCTGGATACAATCTGACTCCTGCAACACCACAGCAGCCTTTGCCCACTGCATTCCCAGAGGAGCAGCTTTCTGCCCCACTGCATTCCCAGAGGAGCAGCTTTCTTCCCCACTGCATTCCCAGAGGAAGCCCAGGCCCATCTCCAGCAGCCCTGGAGCTTCAGAGGAAAACTCCAGCCTTGTCCAGGATCCTGCTCCAGCAGAAGCACAGCTGGCACTGCAGGAGGGCTGAGCCACTGTGGAATGGGACTGCTGCCACCACCCTGACCCACAGGCTGCCAGGGCCTGCTCTGACTCTGGCAGTGGTTTTTTTTTGGTTGTTTTTTTTTTTTTTTGTTTGTTTGGTTGTTTTTTTTTTTGTTAATTTGTTTTGTTTTGTTTTGTTTTGTACTATTGCATTTGAATTTTAATTTTCCTATTAAGGAACTGTTATTCCTACTCCCATATCTTTGCCTGAGAGCCCCTTAATTTCAAAATTATAGTAATTTGGAGAGGGGGAGCTTACATTTTCCATTTCAGGGGAGGCTCCTGCCTTCCTTAGCAGACACTCTTTTCAAACCAAGACACCATCCCTGGAGGTGTCCAGGGAAGGCCTGGAGGTGACACTCAGTGCTCTGGGCTGGGGACAAGGTGGGGATCAGTCACAGTTTGGACTTGGTGACCTTGGAGGTCTTTCCCAACCTAAAGGATTCTTTCTCTCTGTGATTCTTCTCCAATCACCACACTCCTGTGGCACCCTTGCCATGGTGCTGGATGCACCTGGAACCATTTCCCACACAGCAACACCTACCCAGTGTCATCGAAGTGGAGCCTCAGCACTGCCCAGACAGTGACACAAATTGTCGGGGTACCTGCAGAGGAGAAGACAGCGACACATGAACAGTCCAGACACACTTGATACTCCGCAATGAGCATTTATGCAACCTCTCCACTGAGGTTTTGTTCCCTGAGAACACTTGTGCATGGGATAAACCAATTTATTGAGTTAATTCAGAGATCCAGAAACATCCCTGTCAGTCAGGGGTGGGATTGTAGGAGCAAAACTGGGAGCAGGAAAGAATGATGCTGTGCCAGGGCATTGTTGCTCAGTGCTTTGCTGCATCTTGCTGCATGAAGAATAAAACAAAGTCTGGACAGAAGAGAATCAACCACATCCATGTCTGGGGCTACTGGGATCATGCAGGAGTTGCAGTGCCAGATGTTGAGCTGGAATGGGAATATTGGATTCTGTGTATTCTTCTGTGGTTTTGTTGTAAATGATTTACATATGTTTTCTCTGTAACTGTGTAAATAACCAATTTTTCTTTACTTATTCAACCAAAACAAACCCATAGATGAGAAGTTTCCTCTGCTCACAGGAATATTTAATTTTTTTTCCATTTAAAAAATACCAGAACAAAACAACAGACTCCAAAAAAAAAAAAGAGTACTGGAGTAAGGATTTAATTCCTATTTCAGACATTTCTTCATTTTCAAAAAATGCATGTAAAATGCAAATTTAATTAAAACAGTAAGAACTCACTGAGAAACCTGGATTTATTTTCCTTTCTGAAAATCATAGACGTGTGATTTTTTTTTTTTTTCTGAGTGGAAATACTTTTATAAAATAATGCATTTGTGCAAGACAACCCTGGGTAAGTTGGATTTCTGTATGGTAAATAAAATCTTTGACTAAGAAACTGCTGACATCTGTTCAAAAAAAAGTGCTGGGAAAAAAATGTGCTAAAAACCAAACAAAACAAGGACCTTGATAACCGCAGCTCCCAGCAGTGAACAAGACTCTGGTGAGTTGACAGGAACAATTATATTTAATACATTTTGCAAGGCTGTGTTGATGTCACATTAATTAGTCAGTCATTTGAACCCACTTAGACGAGCTTCTGTTTAATCATATTCTCACCATCAGAAATAAAAATATCCCTGTTAGACCTGGGTGACTGATGGAGCCCTCCTCCTTCAAACAACCACACAGAGAAAAAATTGAAAAGAAAATGGTATAAAGAAATAAAATGACAGGCTTTGGGGAGAAGAATTAATGCATATTAAATTTCAGTTGAAGTCTGTTTTTCTCACAGGTGAATACCTAGAAAACACTGAGAAAAACCCTTTTTTGCCCTTAAAGGAGTTAAGATTAATTTTTAAATATCAAACTTTAATTTTAATTTTATCAAACTAACCTTTAAATGTCAAGTATCTGCCCAGAGAAGCTGTGGGTGCCCCATCCTTGGAAGTGTCCAAGGCTGGGCTGGATGAGGCTGGGAGCAACCTGGGATGGTGGAAAGTGTCCAGGGAAGAGGGGTGGGAATGAGATGAGTTTTAAGGTCTCTTCCAAACCAAACCATTCTTTGATTCTATAAAACATGGGTCTCATGCTTTATTTAGTTTCCTCTATATAAATTTTGATATTATGAATAGCGTTCCAAATCCGTAAAATGCACAGGGAGGCAGAATTAAAACTAAATGTGTCATAAAAATGCATTTAAAAACCCCAATTTTCAGATCAGCTTGGAGCTTTGAACCATCTGCTGTATGAATATACATATCCTCACATTACTTTACATCAAAAGATTTCTATCTCTCCTTCGCCTCCTCTTCAGCTTCTGAGGAATGTTAGGAAACAGACAAGCCCTGAAGGCTGAGATTTATTCTTGTTGACTTGTGCTGCCCTGAGTTAGAGATGTCTTCTGAAGGCTGACCTAGAACAGAGACTGGACAGAGCTAAAGAATAAAGCAGGGATTTATTCAAAGCATCTCCTCCATGGATCCACCTTGGGCAGCACCAGAGCCCAGCCAGGGCTGCACCCAAGATCCACCAAAATGGTCCCAAAATGCACGAGCGCTCCCGGGGGCTCTCACTGGGATCAGCTCTGCTCCATTTGCACCTTGCAGTTCACTGTCCCATTCCAGCTTTAGCCCAGGCACTCCCATCCTGCTTGTTTTTCTCTCTCCAGCCCACGCTGTTTGTGCTCCTGGGCCTGAGATTTGGATCATTTGTCCTTGGTGCCCAGCTGGAGAAGGAATTGTTTTGTCCCCCTGCTCTGTGAAAAGAACTCACCATCCCCTAATGTGAAGCTCAGAACTACACACTAAAGCAGCACAGAATGTGTAAAATATAAAAGCTTAAACATGAGGCATCATTAGGAGCAGGCATTAGCAGAGAGCTCAGGAAGACAGCAGTCCATCCAGAGAATTCACCAGCATATTGCAGATTTAGGAAGAAAAACTGCCTGGATCAACAGACCCATATGTAGTTTTCATTAATCCCTCAAGATGAGGACACTGAGGTCTCAGCACATTTGGAGAAACAGATCAACATCCAGATGCTGCAAAGTGCTGAGCTCTTGTTTCTCACTGCTTCAGTGCAGCTCCCTCCCCACCACCCCTGAGCTGAGGGGCTGCTTCTGCCCTCCAGGGTTGGAATCCACAGTCTGGAACTGCCTCTTTTGGCTTTGCAAATTGCCAATTGTTCCCACCAGGCCAGGGGATCTGTGAGTCCAGCTGAAACAAGTAGGAGATGAGAAAATAATTGTGTCTTAAAAAAAAAAAAAAAAAAAAAAAAAAAAAAAGAACAAGCCAGAACCATCCAAATCTGGAGAGTTATTAATGGATATTTCTGATGCTGCTTTGAATCTGGAGTGATTGGAGTGTTGTGCCCACCAACACAAGCTGGACCTGGACCAGCTATCCAAGCTGGGCACAGATCTGCCAAAATGAATCCAGAGGAGGCCACAGACGTGCTCCAAGGGCTGGAGCCCCTTTACTGGGAAGAAAAGCTGGGAGATCTGGGAATGTTCACCTGGAGAAGAGAAGCCTCCAGGGAGAGCTCAGAGCCCCTTGCAGGGCCTAAAGGGGATCCAGGAGAGCTGGAGAGGGACTGGGGACAAGGGATAGAGGGACAGGACACAGGGAATGGCTCCCACTGCCAGAGGGCAGGGCTGGATGGGAGATTGGGAATTAGGAATTCCTGGCTGGGAGGGTGAGGAGGGTCTGGGATGGAATTCCCAGAGCAGCTGTGGCTGCCCCTGGATCCCTGGGAGTGTCCAGGGCCAGGTTGGACATTGGGGCTTGAAGCAACCTGGGATAGTGGGAGGTGTTCCTGCCCATGGCAGGGGTGGGACTGGATGATCTTTAAAGTTCCTTTCCAACCCAAAACATTCTGGGATTCTGTGAAATCCAGTGTTTAGTTCCATGCCAGTTATTATCTATGGCACTCAACTAAAAACTAAATATTTTGAAGTTGCATTTCAGAATGAATCCTTCTGGGCAGTTTATTCATTACAAGGACTGATTAAAAAAATACTGAAATCAGTTAATATAAGCTGGTTTTCAATATTCTCACATTCAGACAAATCCACAGATATGAAAATTGTGCAAACTTAATTAAAGGAACTCAGCCTCTGATTTATGCTCAGATTACAAAGGTTTTACAAATTTCAAATTTGCATTGCTTTCTTTTCTAATTGTATGTATTTGATTTGCATGTACATAACCCCCAATTTCTCCTTGGAAGCACACTTTTCTCTCAGCTATAATGTGATTATACAGCTGTGGAGGGTACAAAAGGAACCCTGAACAGCTTTTCCAAAAGTTTCTTTTCCAAAGGCCTTTTCCAGTAACCATCCATTTCCAACAGCCTTTTTATGGCACAGATTATTCATGATATTTTGTTTATTTCTCTCTATACCTACTCTACCTCTATACCTTCTAGAAAGATTTTCTCTCCCTGCTGTAAGGAGTCTTTGCCAGGTGATGAAAAATTTGGTTTCTGTACAGCTGCTTCAGGAGGGAAAAACAAGACCATCTGTTATTTCATGAAGGTTCAGGCTACATAAGGATGTTTCTTCAAAGGAGAGTAGTTTAAGGCATGGGGTTTGCGTGTAGATTTTGCACATGAATATACAGGATTATTTCTATTTCAAAAGTGTCTGTAGGTATAAAAATCAAGTTTAACATTCTCAGGGAACATTTTAAATTAATGTATTCTTCTGCATTCACCATCTGACTTCTGCACAAAAAACATCTGCAAAGAACTGCTTGCATTAACACATCACAGGAATCAATTTATATCCAGAAGGCCAGAATGAAAAAGAATTACCATGGTTATCATCATTTAACTGGCTTTTCTGAAATAAATATTGTTCCTTCCCAGTGCAAGTTTTTATTTCCCATCCAGGTAGGATAAGCAGATGTGAATACCCTTTGGATACATTTTTAATTTAGTTATTATATGGAAGAAAGGCACAAATGAAGCCTTAGAAAATGGACTGGACTTAGCCTTGCAGATTTGATTAAGCTGAAGAAGTTGATGTTAAGATCATATCTTGCAGGAGGCAATTTTCTGTTGCAGATTACACCTCTGCAAGAGATGTGGTGTCCTCCAGATTTCAGTGCAACTCTATTCACACAAAAAAGTCACAACACAGCCTGGGCTGCAGTGGTACTTCTATGCTGTGATAATTCACTTGTGGGGAATTTTGGAAGGAATTTGAGACAGGACCTTTGAATTATATTTGATGATGTGGTTTATTTTTCTTATCCTCTACACAGGTAGGAAGGGTGAGTTTGGCTCACATCGTTAAAGCATGGCTCAGAAGGTCACAAGACCCTTAGTTACAAGACCTTTTAAGGAGTTTTTTACCAATAAAACACTGCCAATAAGGATATTTATGATTTTGACCCAATCCTTAAATATTTCATCTTATTGACCCATGCTACAGTGTAAGCATGGGTCCATATGTTCCTTAAGCATGGGTCCATGTGTTTCTTAGCCAATCCTGTTATGACACACAAGCCCACAGTGCTGCATTCTAAACTCCTTGGTTACCTCTGTAACTACTTTTATTTATTCTATATCTTAAACTCTAAAACTCTAAACTTTACTTAACGTGTCTCTGCTTTAAACTGTAAATCCACATTCTCACTTCTAGCCCCTCAGTTTGGGAGCCTTTTCCAAGGTCTCAGATCAAATCCTGTGTTTAGCCCTAAGCTTTGGCTTACAGGCCCAGAGTTCTGAGAGTTCCTTGCATTTCGAATTCCAACATCATTCCAACATAATTTCAACATCATCAAGACTAAAATCAGAGTTTGAAACCTGACATGAAAATACCACACGCGGTTTGTGGAGCCATCCTGCACACCAAGACACGCTGGAGACAAGAAGGGCCACGTACCCCAGCCAATGATTGTGTACCAGTAGAAATATCTCCTCTCAGGGAAGAAGGTTTCCACCAACAAAGTGAAGAGGTACAACCCCTCGATGAACAGCCAGAAGTAGTTGGACATGACACAGTAGTGAAAAAACACCATCACTGCTTTGCATTCCACCTGCAGGGGATGGAGAAGAACAAAGTTATCTCTGCATTGCTTAGGACTAACAGAAAAAATGCTTTCAACCTCTCCAGATCTCTCAGTGGAAAGAGCTGGGGCTGGTATTACACACTTTTAATGGTAAAGGTTTTAAAGGATGTGAAGAATGGTAGGAATCACTTAGACAGCAAAGCCTGGGTGGGGAGGAAGCCAATTTTACCAGTGGGAAGTGGTCAAGGAGCATTTCAGAGGAGCTTGAGCACGTCCTGTCCTGCTGAGGGCTCACAGCCCCAGGGAACACCAATTACTGGACTTAAGTCCCCTTCCAGGATTAAATGCAGGGAAGAAAAAAAATCCAGTTGTGTACTGAGAAACCCAGAGAAGAGTGTGAAATGGCAGGATGGCTGTAGAAAGCCCTGAGAGTGGGATCTGAAGGGATAAACCCTCCTGTGTGCAGCTGGGAATTGCACATCCTTGCCATCCATCATCAGTGTTGTCACTCAAGGACAGAAAATGGAAGTAAGTGTGAGGAGAAAGGAGGCTGAGTGATCAGCTGTAAAAAAAAAAGATGGAAGCTTTCATTCATGGACAGGAAGGGGAAGGAGCAAACGAAAGAAAAATGAAAACTAGAAATAAAATAAAAATATAATATAATTTTTTTAAAATAAGTAAAATTAAAACAGAAATAAAATAAAATTTAAGTAGAATAAAAATAAAAATAGAACAAAATTAAAATAGAAGAATATTTTTTTTAAAAAAAAAGAACTGAGTTTGTTTAGGCTTGAGAAAAGGGGGCTCAGGCAGGACATTATTGCTCTCTATAACTCCCTGACAGGAGGTGGTAACAAGGGCAGTCTCTTCTCCCAGGTAGCAAATTCTAGGACAAGAGGAAATTGTCCTAAATTGCATCCAGGGAGGTTTAGTTTGGATATTAAGGAAAATTTCTTTCCTGAGAGGGTTGTCAATCACTGGAACAGTGTCCAGGTCAGTGGTGAAGTTGCCATGCATGGAAGTGTTTAAAAGATGTGGAAATGTGGCACCTGGGGGTGTGGTTTGGTGGTGAATTTGGCAGTGCTTGGGAATGGTTGGACTCAATTTCAGAGGGTTTTTTTACCTAATTAATTCTGTGGCAACCAAGCTCTACCCCCTTAGACTAGGACAAACTGGTCTTTCCAGTGCTGCACCCCAGTGAGATGCCATTAGTCCTACAAAAGTAGGATTTTCCAACAAATCCCGTGGAAAACGAATCTGTAGAAAATTTTAAAAGTTTGATAGAAGATTTACATAGTATGTATTTGTATGTAAATTTTGAGATAAGAAATGTTGATTTAGAAATGTTATGGAATAGGATAGATATTGTTGAGAGAGAAATGGAATTAGAAATAAGTTTTAAAGGGTGGTTTTGTAAATAAGATTGGATATTTTGGAGAAATAGAATTTTGAAAGATGTATTGCAGCAGAATTTATGAGGGGTAATTTTAGATGGTTGGTTTTAAGGTATTTATAGTATGGTGTGGTAAAAGTTGATAGGTTAAGAAATGTTTATAATTAGGAAATAGTTGGGTTTTGATTGTGATGATGTGAATTATAATATTTGTATTGTTTTACCTTTTGCATGAAACTGAAAATAGAATAAAAGTTTTTTAAATGCTTTTTAGCTTGTTTTATTTTTGAGTTAGAAAAGGATATAGTTTGATAAATTGGTGTTTTGTGTGAGGAAAAAGGGCATAATCCAACAGATCTGAGCAGGATCTGTGTATAAAATGGAAGCTCCTGCTGAGGGCAGTGATTAGCTCCCACTTTGACTTCATCCTCTGGGCCAAATCTACCATCAAGGTGTTTAAACCATCAGATCTCGAGTTTCTTCATGGAAGCTCTACCCAGGATGAAGTTCTGGTCATAAAATGGCTTATTTTCATGTGTTTTATGCTTTAAGTGGTTCCAAACAAAGAGGCAGATGCCACCATTGGAAGAGTGGCAGGAGCAAACTACAGGCCTAACATGGCTTCAGCTTTCTTGTGGAGAAGAATTGAGAGCAAAAACTAGTTTCAATGACAAAGAAAAGGCTGACTAAGAAACTCCACAGCTGCACTTGCCTTGTGGAAGTGACTCACAAGGAATTTAGCTCATAACTGGATGGATAAAGGAGAGCTCAGTTTGTAATTCTATCATAATTACACCCAGTCAGCTGATTTATCATATCAAATACTAGCCTTAAATGTGAAAGGAATTGGGATTTACACATAATAAATGCTAAATGCACCAGTGAAAGAGTGCTTTGCATGAAACTGCATATTTAAGAGACAAAGATGTGGCTAATGCTGATGATTTTCTGAGAGTGTGGCCATCAGGTGCATTCTCTGAATGGTCACCCTGCTCACACGTGACTCTGCCTGACATCCAGAACAAACGAGGCTCTGGAGAAAAACCAGACCTTCAGATGAAGGAAATTGCTCTCATCCCACCCATCACTGAGATCTGGGAAAGGGAGGAACAATCAAGGCAGAGTCAGAAAATAAAACCTGTGGGTTTGTTGTGAAGGACACTGGTGACATCACGAGATGAAATATCCAGTCTGGCTGAGAACTGGGAGGGAAGTTTAACACCAACTACCTTTCCCCTAATAACTCATGGTACTCCACAGACTGCTGCCTGCCCCATTGCTTTTCATTATCTTGAGCTGAAAAAAAAAGTAAAGGAAAAGGATTTGGTTTCAGTTTGACTCACCGTGGAGATAAAACAGTGGTTTCCATCCTGCTCAGCATAAAGAACCCCGTCCTTAATGAAAACAGATATTGCACGGAGGATGAATGAAACAAAAAGGTTCATGTGGATGAAATTCCGAGTGCAGTGAAGCTTCCTGGAGAGGAAATAGGAAGGGAGGGGGGGAAAAAATAGAAATATAGAATAAAATAGTTTTATTTCATGGAAATGTCATACTGGGCCTGAACACACTTTACCAGAGCACCTTGGTACTAAGAACAGCAACATTTAAGCCAAGACTGTGTTAGTACTGGCCCTAAACCTGAAAAAGAGAAGGATTTGGGGATTTTCTTGTAAAAGGATGAAGAGAAGCATAAAACAAACAACAGAATGAGCCCAATGCAGCTTGTGAAGTTTCATAAACCAGACCCACAGCTTCTCCTGCTGCATTTACGCTCTGCTGAAATGTGACTTCTGGAGTGTGCCCAAGCTGGGGGGCAACTCAGCTAAAGGATTTTCCCCTTCTTATTCTGCCTCTGGTGAGATAAAACCTTTGACTCCGTTTGGGGCAGCTGAGCTCCAGCTTCCTTCTTCCAGGGCCTGAGCAGCTCACTGCTGGTGTCCCCACTTACCTGAAGCGACACAGGATGACCATGGCAGTGGTGAGGGAAACCAGGGACGTGCTGTATCCCACCGTGTACAGAGCCTTCACCGAGAGATAGTAGTAATCCTTGGGAGGCAAAAACCACAGGGTTAAAGGGTTCATCCACAGCCACACACCTGCCAGCGTGCAGGGGCAGCCAAAGGCAGGGTCTGTGTCTTTGCACAGCCTCATTTCCTCTGAGATCTCACTGTGCAGCAAGCTCTGCTCTAAGGCTGGGTCTGCACACCATGAGGTTATTTATCAGTGAGCTAGCAAAGGCTGTCTATTTTTTTTTAATAAGTATCTGTAGGAAAAAAACCCAGTTGGCTAAGAGATTCTTTATCAACAGGGGTAGAATTGAGGGTTAGCCTGCAATTCTAGAAGTTCCAAGCTATATCAACACTAAAAGCTCATCTTCTATAAATATTCACTACAGGCCCAGGAAGGATTCAGATCTCACTTCTCACAGTTTTATACCCATGTGTTGCAGCAAGGTAGAAAAATCATAAAGAAAAGCTTCATAAAATCAGGCCTGCTCTGGCTAACCTGTCATTTCTTCAAAGGCAAGCTAGCACTATGCAAGTTCCCATGTGAAAGCAATCCTGGTGTGAGCAATTTGTTAACATAACAATCTATTCCTGGGTGAAAAGCAACTTGCACCTGTATAAACTGTTTTTACACTGCTAGAAAAATGAAAACTATCTCTCACAAACAACTTTTCCTGCCCATGCACCCTGGGGGTTTGAATGACCAATCAGTACAGAATAACAACTTGTTAATAACCAATAAGTAATTGGCAAGAAAGCTACTGACCAATTGGACTCCCACACGAGGTCTGTAAAACTGAATAAAAAGGATTTAGGTGAATAAAGAATGGGCTTTTTCCACCATGAAGAAAATAGAGTCCGTGTAATTTATTCCCATACCCATGTACATCTGATTGTTTGTTTTAATCATTATCAAATCAGAACATGACCAGAGGCTGGACAGAGAGCAGTCTGCTGCTTGCCCCCTTCCCCCTTCATTTGTTTTTAATTATGAGAATAATTCCCACCTGGTTATCAGACTCTGTTTCGTTCTCATCGAAGCCGCAGGCATCGTAATAATGAGGGAAAGGTTCAGACCAGCCATCTTCAGTGCAATTCCTGCTGATGTCCCCTGTGCCAAGGGCAAGCAGGAATGTCACATCCCAAGAAAAAAAACCCAGGACATCCCTTCCCTCTCCTTGGTGCAAAGAAAACCCCACAGTTCTATTGGAAGCGCTGTTTATCTGCCTATGCATAGATTTAATTCTGGAAATGTAATGAGGTCGTTAATGATCCACTCCTACAACATGCAACTATGCATGGCTACAGTTGGTCACCAGAGAGCAAAAATATTTATCCAACACATTCAGTTTCTCCAGGCCACCAAAAATCTCACTCTCAAGTAGGTTCCTAAACCAGGGGTCAGCTAAATGTCCATTTCTTTCAAAAAGCTGGTGACTCCAGCTTTGATGAAGATATCTCCACTCCACATAGCCAAAGGGGAAGTCCAGTGATTAAAACAGGCCCTCTGTGCTATTTTTAATGGTTTATATCTGAGGCACATGCATGGGACTGGTGAGAAACACCAGACTAACGTGATTTTTTTGGTCCAGGTGCTGGAAGCCAGTCAGGATACTGTGGGATATCTCAGATAATCATGGGTTATATATCCACGGAGAGGCAGCTGGGTGGCTCTCCTGATAAGACACATCCCACTCGTTTATCTCCAAGCCCAGGCTCTGATCTCAGAGTGACTTTGTGGGAAGGGTCTGCAGAAAACAAAGGAACATGGAGACTGGAAATCTCTTCTCCATCCCTGTCTTCATGGCAATGTGTTCTTTTCCACCTCCAGATGCCCAGGGTGACCTCAGCTGGTGAATTCAGAACTTCTTGCTTTCCTCTATTAATTATTCCAATCCTGGTTTATAACCTAATTTTTAAGCAAATATTGGCTTAAATACCATATTTTTTTGGCTAATCTCATTTAAGAGGCAGCTCCTAAATGGTTTCACTGATAAACTAAGGCTTGAAAACCATACTGGGAATAAAGAGTTGGAGGCAAAAGAGGAAGAATCTCCTGACATTCATTTACCTACAAAGCTGCCTGAGGTAGGACAGCCCCTGTGGGGCTCTTTTGAAGCACCATTATTCTTCCCAAAGCTCAATAGCTTTCCCAAAAAAATTAGGGATGGGCTGCTGCACTTCTTCCTCTCCAGCACAAAGGAACAGCCTCTATTTATCAAATTACCACACTTTTTGGAGTTTCATTTGCACCTTCACTAAAACTGATGGAGATTTCCAAGTTTTGCGTTTGCTCTTTGCTATTAAAGTTGTGCTGCTTTGCATTCTTAGAGCAGTTTAGTCTCTCATAACCTTATTTTTAACCTTATTTAAGAGAATCTGTTTGCCGTCCATGCAGCAGAATATATCTCTTTAATCACAGCATTTGTTTAAGAACACTGCATTACTCGGCAAAGTTTGTTAAATTACTCTTGCACATTCATCCCTTGTTTTCTATGGAAAAAAAAAACACTGAATCATGGTGTTGACTTCCTTTAACATCATTTAATAATTACTGTTAACCAGGTAGATATAATTTATAGCAGCACACTTCTTAGATTGCAAGGCTTAATAGTGGAGGAATAAATTTTCATAATATTGCTAGAATGAACAGAGCAGAAAACAAGTCATAACAATTAGAACCTATTAGAAAATAATACCAAAATTGCAGGAAAAAAAAAAAATTGGATCGCTTCCTTTTTAACAGAGAGATAAATAAAAAGAGAGACAAAAATTTCCATGGTTCTGTTTCTTACCTAGGAGAGACTGGGCTGTGCTTTCCAGCAGGTCATAATCACCTGGAAAAGTGGAAATTGGGTATGAAATTGTTTTGATTGTGTTTTCTATTAGAGCCCAAACTGGTCTCAGTGGAAAGCAATGAATGGAGTGCAATTGATTTTTATTTGTTTAGATCAGGCCCAAAGGCAATAAATACTTGGTGCTGTCTTCTCAGGAAGTAAACACAGCTTTACTTGAGAGTTTAAATCAAAGCTGAAGCTCTAAATTTAGAACTAAAAACACATACAATAAACAGGGGCAAACTTTATTGTAAAAATATAGAAGTCAAACATGATTTCTGGAGGAATTTACATTTATAATCCTCAGGTATTTAAATATGACCAGTTTTCAGAGAATTAATGAAAAATTATTTCCATCCATCAATGACAAAGAACAGTAATTAATTGCTTTAAGTAAGATAGTATAATTTTGTGGCTTTAGGTAAATCACATTGATTTATAGAGACTTATGAGATTTTTAATTTCACTTTTTGTGCAAGTATTATAGTTAAGTACCAATATATCATTGTCATAATTGTTGATACACAGACAACTTTTTAATAATCTGAAATTAACATGCACACAATTTTTGGGAACAGAAGTTCCAAGGACATAGGCAGCACAACTGGTTCTTACCTGCATGGGTTTGCCCCAAATTATCCACTTCCCAACCTGCAATTAAAATGAAAAGAATTAATTAATAATGATAATAGGTTGCAATTTAATTTTGATAAAAGTTTGACTCCCATAAAAGGAATGGATGTAGCAGAGCCCAGAGGAGAACTGCAGATTTAAATCCTTATTTTTGTATTAGTCCTGCATATTTATGTGTGGAAAAAGGGTTTTCAGAAGATGGGATATTGTTGAATATCTGGTTTCATGAAGTTTCATCAGACTCTAGGAAGAATAAGAAAAATGGATGTAGGAGCATTTTTCGTGGATTTTTTTAAAACTATTTTTTAAGGGAATGTCCCAAAGTAAGGAAGACCCACACATTTCCAAGACACTGTGTGCAAACCCATGCTGCTTAATATCCTGAAAACACAACTATCACAATAGGAAATGACAAAACTTTTGGTTTACATTAGAAATCTCCCTTTCTTTTGTTCTTCCAAAAAAGAAAAAAAAAATTAAATTATTGGAATGATGCCAAATCAACCTCCCAACCCCCTGTGTTCAATGTTTAATCCGAATTGGGCTGAAGTCAGATTTTCCTGGATCCTGGGTGGATTCTGGCTCAGCTGGGGATGCAGGAGGAGCTGCCTGGAGCCAGGGAGTGGAGCTGCTGCACCGTGCACAGAGGAGCCTCAGGGAGCTGCTGCAAATCACTCTCAAAAAACGTTCCCAGCACTTCACTGGCCACTGCAGCAGGTTAAATATTCACTTCAGTTTAGTTCTGCATCCTCCGGAGTGGCCACAGGGCCTCAGGTTGTTCCACTTTTAACCCTGATAGTCAAATGTTAATTAAGGATTGGAAAAACTTTCACCAAATAGTGTGAGAAGGGTTCTGTTAAAATTGAAATCCAAACAAAGACTGATCCTATGGGAAAGGAGAAAGCATCTAAACAAATAAAATAATAAAAGGAGTCTTTTCAGCACGGCATAAATTGTGGTGGTTTTATTTTATAATTCACATAATAATTCAAAATTCCTTGATTTCTGTGTCTCCTCTAAAGTAAATCTGATGTGCTTTTATAACTTTTAAGACAGAGAAAAGAGGGTTTAATGTGAAAATGATGGTGAGAGTATAGAAAACTCATCTGAAGCATCAGGCAGGCTGTATTGTGATTTTTTGATGAATTATTAAGCATCAGTCCTACACATCCAACCCGCTGGGGACTCTGGAGGGTTGATCCTGGAAGCCACGGTGAGAACACCCACAGTCTCCATCCCTCCCTGCCCTACTCCAGCTGCTCCCAGGATTCCACAGGAAGAGTTTAGCCTGGATTTTAGGGAAAGGTTTTTCCTCCAGAGGGTGGTGGGGCACTGACCCAGGGAACGGGCACATTCCCAAGGCTGCCAGAGCTCCAGGAGACATTGGGCACCGCTCCCAGGGATGCACAGGCTGGGATTTTATGCAGGGACAGGATGATTTTGTGGGTCCCTTCCAGCTCAGGATATTCTGTGACTCTAATTCCTGGGTGTTTGCAGATGCTGGGGAGGTCTCTAAGTTCTGAAGAGGTGTCTCCAGTGCTTTAAGCAAACATTTTCCTGCAGCCAAGGTGGTTCAGCTGCAGAGCTGGCAGATGCTGCAGCACTGCTGAGCCCGTGCTCCACATTCCTGGCAGAATATCAGGGATGGTGTGGTGAGTTCTGTGATGGTCAATATTAGAATATTAAATAATAGAATATTTATGTATTCTGCTCTGCAGAATAGTTTGGAGAGATCTTTTTTCCCCCTAAATCCACCAAACCCCATGTTTATTAGCAGCTGTGTAGCTCAGTTCCAGGAATTTGTTGCTAAAATCAGGACGTGTCGCTAAAATCTGAATTCAGAACATGGATGTCAGGTTGTGGTGTGGAAATTTTTGTCTGTGAGTGTATCAGAAGATCAAAGAGCAAGCCACCACTCCCTTGTCACTTCTTTCATGGTGCTTTTCACAGCATCTGCCACTCCAACCAGCAGCTCTGATGGAACTTGTCCCCTAAGTGAGGTCACCTAGCTCAGCAGCCTGTGCTTCACACTGACCCACACCAGCAGGGTAGAAAAGCTGCAAGAAAAACTCCCCAAAACCTCTTTGCCTCATAAAAATCCAGTGTCAGTTTATCATTTGTAGAGTAATTTGACCTTAAAACTGTGCAGAATTCTTTCTGGAGAAAGATCAGGCCACTATTAAATAGATTGATGCCTGATGTTCCTGACATCCTGCTTATTACAGTGATGGCTCAGAAAAAGACATTCCTCCGAAATTTAAATGTTTTGAATGGAGCTATTTTCCCCCTATAATCTAAAAAGCATGACATAAAATTTATCATTATTTAATTCTAAATATAGGTAGCAGTTAGTCTCATTGATATTGAAATAATAAATTTTAGTTAATTTTTAATTTCATGACATCTGTAATAACATTACAGATTAAAACACATTAATGCAGTTTTTCTGAAAGGAATAGGCTTGTTATATAAATATTTTTGTATATTTACTGAAATTATTATTACATTTCACTCTGTTTGGACATTATGAAGGGATCCACTTTTCTAACAACATTAATTTTCTGATTTGTAGGAGCAAGCAAGCATTTTATTAACATATATTTCTGTATCTGAGTCTTAATTAATGTACTGAAGAACGTTCCAGTACAACATTTGTCTGTACAGGCTTTTAGGCTTGATTCATCAGCTCAACTTTCACTAATAAGTTAAGATAGCAGGAAGTTAATTAGATTTACATTGAACATCATGCCCTGAGTAACAACAAAAAGTCAAACTTCATCTATTGAGTGTTGGGATAAAATGACCACATCTACAATTGTATTTGTGGTTGTGTGGATATATTTTTGTATTTCTATGCAATTATTTAGGTATATTTATATTTTATACATATAAAATATATCTGTATATATTCACATATATAAATATATATTTTTATTTTATATTTTATATTTATATTCACATATATAAAATATAAACACATATAATAGAGATCATATATAATATTAAATTATGATATATAAACATATATAATAGATATAATGTATTTATTTATATTTTATATGCAGATATTTTATATATCTTTTTATATATAGAGAAACAGATAATATAGATATAGATATAGATATAGATATATAGATTAAATATAGATTAAATATAAATACTATAAATATAAACACACACACACACAAGTAGATATAATTAGGTATATATAAAAGGACATGAGGGAACATACAGCCACCCCATGCCTTTGAATTCCTGCACGCTGCAGCTGCTGCCCTGCCCTCACACAGTGCAAGTTTCTCTATCCTGCAGCAAAATATGGATATTTATTTGACAGAAATCCATGGCATTGGTGCTGCTTCCTCACATGTCTGAGAATGAAGTGGGGTTCAAATGGACTCGTTTTGTGCACAACATTTAACATGTTTACATAGACCTGACCTTGCACCTAAAGGGTTGTAAGGAATCCCAGACACACTCTCATCTTTCACAATATTACCTCAAAACATTGTTTTTCTGGGTTATATTTTCACCTTAGTGCTTTTAAGATGCTAGAGAGAACTCAGTAAATTTACTCTGCTCTCAGTGAGGGAGTGGGCAGGACTACAAGACTTCTTGCTTTCCTTCTCTTAGGCCACAAACAGTGAGAAATTGGTGTGTTTGATTTCCCTGATGAAGAAGAGAAAGCCCGTTAATATGATTGTGCAATGGTCCAATAAAATGCATTGCTCTCTCAGAAATGAAGAATAAATAAAATATGATTTTCATCTGCATTTCCACTGGAAACACATTTTTCAGGGGTTTAATTCAAGGGTTACATTTACAAGGCACTTTGGAGGAGAGCATGTTGTGACAGGATGAGGAGGAATGGCTTTAAACTGAAAGTGGGCAGGTTTAGGTTGGTATTAGGAAGAAATTCTTTACTCAAAGGGTGGGGAGGCCCTGGCACAGGTGCCCAGAGAAGCTGTGGCTGCCCCTGGATCCCTGGAAGCATCCAAGGCCAGGTTGGACAGGTTTGGAGCAATGCTGGGATGGTGGAAGGTGTCCCTGCCCATGGCAGGGGGTGGCACTGGATGAGCTTTAAGATCTTTTCCAACCCAAACCATTCTATAATTCTATTAGTCCATGATGATAACATCTTAAATATCACAATTTATGACTTATTTGAATGACACCTCATTCTTCTCACATGTTGTTAAACCCAAACTATGGGAATATGGACACAACAGCAGATACTAAACAGTGCCTTAGGACAGCACTTATTAAATCAATAATTGCTCTTATCAGCCAGTAAACTCCTGAGGAAGCTGCTGTTTTCCTTGACTCAGGATGGTTTATCCAGTGTATTGACAGGTTGTGTTATTTGCTGTTTGACCAGACTTAAGTGTCACTGTTTGGGAAGCAAATCTACAATTAATGCTTTAATTGACATTGTTAATTAGATGTTATTTGCAGCACTGCTCAGAGATCCTAGAGAAAATCTATCAGAATGCTGAGTTACCAATTCTAAAGACCAAGTAATGAAAATACTCCTTATTTCTGTTTTCTGCAGGAAGAGGTAAAAGAGGGAGGAAAAAAAATCCAATGACCTGCCAATGGCTCCCCACAGAATTGGTGGCAGAGACCCAGACCTTTCCTGCCCTTTTCTTGCACATTTATCAGACTTTCCCCTTTGATTTTTATTTATTGAGACCCAGAACTCATAATTCACCCCTCACTATGCAACAACTGATGAGAAACTCGATGACAGCAGTTGCTCCTGATTTAAAGTGGACAGGGATGGGGAAGCTGAAGCCAAGAACCAGCCTGTGCATGATGAGCCTCAGAGCCTTTTAGATCCCCTCCTTGGTGCCAAATCTGTGCTGGCTGCTCTCCACCTGCCTGGCCTCCTGTGGCTTTGTTTATCTGAGCACAACTCGCATTTAACCCTTTTGTTCCAGCGTTTGTCCCTTATTAGTGGCGGGGCGGGAGGGGATGAAAGGCTTCCAAAGCTGTTCAGTCGTGAATTGGCTTGCCCACACTTCTCCCATAGTCCTGTTGTTCTCATCTCTGTACTGTGGGTTGGAGGGCTGTTCCACAAAGGTAATTCTCCAAAAGGTTTTGGATTTTGACAGCATTAACATCAACATGCAAAGCCTGCACTGTTTTTACTGCACATTTTGTCCCTACAGAAGGTGCAGCCACTGGGGCAGGGAGAGGCTGTGGAAAACATTTACACCCCATTGTTATCCTGCTGTCCAGCTTTGTGGATAACAAGCTGGCTGGGCAGGAGTTTAATTTTTTCTTTCCTGCTTTATATAGCACTGATTAGAAGTTTTACATTCAATTCCTAAATACGAAATAAACCAGCGAGCTCTCGCGCCCGACTCCGCGGCATCCATCCACGCTGAGCCTCCTCTCTGCCTTCCCCATGGCTGCCTGCTGCTCTCCTGCTCCAGCAATCTGTTCAGCCGGCTGGCAAAGCCACAGTCAGGAGCAGCAGGCTACTTAGCAGCTTTTCTGCAGCTCTCTGAGCTCCCCACACGGGCTCTGGTTCCATACCCTGCCTGCTGAGTCCCTAGAAGGGACATCAGCCCTCTGCCAGTCCTGTGCCTGCACACACACGATCCCACACACATTATCCAACCATCCCAGCTCCTTTGTTATGGCTCTTTGTGTTTTCCAGAGAAGCTGTGGCTGCCCCTGGATCCTTGGAAGAGTCCAAGGCCAGGTTGGATGGGGCTTGGAGCAACCTGGTGATGCCTCAGGTTTTAACTTTTATATTTTTCAGATTCTGTGCTGCTTTCATGTGTGGGTCTGGGCTTCATATTAGAGGATGGTGAGCTCTCTTAAGAGCAGGGAGACAAAACAATTCCTGCTCCAGCTGGGCACCAAGGACAAATGATCCAAAGCTCAGGCCCAAGAGCACAAACAACGTGGGCTGGAGAGAGAAAAACAAGCAGGATGGGAGTGCATGGGCTAAAGCTGGAATGGGACAATGAACTGCAAGGTGCAAATGGAGCAGAGCTGATCCCAGTGAGAGCCCCCGGGAGCGCTCGTGCATTTTGGGACCATTTTGATTGATCTTGGGTGCAGCCCTGGCTGGGCTTTTGTGCTGCCCAAGGTGGATCCATGGAGGAGATCCTTTGAATAAATCCCTGCTTTATTCTTTAGCTCTGTCCAGTCTCTGTTCTAGGTCAGCCTTGACAATGCATCACTGGGATAGTGGAAGATGTCCCTGCCCATGGCAGGGGGTAGGAACTGGATGATCTTTAACATCATTTGCAACAGAAACCATTTTGTGATTCCACAATTGGTTGATTAATCCAGGGTTAGCTGCTCGGGCTTTACAGTTTCATTAGCAGGATCTGTAGGAAGTAGCAGGCAGGGAAGGTCACAGAGCACATGGCCCTGCACATGCACACACCTTTCCCTGAGTTAAGTGCTTCCCACAACAATTTCCGGGGCTCTGTGCCTCTCCTGCCTTCATGCCCTACAGCCAATCCTTTAAACTGCAGATTAAAAGTCATTTATACAAGAGCCAGAGGTGACAGGGGATTGGTTAATGGCTTCAAACTGACAGAGGGCAGGGTTAAATGGGATATTAAGGAGAAATTCTTTCCTGTGAGGGGGTGAGGCTCTGACACAGGGTGCCCAGAGAAGCTGTGGCTACCCCTGGATCCCTGGAAGTGCACAAGGCCAGGACAGGACTTGGAGCAGCCTGGGATAGTGTAAGGCGTCCCTGCCCATGGCAGGGGGTGAAACTGAGAAGACTTTTAAGGTCCCTTCTAACACAAACCATTCTGGGATTCTATTATTCTATCATTTACCATAGATTTCCATTTGCCTTGCCAAAGGGATTTGTGAACATAATGCTCACACTGAGACAGTACAAAATGAAGTGGTGTTCATTTTATTTAGAAAACAAGAAAACTGGGGCAGAGGACAATCAAGGGTAAGATTAGGAAGCCTTTTTCATATTTGTGTGTGTGAATAAGAACTGGTGCCTAAGGGCATCTGAGTAACTGATCCTGTGGGGCAAACTCATTCCATCCAGTTTATCTACCTGAAGATAAGTTCACCTGGATTTTAAGTGTTCTCCCATAAAGGGCAGAGAGAGACTGGAATTTCCAGAGGCTGGCTGTGTTTAGATATCTGTCCTACCATGAGAGGAAAAAGCTTCTGCAAAGTCTTTGTTACCCAGAGGTTTGTGCAAGACATTGCAGTAAAGGCAGGGACAGACTGATACATAATTAATTTTTTCCTATATCCCAGTTTAGCTTCAGGGCACAGGGACAAGATCCAGAAATCATGGGAGAATTCCAGTGAGGTGCCATATGAGAACAGAAAGGCCAGAACACACAGGGCTGGCTAAGGTAGGACTGATGCACAGATATGATCAATAACATTTAAGGGAAATCATGGCTTTATTCTTTTCTTCCTCTTTCCTGTTAAAGGATGTGAAACTAGAAGTGGACTGGGGTCACCATAGCAACTAAGCATCATCTAAACATTATGTGAGTCCTTCCTTTGAGTCTGGCTGTCACAAGAGCATCCATCAGAGTGCAGGATCAATGCAATTACTATTGAAGGGTCTCCTAGCTCTGAAGAGGGAAGGGATCATATTTGAGAGAAAAACAAAAGTTTTTTTTTCAAACAGGAACAGTGAAAAAGTTTGAAACATTGCCCAACGGAGATTGTCAGTTCTGAAATAACTCCTAGAGAAGAAAGCAAATAAAATGCCTTGCTCAAAGGTTAGCATGAATGTGTGCCCACCACACCTAAAGTCCTGCAATCACCTGGAACTCTTTTCCCCAGTCATTTGGGTCAAGAGGAGAAACATGAGCAGAGCACAGATTGTTAGGAAAGGTTTAAGGATCTGCTCATGTTGCCCCTACAGTGATACTTCAATCTATTACCTTTTGCAGTCCAAGTGCTCTCCAAACCACTCAGCAGCTCTCAGCATCTTCCGCCCTTGCATTCTTCCCAATGATGCAGGATCTTTTTTTTCCCCAAGGCCAAATTAGCTCTCAGATCATTGACAAAGTTCTTGAGCTGTGCTGCAGCTTTCCCCTGGCCTCTGCAGGATGTCCCCCTGCAGAGGTCCAAGGACTTATCTTCAGCTGAAAAGCTCTTGCTCATCCTGCACATTTGAGTGTCAGAGGCACAGAGCTTTATGTCCACATAATTTGGTGGGAAAGACTATAAGATATCTTTTTTTTTCTGCTAGAAAACATCTGAGAGGCCTCAGCTGCTTGATTAGAAATGTAGATCCAGTTATTCTTCTTTGATGACAGCATTTTCCTCCCATTTTCTCTGCATTGCAGATGGACTTCATGACGCTGTGACCATGGAGGCTTAATTATAGCTTGTCCTCCTCTCTTTGGAAAAGCTGGAGCAATCCCATGGCTTTACTGCCTGTGCAAAGCCCAAGGATGAGAACCAGCTGGAAATGTTATCTATCAAGTGCATTATATATATATATATTTATTTCTCTTTTCAATTTTTTAATGGCTTATGCATAAAATAAATCTTTGCACTGAACTTATTTATGACTGCTATGTAGGATCCTATAAAAAATTAAGGATGAAACAAAAGTTTCAGAGTCCTGGTAACTTCAATAAATAAATAAATAAATAAAAATAAGCTCCAATGGCTCATTATCATTCCCATGATAAGAATGCTGGGATGGGTCATACATGTTTTCCAGAGAAAACTTGGTTACAGGGCTTTCCTTCCCTCAGTTTCCAAGCAGGATGTTGGAATACTCATCCAGGCAAAACATCCTTCAAGAGAAATCTGGACCTTTGCATTGATCTTTTGCCTTTTTGACAGGCTAATGCAATTTCCAATTTCCCTCTGCTGCAATGCTGACCTTAATTTCAGCAGTAGCAACAAATCTTTTACCTCAATAGAAAATAAGCACACAATCTTCCAGGGATATTTGTGTTTTTAGGAGGCCCCTGATCTTTATCAGTCACTCTGTTCCTGTCTAAACAACAAAAAAAAAAAAACTATCAATACATAACCCAAACTAATATAAACTGTAACTTGTGAATATTTCCAACAGTTTCAGTTTGGGAAGTCAATGACTTTTATTGTCTTTTCACCCAGTTTGGGGGTTTTGTACCATTTTCCCATGTCAGCTCTTAAAGGCTTTACCAGGACTGTCTCCCCAGAAAGGACACAAAAGATAGAGCATCACTTCCCTTCTCATTAACTCTTCTCTTGTCATCCTTTCTAATTGATTAGGGATAACATCCAAACTCGGGCACAGACTGCTTCCCAAATCCAATTAACCCAGTGTTCATAAATCCCACTGTCCACCCTCAGCATCTCTAATGCAGCACTTATGAGGCTTGGGGTTCTTAAAGAATCAATTAATCAATTAATTAGTACAACACTTGAGTGTTTCCCTGAGTTTTAAATGGGATCAGTGACAGATTATTTCCAATTTCTTGGGATAACAGAGCTCATTGCCTGAGTGCTGACTGTTCAACCAAGAGAAGATACAAGGCAAAGAGTTTGGTTCTGAAATGTGAGCATAGGGTGTAATTCCCTCTTAAACTCTCTAATACCTGATTATATCCTTTATTTTACTGGATTTTAATTAGGAACCCTTAATCCTGGTGTCAACATAAAATATGTTTTATGCCTTTGGTAAAAAATTAGGAGAATTTTCTCTGTTGTACATAGCGAACTGTGTTTTGTGGTAAATGTAGCAGGGAGTGTCCTAAAGTGAGCACCAGATAAACTGCCTGAATTGCTGGAAGATTCAGTAAGAGCTGCTCATATTTATTATTTGGATTTGTGAATGAAGGAGTTTTCCAAATGTGGAGCATATGGCAATGCTCAGAAACTGTCAATTATCATTTGTATTATTTTTTTACTGCAAATCAAAGGACTGAAAATATGTTCATTTGTGATCTGGCTATTGAGTTTCATTCCCTGGTCTATTTGAGTGTGTTTATACATTCCGGAATATTTCAGGTGAACAGTGCAAAGCAGAAAAAAACAGAGATTGTGCTTCTGTAGATTTCCATTGCCAGCCAGTATCACCTCTGTCTGGAAAAAAAAAAAAAAAAAAAAAAGGGGAAAAAAAAAAAAACAAAGAAGAGAAAATTCTCCATCTGGGAGTGCAGATCACTGTGTTAGGGCCATCTCTAGGTCTTGCTGTGTCCTACTGAAAGGTGACATCACAGCTTGGCATGGTTTTCTTCTTTTTACCTCTGCAAAGATTCCTTAGAATGCTTTAAACACATCTTGTTGTGGAGTGGGTGTTTCTGGAGCCAGTGCTGGGAAGGCACTGGAGAAATAGTAACATGCAACAGAGAGGTGATGGAAGTGACAGCTCCTGGTGGAAATAATGATTGATGGATATCAATCAAAGAAATCCATGTGGAAGAATAAAAAAAAATATAATTGTTGGGAACTATCTAGAAGGAAAGGCACTGTAATCTCTAATTTACAAGATGAGAAAAGACTCAGGAACTAACAAGCTTTTTTTCCACTGGGGGAAAAGAATCTCCAGTGGAGAGATTTTGAGAATGATACTTTTGTTCACAGCCTGCATCTGAAAGGAACAAAAAATTCTTTTTGATTCTGGAGGATTGGAGAGGTGAAATGAAATTTTACAAGGCAGGGTTGCCAAGCACACCGAATTTCACTTTGAACTTTCTGCATGATGTTGACAGCAGCTCAAAAATTACTCTTTGGTTTAATTGCAGTGAAGGTTAAAGCAGAGCAGATTAAAACCAGGAACAGCTGGTATTTTTAGCTAAATACACAGCTAATTTTTCCAAAAAGCATCTGTCCAGATGACAGCTTAGTTAGTTAATTTTTCTTTTGTAGTCTCTTATTTTTTTCCCATTTTACTCCCTATGGAAATCAGACATCCAAGCAAAGGCAGATTCCTTTCTGAAATTCACAAAAGAAGTAGTGACTTTGCTCACCTCCAGACAAGCATTTGAGAGGGGTCAGAGAAAGCATCTTCTACAAGTGCCCATTGATTTCTATTTACTGAACCAGAAATCCATCTGCTCACTTCACAAATTCACATATAAATTTAAATATCCAAAGCCAGGTGAGATATTTCCCACCCACTCTTTAAGATTAGCACACCCCGTGATTGCCCTGTGATTAGGGTGTACCTCCAAGTGCTTCCGAACACAAATTTTTAAAAGTATAATTTAAAGTAATTGCTGCATTTGTAAAAAATTATCTGTGGTTGTATAAAAATGTTGCTGTACTAGGAATGATTTTGCTATTAATAAATATTAGTGTGCATGCCCAGCCTAGCTCCATATTCTGGAAACAGAGCAGCAGCCAGAGGACACTATAACAATCCCTAAAATGTGATTATTCATGTCTTAGAAACATTATAGTTCTGTAATAACCCATTATTTAGGGAACCATCATGAAATGTGCCTTTTTTCATTAAACCCTCATTGAAGAAATACACTTGGCTAATTAAAATTAGCAGCAATGATGGCAAAGCTGATGCTGATTCACCCAGGAGAGTGCTTTGGGATGTTGGTAATTCCACCTTGGGGTCAGCAGTGCGATCCCAGCCACATCTGCTGAGATTTCCAGCTACTCCGGGTTAAACGTTGATTTGTTTGTCTAATGAATGATGAATCTTGGGTGTGTTCCTGGTGAACAGATGTCCAAAAACCCCTCAAACCCAGCCCTACACGAGGTAACAGCTGTCACTTTTATTGGGGATCCCGTGAGGAGATAAAGGAAAGGGACATATGTTTCCACTGGATGGAATATTCTTCCTTTAGGGTCGTACTGTCACCCTGCCACAGGCCAAATGGGAAGCAGAGTGTGTGAGGAGATCTGTAAATCCTGGGAAAAATATTTTGAAATGTTATTTCAGCCCTTTATTTTACAGAGGTAAAATAAATAGAGCAATAAAAAATAAATAGAGCTTATATATATAAACTTATATTATATATATATATATAAATATATAAAAAATATATAATATACAATATATTATCTATTATACATTGTACATTATATATTACATATTATAATTATCATATATATTATATTATATACGATATACAATATATGATAGATGATATATCATATATCATGTATCATATATCATATATCATATATCATATATCATATATCATATATCATATATCATATATCATATATCATATATCATATATCATATATTATATATTATATATTATATATTATATATTATATATATTTATTTATTTGCTCTTCCAAAAGCTCTATCATTTTTATTGAAAGAAATTATATTTTAATGCACACAATTTTTATTATTTCTGTTTAAACAGTTTTATGTAAATACAATCTTTATTTAAATAAATAGAAGCCATTAATATAATAAATACAATAAAAATCCTGATTTTATTTAAATAGATAATTTTTTAAGTAAGTATAAAATAATATAATAACAATCTAGTTATTTTTTGTTTAAATAATTAATTCAAATTTAAAATGTATTTGTATTTAAAAATAATTTTTCCAATATCAGCTAACCATTTACTTAAGACCTGGAATAAGTCAAATTGAGTTAATTTTATTTCTAACGTGGGTCATGGGTTAGATGACATTGGGGATGTCTGTGCCTGGACATGCTGGAATGAATGTGTTAAAAATGAGGATTTCAGGATTCCTGGAGCTGTGTGTGAAACACTGTCTCCTAAAAATAGTGCTCTTTGTCTGTGGTGATGCAAAAAAAACCCAGATTTTGGACTCAAGGCTGTAAATGAATAATCAATTGGTAAAATAAACTTTGGGAAAAAGGATCCACAGTGATGAACTTGTCCCTCAAAGGACAGCGCTAATTAAGGGATCTGCAGTGGGTGCTGGGAGCAAACGGAGCAATCTGTGTTAATTACCAGCACTGGGACAGAAGGGTGTTTATGTCTCATTTCCACAGACCACGAAAAAAAGTGTGATGGAACTTCTGCCTCTCTCCAGAAATCTTTAATTCCCCCCTGAACCCCCAGTGTGGAGCTCCTCACTGCTCATCTCAAGCCTAAGTTCTCCTTCAGCACAAGCAGGACCTGCTCTACGTCTCAATTATTTGCTAAAATAGATTCCAGCTGTGTTCCCCAAGACCCAAACATAGATTTGGGTCCCCACTGAATTCAGTGAGACCCAAGGGCAGAATATTCCCTTTAGCAGCTCAAATTTGTGATATTTTCATGTTGTGTCGTCTGTGAAGGCGTTTTTTCACACCTTCCCTCCCACTCCATGTACACTTACGTATCTACACACAAATATCCTGGTTTTCTGCAACTTATTTATAACTGGAGCTCAGCTGGAGAGATTTTGATGTCCCTTTATCCTGAGGATCTAAGTGAGGTTTTACACTCGTGCGTCCCTTTATCCTGAGGATCTAAATGAGGTTTACACTTGTGCTGGCCATGAGACTTTACCAGGCAGAGGTGAAGAAGAAAGAGAAAATACTTTACCATCTTCAGAGATGATAAATCTGAAGAGTGCAGGACACTTGACAAAGACAATTTCTCCCACACTTGCAGGTTTCCAACATGTGATATTGTCCCACATTCCTGGGCAACCTGTGGAAGAGAAGGAGGGATAAAATATGTTAGTGGTGGAAATCCATCCCTTTCCTCACACTGTTACTGAGCTTTGTGGTTTCTTCTTCCTTCTATAAACAAAAATATTCTTGTTTAGAATAATAAACAGTGTGAATTTCCCTGGGAAAAGCAATATTTTTCATTTATAGGAATAGCATAAAATCCTTAGTGGCATCACACAGTAATGGCCAGACTCTACTGTCCTAGAAGATACCATTTCTTATTCCCAATTAAATCACTCCAACATGCCAGAAACAAATTTCGCCTTGAATATGAAACCTACTTCCATTTAGTTATCTTTCAGAAGTGCTGGGGTAATTAAAAAAAAAAAAAGAAACAACCACAAAATAACCCCTTATGGATCATATCATTGATTAATTTCTATGAATTTCTGTTGGCTTTAATCCTTGGGAAGGTTTGGGAACTCACTCATTTTGGAATTTGTCTGAAAACTGAAAAGCAGTTTCTGCTTCATCCTGCTGCAGTTTCGGTGGATATGTGAGACAAACTCACTCTTCTATCCCACTTATTTTCTAAGGAGAAGTCCTTCCTTACCAAAGAACTGTCCTAACGTCATTCATGAATTTTACTGCAGCCTTTGCTCTAGAGAATATAAACTCACGATGTGAAAAGAGGATTTTTTTGGCCTCTAATGATTTCTTGCATAAGCTAAAAATAGATGCAGGTCTTTAATAACAGTTCAAAGATGAGGCTCCAGGTAAAAAACTTTGAAGTGAAAGTCTGAGTGGTAAAAAAATCCCAATTTCCTGCTACATGAATGCAGGAAGAGGAGGTGATGGGACTATGGGTGGGAGCTGTCCTCTCTTGAGATATAAGAAAAATTAATTTAAAATTTATTGTAAATAGAGTAAAGGAACCCAGCTCCGGCTTCTTTCTGGCCTCTGTGCCAGAGGTGTGAAAAATGGGCTTTCAAGAAGAATAAATCTTCCTGTAATTCTGCAAAATCTTCCTGTAATTCACCATTTTACCAGCTTACAAACCTAAAAGGCTTATCCAATGTACACAAAAACTCAGAGCAATCTCTCAAATTTCCTACTAATATTAAAAAAAAAAAAATACTTATTGAGTGAATCTCAAATAAAAATCGGCTTTTGCCTCAGCAGGACAAGAAAGAAGAACCAAACCTAAATATTTCCACTGCTTATTTGCATTTGATGTTGAGATTGAGCAAATAACCCTATCAGCTGAAAAAGAGCCTCCAGCTCCATGATTTTCTATGAGGTTTTCTATCAAAATTCTCTCCCTTTGACTGCGTGCCAAGGGAAATAAAGCCTTCAGGAAAAGCAGATAATACTTCCAAGTGTAATTTTCTGCCTGGCATGAGTCCAGTATAATGAGATGTGGGTGATGGACTTGTGGAAGCTGTGTGAGCTCCACCAGCTCTGGTGATTCAGCAGGTCCCCATCAGTGGAGGAGGGATGTTCTCAGGACTGGATTTGGTGTCTTTTTATTTTTTTTTCCATCAGCTTCAGAGGTAGCAAATCCAGTCCTATGGTTTTTTTTTCCCATTCCTATGTTTTATTTTTCTCATAAAAATATAAGGCTGAGAGTACCACGTGTGGTGAGTAGAGCAGATCTGAGCGAGTTCGTGTTTAAAGAATCAGGTCAGTGTCAAGCAACATCATTGTGATGTTCAACATCATAATAACAAGACCCACCAAAATACAAAATTGAGGCAAAAATGCTCATTAAATCATCACAGGGAAAAGAAAAAAAAAAAAAAAAAAAAAAAAAAAGAATCCTTTATATTTGCTCCTCTACCTCTCTTTTCCCACTCCTATCCCAGATCGTTTCCTTTGACAGATGAGGATCTCATCCCATGAATGCTGTATTTCACTAGAATATTTCTAGAAGTCTGAAAACTTGGGGTTTGAAAGGTTTGCACTCTCTCAGCAGTGGGGACATTGGGGTGTCCTGTGCAGGGCCAGAAGTTGGACTCAATGATCCTAGTGGGTTCCTTCCAGCTCATGATATTCTGGTTTTATAATTTTGTTTATGTACTAAGGATGGTAATCACGACCACGTTGAGTGCTGTTAGATTTTGTTGTCTTTGATAGCTTGTGTCTGTCCACGCAGCAGGAAATGCATTTTCCGTGTAAATCTGAGGATGTGCAGCAGCAGGTTTATAGCTCACTGATGTGTGGCACTATGCACAAAAGTAAATTATGTGTGAACATCCACGTTAATGAGACATTTGCTTACAAGGGATGCTGGAGATAATCAGTGGTTAATGAGATCTTTGGAGAAACACCTGTTGGTCTTGCTTGAGTTAACTGTGTTGAAGAGGAACAGGAAAAACTTTCTTATTTCTTATTATTATTTCAACATAGATGTCTTCCAATATTATCCAGCAATGGATAATAATGCAAACCAGAGAAATGCAAGGATATCCTCAGGCTGCAGAACAGGAACATCCACAGTAATAAATATCACATGGCAGTGTGGATGAAATTCAGTTATAGCAGGTGACTGATTTTGTGGTAATTCCATGCAGAGGTTAAAACCAGCCCCATTTAAAAAGAAATTCCAAGTTCATTGTGTTAGAAAACACTGATGTGCTGACATTGGGAGAGAGGGGAGAGAGAAGCAACAAGTCAAGTAATTTACCTTAAAATATGGGAGAGATGGAGACTGTAAAGGATTCCCCACCAATAAGAATATTGTCTGATCCCGCTTGGAAAAGCGTATTTGAAACAAATGATTTAGAGGAGCAAAGAAAAGGATGACAATGAAAAAAATAATAAAAATTAAATAGAATGAAGGGCAGCATGAACAATCTCCCTACATTTGTAAACCATGCTGCAGCCAGCAATTCCTGCTGGGTGAAATCTGCCCACGGAAATCAAAGTGACTTGAGTGTGAAACTGCCCAGCAGGGTCTCCTCTGGCACTGACGGGGTCTCCCCACTGCCCAGTGACGTAGGGATGCCCAAGAAGGCTTGGAAAGAGGTGGCTCACATACTCCCATTGAAACTGAACAAATTTTCCTAGTTTTTAGCATCTTAGGAAATCAGTAATAACAAGGAATAGTTTTAAAGAATAAGATAAGTGGGAAGGAATGAAAAAAAAAAATACAGATAGTGATGTTGCTAATGGATTGTCTTGGAATCAGAATAATCATTCGCAGATTTACTGATTCATCAAGGTTGGAAAAGCCCTCTCAGAACATCAAACCAGCACTGCCAAATCCACCACTAAACCCTGTCCCCAAGTGCCACATTCCATGTGTTTATTGAACACTTTTAGGGATGGTGATTCTACCACTTCCTTGTTCAGCCTGTTGGATATTGGATATTAGGAAAAAAATTTTCACTGAAAGTACCGGAATTGTCTTCCCAGGGAGGTGGTGGAATCACCATCCCTGGATGTGTTTAAAAAAAGACTGGACATGGCACTTGGTGCTATAGTCTAGTTGAGGTGTTAGGGCATAGGTTGGACTTGATGATCTTAGAGGTCTCTTCCAACCTCATTATTCTGTGATTCTGTGATTCCAATGCTTGACCACCTTTCCAGTGAAGAAATTTAACCCAGTATCCAATCTAAACCTCTCCTGGCACAACCCAAGGCTGTTTGCAGAAAGGACAAATCCTGCCTTGCCTTCCCATGTCTGCACTGCAACCTGCAGCTGGAATTTGGGGAACACTGAGGGATTCACCCCAGATATCAGAAAGAGGTGCAGAACTTGGCAGCTGGTCCTGGGTAAGGGCATCTGTCCTTCTCATAGGATGGGCAGAGAAGTGCTTCCACTTATTCAGTTATTCCACTTATTCACCCCTCTCCTTTGAGGGATGGGTGATCTTTTGGGAGATCCTATTCTGTGCTGCTGACTTTTGAGGAAACACAAAGTCATGCAACTATAGGTTAAATCTGGATTAGCTGAACTTCAGATGCCTATTTTTTTTTTTTTTTTCTCTCTTACCCATTTGCCCCATTTGCTCAGCAAAGCAAAGTTTCCTCTGTAGCTCAGACAGAGAAACTTTCCAGACAGGAATAATCCCATTTTAAGGTGGCACTGGTGGGGAATCACCCTTTGAAAGTGGACTTGCATCTCCTCACTGACTACACTCAGTAGAAGGAGGCTAAGAAAAAGCTTAGCTTAGACAGCCGCCTTTGAAATTTTTTTTTTTTAATGTTTGTATTTCCTACAGGTGCTGTATGGGGTAGAAATGAACCAACTCTGTTCTCTGGTTAGAGGGATCACCAGTGGCTCCACAATCTCCTTTAGACACTTCCTTTAGACACTTCCCAGGCCTGGGAAAAGGAGTCCAGCTGAGGGTTGGGACATGCCCCTGAGGAACCTGAACCACAGGCTGCTCTTAAAAGCCCTCATGGTCAGTCCCTAGATCTCTACCCCAAACTTGTAGAAGGGGATTAAAATTCATGTTAAGACTGTGAGCTCCCTGTGACTGGATCCAATTTGTACTTTTACTTCAAAAAAACAGAGTCCTTTCTGCTGAAGCACAATGTTCATGAAAATTTTATGTGAATTTCTATGTGAATTTCAGATTGTGGATTTTATATAAATTTCATGCAAAGCCCATGACACCCAAGTTTAAATTCCACAGTGTTGAAGCTGAAGGACGTGCCTCACACACCTAAGGATGGATCTGACTTGGCAGCCACTGAAAAAAGAACAGCTCTTTCAGAGAAAGGCCACATTTATTAACAAGGAAACTACAATTATTTATCATTGCAGAGTGTTCTGAATCATTTTTAAAATTATACCCAGCATTAAAACCATTCTAGTCATCCTGCCTCCATAGAGGTCCTCACAAACCTTGCTCCCATTTTTCATTTCACACTCTCCCTAACCTGCTACTCCTGGCAGCTGAAAGGCTCCCACTTGCCTGAAATTTTTGGACAAACACAAAGAGGGGAAAAAAAGAAATCCCCAAAGCAAGCCATGCTGGCAGGAGAGCAGTGAGTGATAAACAGCTCTTCTGAAATTGCTGATGGCCCTCTTGCCTGGAATTGGAAGAAAAAAACTCAAAACAATATTAGGATTGATAACATCAAGAGCAATCTTTTAATGAAAGCTTTCAGGTGCACCAAATATCCCTATGAGCAGCCTTTGCTCTAGAGAATATAAACTCACAATGTGAAAATTTTTATAAGTTTCATTAATTAGGATATCTAGAAATTACATCCCATAATGGACTGGTTGTCCTGGTAACCCACCCTGCCCCACTGGAGTCCCTCCAAGGGGTTCTTAACCCTAAATTTTGTTATATCTCCCAAGTACTGGTGCAAAACAGGACAATTACCTTGTTAGAAATTCTTTTCTTCTAGAAATTCTAAAAGTCTTTTCTTCTAGAAATTCTAAAATTAGGCTTTCTCTCATTGCTTTTTCTAACCAGGGGAAGAAAAAGTGCATCTCCAGCTGATAATTTGTCTTAGAACAGGTTGCCCAGAGAAGAAGTGGATGCCTTGTCCTTGGAGGAATCCAAGGCCAGGTTGGATGGGGCTTGGAGCACCCTGGGATAGTGGAAGGGGTCCTTGAGACTAAACAGAATTTCAGGAAGGTGACACAATGTGTAAGAAAGGGTAACTACTGTTCTAAAGTGTAAGAAAGTGCTAGGAAAATCTACAGCTAGATATTAAAAATCTGCAAAGCTACAAATCTATAAGAAAGCTAAAAATCAATAGGCATCAGTCCCTTATAGTCCTTTTCTCCTCTGTCTAGGGCTGGGAGTCACAGTTTACTAGTGGGAAGATATAAAATCAGATTTTAGGCAGCCCCATAGGTGAAGTTCACTGAGTTGAAGGAATGGACTTAATTTTAAACCACCTGAGAACAGGGCCTGTCATCTTTCATCACCACAGAGTCACTGTGTCACCAGGACTGTGTAAAAACTTCTCTTTTTGGTGGATCTGTGTCCTGTTTTCTAATGTTTTTTGTAGATTTATGTCCTGTTTTCTTATAGTGCCTATATCCCAGTCCCCTCTCTATTTACACTCTCTATATTAAAATCCTCTTTACAGTCTCCACAACATCCTCCCATGTCCTCATCTTGCCCTAGTGCAAAATACTTCCTCTCATCCCTGACAACTTTTTGGCAAGAGAAGGTGCAAAGCAGAGATGTTTTTTTAGATAGCAAATCTTCATGTAGTAACACCCTATTTGCTCATTCCATCCTCTAAATAAAATGGGTAACTCTTACCTGTCTCCTTCTCTACCAAAATTATTATTTTGACATTTTTCTTATATCCATCACCCCTTTTTCAAAAAATGGGTGACTGAACAAAGGAGTAACAGTGTGATGGGCAGTGGAATTTATGGATTCATACATAGACAGGAGGTAATAGACAAGAATTTGCATAAAATTTCTTCCCTTGGTAAATCAAGAAAAAATGTAATTACATAAATGTTAGACTTCTGTATTTTTCATGTAGGGAAATAAAGGCCTGAGATGAAAATCCACCCTTCTGGCTTACAGCATTCGGTTTGATTTTCAGTTCCTCTCCTCATTTATTGGTTTAAAATATCACCTTCAAGGTCGTATTGCCTTCAGGAGAGTAATATCAAAGGAAATGTAATGTAACAAACCAGCATATTAAACTGAATTATGTGGTGCACAATAACTTCTAAAGGGCACACTACATATAAAGCCTTTCAGAGAGAGGGGAATATGAGATAGGAGCTCTCTGTTCCTTCATAAATCTGGGCAAATACCAAAATAAATAAGGACTTGAACGTGGCCTGGGTATGGGGATATGATTTCCAAAAGTAATTGACATTTCAAAGTGCAGGTGTCTTTGAGGAGTTCCTGTCTCAGAAATGTTGTTTCTGGAAATGTTTGAAGTTGGGCACCAACCCTGGAACTCTGTCAGACCCAGCACCGTGCACTCCCAGCCCAGAGAGCCAAAAGCAGGGTGGGCACAGGACAAGGGAGGGGATTCTGCCACTCTGCTCTGCTCTGGTGAGATCCCACCTCCAGCACAGAAAGCTGTGGAGCTGCTGGAATGAACCCAGAGGAGGCCACAGAGCTGCTCCAGGACTGGGGCCCCTCTGCTCTGCAGCCAGGCTGGGAGAGCTGGGAATGTTCACCTGGAGAGGAGAAGGCTCCAGGGAGAGCTCAGAGCTCCTTCCAGGGCCTAAAGGGGATCCAGGAGAGCTGGAGAGGGACTGGAGTCAAGAGATGGAGTGATGGGACACGGGGAATGGTTTCCACTGCCAGAGGGCAGGGATAGATAAGGTGTTAGACATTCTTTACACTGAAGATGTTCCCAGAGCAGCTGTGGCTGCCCCTGGATCCCTGAAAGTGTCCAAGGCCAGGTTGGACAGGGCTCAGAGCAACCTGGGATAGTGGGAGGTGTCCCTGTCCATGGCAGGGGGTGGGATGAGGTGATCTTTAAGTTCTCTTCCAACCCAAACCATTCTGGGGTTCTCGGATTCTTTAGTTTCATTTGAAAGTCCAGGCCATAACAGAGTAGAAATTGGAATTTTAGAGTAAGTTATAAGAGAGAAAAAGTTTTTTTTCCCCTTCCCAGTTCTGCTCCTGATAAATTTTGGAATTATGAGAACCAAATCAGTTCTTTCATCTGGTCATTTGGCCAAGTTATTATACCAGGAAGTATTTTTTCTATGCAAGTAATGCTGTTGCTGCCCAGAGAAGCACCTTGTGCTGTCTGACCTGGTATTCATTCACCTCTTAAAAGCTTTATGTGTACCTCTAAGGGAAGTTCTGCATTTCTTTTACAGTGCACAAAATAAAAAAAATAAAAACAAAAAAAACCAGACAGCTGTGGAGGGCACTGATAGAAAGTTACTAATTCTCACAGAACCACATAATCATGGAATGGTTTGAGTTGGGAGAGACCTTCAAGATCATCTCATTCCACTTCTTGCCATGGGCAGGGACAGCTTCCACTCTCACAGGTTGTCCCTGATGCCTTGTGAAGGCTGACCTAGAACAGAGGCTGGACAGAGCTAAAGAATCAAGCAGGGATTTATTCAAAGGATCTCCTCCATGGCTCCACCTTGGGCAGCACCAGAGCCCAGCCAGGGCTGCACCCAAGATCAACCAAAATGGTCCCAAAATGCACGAGCGCTCCCGGGGGCTCTCACTGGGATCAGCTCTGCTCCATTTGCACCTTGCAGTTCATTGTCCCATTCCAGCTTTAGCCCATGCACTCCCATCCTGCTTGTTTTTCTCTCTCCAGCCCACGTTGTTTGTGCTCCTGGGCCTGAGATTTGGATCATTTGTCCTTGGTGCCCAGCTGGAGAGGGAATTGTTTTGTCTCCCTACTCTTAAGAGAGCTCACCATCCTCTAATATGAAGCTCAGAATTACACACTAAAGCAGCACAGAATCTGAAAATATAAAAGCTGAAACCTGAGGCATCACTCAAGCCCCATCCAGCCTGGCCTTGAACACTTCCAGGGATGGGACATCCACCACTTCTCTGAGCAACCTGTTCTAAGATAAACTATTAGCTGGAGATGCATATTTTCTTACCCTAATTAGAAAAGGCAATGAAAGAAAGTCTAATTTTAATTTTAAACCAGCTGGAATCAGAGGAATTCCACAGGTATAGTCCAAGTTTCTCTGCCAGAGTGATATGTGAAGAACAATAAACTGTGATCCAACTCACCAGCACTTGGCCCACCTCAATATTTTCCAGATGTCCTTAGACAGCTGCTGCCTCAGTATAAAGTTACTCAGAACTATATTATGATTATTTAGGATCCATTCTTTATGTCATGAGACTTATAAACAGTCAGTGCAATTTCTACTGGTGCAGCATTATCAGTAGAGTGACTTGTTTTATGGGATGACATTCTCAGAGGTCCAAGTGCAGCACTGTTTGCAGAGAAGTTTTTAAAATATCACCTTAATTAATAAAAGAGAATGTTAGAAAACAATTATATGAGATATTTCACTTCTAATGCACTGTATTAGTAATAGATTATATTAAAAACTAAAAAGGAAAGCACTCAAAACACTGAGGTTTTGATTGGAATAATGGATTTTATAGCACATTATTTTCATAAAATAAATATTATTTTATTATGAAATATGACTGTGATAAATTCAACATATATTTTAATTATACATATTTATTGTGTATTATTATCTTAATTATATTGTGTTAATATTTTATATTATTATTTACCAAATCATTTATATATTATAAATATTATTAAATATTTTACAAAATATATCATACTTGATATGTGAAATATGCTGTATTTTATAACTTTTGTTATTCCTTGAAGATTTTGTACATGGCAAAGATCAGCTTTTAAATTACAGGAGCTGTTATTTACAACCAGAGAAGTGTAAATTCTTTTTCTGCTTTTAAAGCTGTTTAGTTCTTTGCAGTCACAGGATATTTATTTCTAAGGTCACACTTATCGCTCCTCTTGTATTGATACCTGCCAAGAAAACCTCATCCAAGAAAAGCTCCAGAGTCTTTTAAGTGCTGCCAGCCAATTGGCCTTAGGTGAGCTTTGAAGAGTTTTAAAGGAAAACTTCAATTTGGCAAAACCTCTGGAACATTTCTTTGTCTAATTAGGCAGGAGAGTAAAAAGCCAATAAGCTGGGAAATCGAGCGAAGTTGTTGTTCTTTTTAAACCTGGTTTAAATATAATAAAAAGGATTGGCTACTCCTCTCTGAGAAAGTCCCTGCTTTGCTGTTCGGGAGGCAGGGAGACTCTGTGAAATTACTGAAAAATTGGGACCTTTTTTTCTTTTCCCATCACTGCTGGAGGACAGGATGACACTTCCAAGCTGCCAGAAGCAGCAGTGCCAGGCTCAGCAGCTGTAGATAATCCAGCTCAGGACATTGGATGTGGGAGACCACAGGGAGCTGCTGGACCACCTGGTCCCCTGCTGGTTGTCAGCTTCTTTTCTGCCCCTGCCAAGGTCAGGATTGAAGGCACTTGAGATGATATTTCACGTTCAGCCTTAGATGTTCATTACTTCTTATGTATATTACAAGTTGTGAGTTCACAGAATTCACAGAATCACAGAATGACCAGGTTGGAAGAGACCTTCAAGATCATCGAGTCCAACCCAGCCCCAACACCTCAACTCAGCCCTGGCACCCAGTGCCACATCCAGGCTTTGTTAAACACACCCAGGGATGGGGACTGCACCACCTCCCTGGGCAGCCATTCCAGAACTTTATCACCTTTCTGTAAAAAACTTTTTCCTAATATCCAACCTATATTTCCTTTGACAGAATTTGAGTTCTACAGCATTCTACTAAAAAGCTACAAAATGGCTCACTATCATTCTATACAAGGCCTTTTAAGGCTAAACTATCCCATTAAGAAATTACACCTAAATTATTTTCACTTATAACCCAAAAACTAATCCCTCAAAGTCTGCAGTGTGGAATTTTCTGTCCAATTACACAAACCACCCAAACCCATTAAGAAGAAGGTGAAGAAGGAGCAGCCTCTGCTCTAAAACCTCCATCTTGCTTTCTATCTATTCCTGTATTCTAAACCCTTAAACTCTGAGTTTCCCAGCCTGTGATATCACACACTTCTATCCAAACTCCACACCCACAATCCCAGTTCTGTCATTCCATTTTGGAAGCTTCTCCACAGCCTCAGGTCAATGCAGTGTTCTCTTGGGGGTCAGAGTCTGTCAGCACAGAAAGTCCAAAATTCTCAATAAACAGGGTTCCAACAGTCCCCCTTGCTTCCTTTACTTTTTAGGGCAGCCAGAACATCATCATTCTCCCCCAGCACTGTTTCTGACTCACTTCCCTCCCTTCTGAGGGGAAGGAGACAGCATCTTGCACTTTTTCAACTCTGTCTTTCATTAATTCTGCAGGCTGAGACAGATGGGGAGAGGGAGCTGCTCCATACATCACACTGCCACAAATTTTAATCCTTACATGGCTGGGCTCAGAGTAATTTCTGGGAAAAGCATCATAAAAAAAACCTGCCTGAAGGTTGCTGAGTCAAGGCAGAGTTTGAGAAGATGGGTTAATAACCATAAAAAAAGTGTTGCTCTTCCACAAAACTTCACCTTTCCTTGGACAGATCCTATGGCCACAACTGGCCATGAAAAGGGATTGACCAAAGACAGCAGGGTGGAGCACTGTCAGCTGTGGCCCGTCTTTGTTAATAGTTTAATTAATATTATCTAAGCATGCAACTGGCTGTGGTGTTGAATTACCTGGGTAGAAATAAATGCATATATATATAAAATATTACGCATATTTAATATATTTTTCCCACGACCATTAATGTGCCTCACAGTGAACCTGACTTCCAGCTAGGTCTAAAAAGGTTAAAAATCTTTCCAAGCTGGAGAGCTGAACAGTCCACTGGCAGTTTTGCCACCCTTGGAGTGATATTTGGTCCATTATGAGATTTATGGGCCTGTGAAGAAGACATCTGGAAAGATCTCTGGGATAAACAGTTGCCATGGAGACAGAGAAAGGAGAAATTTTTTCAGACTGTCTTTTTAGTAATTTGGAGTCTGCATTCCTTTAAAAATGGAGACAGGATTTAATGGCATGGAAGGAGATGAGGGGAAAATTTAACAGTAGGTCTCTTGAGCCTTGAGGATTCACAATAATAAATTCACGGCTCCAAATCTTTTCAGTCTCAAAAGAAAAGAATGATAACATCTCTCTTTGTTTTGTTCATTTCTAACTAATCTCACAACAGTACTGAAGTGGGACTAAAATGGGACACAAACCTTGAAACAGTCTCTGTGCATGAGTCTTAAAAAAGTCCCAACAGAAGAGAACAGGATTTTCAATGGGAATTATTCAGGCAAAGGTTGTGGTTAATAATTGCCCAGTCAATAACATTTGTCAGGAATTTTGACTTGTTTCTAAAAGGATAAAAAGACCAAAGAAAGCAGGCAAGCAATAAACAACTGAAAAGAGCAACTGACCTCAACTCTATATGATTAATAATTTCAGAAATTAAATTAAATTGTGGTACACATATATTAAGATCCCTCAAAAGGAATTTACAAATTATTACTATTTTTTGTTTCAGGGTAGCTCTGGTTGTTAAAAAGATTTTCTGCTCTTTTTTACAGCTGGAAAACAAAACCAAACAAACCACAAGAAATTGTGACACTGAAATCTAAATGGCTCTCCAGAGCCAGAATTGTAAAATCAAGCTGCCCCTTCATATTCTGACTCCTGCTCCCCATCTTCTTGCTCTTTATTTATAAATAGCGTTATCTCTGTGGAAAATGTAGGAGAAGGTAACTTATAACCGATCTTGGGCCAGATTCACTCCTGATGTAAGCAGAGTGACGCCAGTGGGGACACTCCTGAGAGCATTTATTCCTTGTTTACTCCTTCAAACCTTCAGAGGATGAGAAATGACTGAATTAAAGAACTTAATTTCTTCCAGTGTGCAAATTCCATAATCTGTCCTCGAAATTGCTCTAGTGGTGAGTCAAACAACTCCTTATTAGAGCTCGTGGGACCTCATGGTCTAGTGGAAGAAACAAAGGAAATGAATCCATTATCAACAGTCAGTCCGGTCCATCCCCCGTGAAGGGGATGTGCACATGCTGCATTTCATGCTCCTGAACAGGAACACAATGTCGGAGTTTCACAAAGCCTCTCTCCTCTTCCATATTGAACTTCTCTGAGTGCCCACAACGTATTCAGAGAGTGGAAAAAAAAAAAAAAAAACAACACTGCAAATTCAATGTGCTCATCCAAATGGTATGAACAGCATGGAAGGTGTCAGAAGTATTTCTGATGTTTAGGTACAGGGAACACGTTAGGGGAAAATGCCCGGAAAACCACAGGAAGACACAAAATTACAGTTGTGTTAATGCAAAACTTGAATAAATAGAGACAAGGTGATTCCTCTTTGCTTGTCTTTGGACCAGAAGAAGTGTGATAGGTCTGGCTTTCTTTGTCTAAAAGCTGGCAGGATACACGAAGAAATAGGAAGTGGCTGCCAAGAGGACTTGACAATTTATGGTCAATTTACAGGAGCAGTAACAGCAACATACAGAGATATGGATCAAACCTTCAGCAGTGCTGGGTTAGTCACTACCTTCATAAAAGCCATTGATGGAATCATTGAAGGAAGAATTATTTTGGAAATAATGTAGATTTTAACAATATTTGTGGAAAAAAAAAAAATCTACACATCCTCAATTGCATATGGCTTGCTGTTGTAAATAGTTAATTCCAAAAGATCTAATAAGTTTCTCCAGGTCTAAAGCTGCTACAAAGCAGAGATTAATTGATTTAGAAAATTTAGAGATGGGTTAAAATAGAAATATGAAAATTAGGTAGGTATATTATTATTCCTTCTCTGCCTCTTCCTATTAGAAAGAGTTAAAGATAAGTAGGAAGGAAATTGTTCTGTAGTATTTCTCACAAATATTTGTGGGCAGGTAATTACTCTCCCATATGAAGTAATAAATAACTATGAAAATTTGTATACATCTAATCAATATTTTTTAGTTGGAATATGGAATCATTATGGAAAAATGGGAAATAATCCCAAAGGGACCTGCTGCATTCACAGAGATCCTTCCTTACACCCAGGCAAAAAGAAACCATAACTGAAGTATCTAAAAGGAATTTGGGGAGTTCTTATTGTCTGTGACATTTTTATTAGCTGGACAAAGCATGAAAAAGAATGTATGACAGGGCACAATTCTGTGTGCTTGGGTTACAAAGATCCAGAAACTTCTTTATGTTTCAGTCACTTGAGGATTTCTGCCTTGCAGGGATGGCAATAACTTCGGTGTCATTTATAAAGACAATAATAAATTTCTTCCTGATATTCTATGAATGAACAGATGTTCTGTTATTTAGCAGATTTACAATTAAATCCTGATGTAAACCTCAGTTAGATGTAAGTTTTTATAGCTGTAGGTATGTATTTATGCGTATAGAGTATAGGTTTATATTTATATTTATCTTCAGATAGATTTATCTGTCCACAGTCTATTTGAGATACAGATAGAAGAAAAATTATGAAGCACACAAAAGCCACTCAGTTTATAACCCAAGTGAGAAATCTCATCCATGTGAGCAGGAATGTTCATCTGCTGTAACCACACCACTGGAAAATCTCTTTATCGGTTCTCAGTCCAGTGGAATAATGGGGAACAAATCAGTGATTCTGGTCTGTCCTGCATGAAGACAATTAGGAAATGGTCTTGCTGACTGGGAGCACTCTGTTTAATTCTGTTCAGGATTAATCAGTTGTGATAACACTGGTTTCTGGTGTGGGCAGTTTGCAGGTTAGCAGAGAAGGGGTGGAATTCCATTAGTCATTATTTTTTTTATGGCCAGAAACCTGGAGCAGACTCAAGTCCCTTCCTGTATTGGGAATACAGATGAGGCACGTTCTTAAAATACACCCAACAATCCTTCAGAGCATTTTATTAATTGTTTGTGCTCATTATTTCAATTTGGCTTTGCTCTTGGCATATGGCTTGGGCATACTCATTACACACACCAATAATTGTTTTTCTCCTCTAAAGCATTTCCTTGTGCATTGACTTTTGTGTCCAGTAATTTTTCCGGCCAGGTCCTGGCTGGTCACTCAGTGATGGATCCTTCCAGCCTCGCTTTTTGTTTGGGTTGTGATTTGCACTTGTGTTGTTTCATTCTGCTCCCTTTGATTTGTTTTGCTGCAAAAGGACACAAACCAATCGATTCCAGCAGCTGTGGGAGCAGGAAATGTATGGCTTGATTATCAAAAGTGCAAGCTGCCATGGAAGTATGAAATGGCTTTTAGGATAATCAGAAAAGCAAGGAAAAGGATCAATAAGAAAAGCATCTGCAGCTGCTTGTCCTCAAGACTCAACTCTCTGCTCTTGAAGAGTGAAAATGACATTGTTCAACCAATGTCCAACTATCTATGTAAGGTTCCCATTTAGTTAACCAAGACAACAACAACAACAACAAAAAAAAAAAAAAAAAAAACCACAAAAAACCAAATTAAACCCGTCAAAACCCAAAAAACCAAAACAACAACCCGCCCAAAAAAAAAAAAAACGAAACGAAAAAACCCCAACCAACCAAACAAAAAACCCCAAACAACCCAGCAACCAAAACACCGACAAGATTAAAAAAATAATGTCTAAGAACACTGAAAATAAGAGGAATTCTAGGACTGGGAAGTGAAATAGTGAGTTCAGCTCTCTGAGACTATGGATAGACCTTCAGTAGGACTCAGTTTGCTTATTAAGGCACCCTAATAAGGTTTTTTAATATGCAAACCACATGTAAATCTCTATATCTATCAACTCTACAAGGAGTCTTGGGAGACCCACCAGCTAATTTAGCCAATAATTTAGATGTCTGACATCCAGTGATGCAATTTTTCCCCAAGGGGGGCATTTTTTCCCTAAATACAGAGCCCAGCACAGTTCTCTCCACTGAAACACATGCCAAAAATGCCTGTTGGATTCAGCTGAGATGGGATTGAAAGCAGCAGAATTCCACCTGTTCTTGGTGCTGACAGCAGAATCCTTCCACTACCAGCTGGGGATTGACTGCTCTCATTTCGGTAAAAAATGTGTTTATTTAAGGAATCATCAAAATTTTAAAGGTGTGACTTGTCAAAGATCTTTTTGAAAAACAAGCTGATCATTGCTATAAATATTTTATTAGGTGGGAAGTGAGGCTTTTTGGGTATTTCCACATGGCTTGAGGCTCAAAAATATTCAAGCTAAAACTAAAAATGCCTCTAAACTCCATGTTTACAATGTTGTGCAAAAGACAGGTAATTGCTTTGATTCATCTGTAAATAATTTATAAGACATGATACATTCACTGAGCTGTCAAAATCATGAGCCTTCATGGCATCTGGGAGCAAAATTCACAAAGGAAAAAAAGGAGGAAAGAACATTTATTTTAACAGATCAATTTGAAGTCTTGTTGGCAAGTTTTTTAAATTCTATTCCTTTCCAACTATTTTGCAGGAATAATGGTTATATTGGGAAGAAAATGGACTCCAATGTTCAACATTCCTGTTGATAGGAAATGAAGAAAAATTAGATGACACATCAATAGGGCACAAAGTCTTCTATCTTACTTCTGAAGTATCTTAATGTATTTTCTTAAAATAATTATAAAACATAGGCTGGTTAAATCAACTTTTTCCTCTTTTTTTTTTTTTTTAATTTTTCTTTTTTCATAGAAGAGCCTACACATTCACTTTAGACAAATATTCTCCTTTCAGCCAGCTAAAGTGAGATTATTTTCACCTTTAAACCCAAGAGTGATATTGCTAAAGAATTCCTGCACCACAGAATAACTTTTTTCTGTGATGGAACTCATATTAGAAAATGAAATCTCAAGCTGGGAAGCAGAACAGCACAGGCCAAGTTAATTTGTTTTCTTGCACAGAATGCAAAATTCTCCTCTCTGGAAGGCAATATTGCCACATATTAAGCTTTATGACCCCCAGAATGAAATATGAGTTCTTTTTTCTTTCATTTCTGTTACAAAGGACAGAAAAAATCACATGACATAGTTTTCCCGTTGTACTTCCCTGTTCCCTCCTTCTCTTGTGAGGAATTTGGGGAAGGAATTGCACATTTTTCATTCCCTGCCTTTTTCCAGGAGCAAATTACCAGGTCCAATCTGAGCCAGCAGTGCAGGATGGCAGTTCACAGGCAAAGCCAAGGATTTCCCTTCCCCACCCTCATCCTCCTTTGCACAGAAACTACAAGAAAATACAATGAAGATTGGACCCACAGTTCCTCCTCCCTTGTTCTTCCACCAGTGGAAAAGGCCAAGAACTTTGTGGAAAAAAGTAAAGCTTAGTAAGGGCTCGGGGAGTTGGTATTTATGGAACGTTTTGGATTGGAAAGAACCTTAAGGACCATTTAATTCCAATTCCCCTGCAATGGCATAGAATATATGAATGTGACTTTCTGCAGCTGCTTTTTGAGGGTAAATAGGGCTGAATTATCTCGTTTTTGCCATGCTGAGATAAGTATATACAGAGATTTTTCTACCACTTAGACAGAGCAGTTAAAAACTTGTTACAGCACTGTAACTTGCTCGTCCATCTGAGGATGATTTAACTTACTGTGCTTCAGTTTTATTTTGCTGAGGAAAAATCAATATGCAAAGCCTGTCAGGAGTCCAAATTATTACACTTATTCGGCTGCATGTATTATTGAGTAGGCAGTTCCCTGTAATGAAGTTCTTGGCTTAAGTTTGTGAGGTATATTAAGAAGTAGTGGATGTAGCACAGAAGAAGCTGCAATGAGAAATGAAATTGTACAGTTGGGCAGTTTTAAGCACTGGCCACGTCTGTGAGAATATCAGTGTGGTGAAATCTCACAGGAAAAAAAAGCATTTAATGGTAAGAACAGGCTAAGATTCTCTTGAGTCTTTGGTCTAGAATTTTCCAAGTGATCCTAGAGTACAGGCAAATAGAAAAAAAAAGTGATTTTAAATAAAATGTCAGAATGTTCCTCCAGAAACACAATGTTGGTGAAGAGGCGATTCTTAAGTGGGCACAGAAAAATCTTCCAATCGAAGTTATCAAAAGAAAGCCTCAAAATTGTCAACAGAATGCCATGGGAATTTCTTCCCACCCATTCTTGCTCCCATCACTTTTATTGTTCTCCCAGCAGTGGCCTAAGTGCAGACAACCATTCCGGTGAACAAAGGAAGCAGCACCTGGCAAATGTGCTTTCCAGAGTGGGATTTAATGGACCTTTGCCAACATCTACATTTGAATGGCTCTCAAAGTTTTTGTGGGGATAGATTGATGCCTTAAATTTTAGCTTTCATATTTTCCAGATTCTGTACTGCCTTAGTGTGTGACTCTGAACTTCATATAAAGTGTTAGCCAAGTTCTCCTCACAGTTCAGTCACACAAAACAATCCTTTTCCAGCCTGAGAACCAAGGACACTGCTGCAGCTCCAGGCCCAAAAAGTACAAACAACAGTGAATTGAGGAGAGCAATCTGGGAGGATGGGACTGCATAACCTGAAGCTGTAATTGGGCAATTAACCCCAATATGAAAATGGACCAAAACTTATAAAAGTGTAAGAACTCGTGACCCAGCATCCATTTTGCATCCATCCTGGGTAGAGCCACGGGCCAGGCTCTTGTACTGCCCCAGGTGTATCCTTTGAAGGCCTTTTAATAAATTTCTACTTTATTCCTTTAACTCTGTCTAGCCTCTGTTCCAGGTCAGCCTCTCTAGGCATCAGATAGGAACAGGCAACTCTGGAGAATATTGTCCTCACTGGGAAGCAGATGTTCAAAATTCATCCCAAGAGTCACTCCCCCAAAAAGCAGCTTTTGTCCTTGGACTGGGAGGGCAGCTTTGGGGCAATAGCCAAGCTGGAAACATCTAAGGCACAGAAACCTCAAATTCTGTGAAGAAAACTCACAGAATCTCAGAATATTCCAAGTTAGAAAGGACACACGAGGATCATGGAGTCCAGCTGTTGGACAAGAAAAATACCTTTTACTAACCAACAGAGTAATCGGCAAGAAAGCTACTAACCAACTGGAGTCTGTATAAAAAAGGAGAACATGCAGCAATAAAAAAAGCCTTTGATACATTGCTCAGTGTGTTGCTTCTGTCCATCTCTGCAACGTTTACAGAAGCACAACACATTTGCAGGACCTTTAGGAAAACACAATCTCCGTGCAAGGAAACTTTTTTTTTTCCAGCACTATGGAAGAGTGCAGCAGCTGCCTCCTGGGATAGAGAAGTGGTTTAAAAGGAGTTGACCATCACAGATCACTTATCAATTATCACTCACTTATAATTCACATATAAATTATCACTCACTTATAATTCAGGTGACTCCTTAACAGTTTTTTGGGGATTTTTTTTTAACCGTGGTACTACAGACATTAAGAATTCAATGAGTGCATGTTATCACAGCTTCCAGCTGCTCATGACTACAGAGCACTCATTAATTGGGTAAATATTATTGCTGCTCATCATTAATTTTTTAACTGCAGTGGCCTGGTAAAACAAGATTGCAATTACATGTGCTGCTCACAATTGCTTGGGACAACGTGAATTAGAAGAGCACCCACGTCTCAGAAGTAAAATCAGTTGCAAAGGCTTCTAAAATCAAGGAATTATGGAATGGTTTGGGTTGGAAGGGGCCTTAAAGATCACCTCATTCCACCCCACCATGGGCTGGGACACTTTACACTAGACCAGGCTGCTTCTACTGCGCTGTGTATTTGAAAATGTTCATTAAAAACCCCAAACCAACCAAGCAAGCAAAAATAAACAAAACACAAATTAAAAACCCCACTGAAAGTAAACAATAGATGGGGAAAAACCCTCATGCTTTAATAATCTCTGCATAAACTGGAAAGAAACTGCTCCCTTTGCTCTAGATCATCATGTACACCATGAACTAGATGGTCAGAGTGGTCTCCTTGATAATATTTAAGTCTGGACCAAAGAAAAGAGAGAATTTAATAAACTGGATGTCACCATAGAAACAAGGATTTCACAGGTGGAACTGTGTAAACAATGCATATTTTATTTTTAAACACACCACACACAAAAATCCCATTCTGTTCAATTAAGTGAGAGTTTTTCCTTCATCTTGTCTGACATGAAAACAAAGAGCCAGACAGGCAGAGAGGAAATTTCATTTTTGCTTTTTATCTTGAATTTTATCATTTCTTTATTTCTTATCCCTAATTCAATTTTAGTCCCAATACCTCTGAAACAATGTTCTGTTGAACAGAACAATATGAAATGGCCATATATTTTCATTTTCCAAATTTCTTAATGGTTGCTATTTTTCAGCCTTAATTATTTTAACATGTAACTTGAACCTGCATTTTTCAATGACTAAACTGCTTGCAGAGAAATACTTTTATTCGATCTGGTTCCCAGAAACTCATCTTATCCGAGTCATTATCTTACCCAGCAGCCTGAACAAATTCTAATTCACCTTTCATTTTCTCTTAACTCATGTTCTTTGCCTATTACAGAAGGACTTCCTGGCAAATCTGGAGATGACAAAAGTGGCTTTGAAAGAACCAGGTGGGAATTATCACAATGAATACACTATGGGATGGGAACAGTAGCTCATACACATGTTTCACAGCTAATGGCGTTTTAGAGATGTAGGTATTAAATTCCAGTACTTTTCTTTCCCTTTTTTTTTTTTTTTTTCTGAATGGAAGTCCAGCAAATGCTGAAAAGATGACTAAACTCAGATTTATCAGCAGGGCATGCAAAGGTGGCATTCCTTGTTTAAACCACCAAAGCGGAGGAGATAATAGAAATTTCTGCCCCATTACAGCAATTTTTGCATCTTTTTTCTCTGAGTCATCTTTCCCTGACCATCCCCAGGCTGATGATCACCTTGCCTAAGCTTTAAGCCAGCTAGAGAATCCATAGGGCTTAACTCTTCCTCTTCTTGAATCAGGAGAGAGAGAAAAAGACCATTACAGGGAACGATTTATCCCCAAATGTCAGGAACCCAGAGCTGGAAAGGAACAGCTCCAAGGAAGGACCCACAGCTCTACAAGGTTCAGGTTTTGTTTAGGTCAGAGATTTGAGGTGTCATTCACTAAAATCCAGAGAGACAAATTCAGGAACCCAGAGCTGGAAAGGAACAGCTCCAAGGAAGCACCCACAGCTCTACAGGGTTCAGACTTCATTTAGGTCAGAGAATTGAGGTGTTATTCACTAAAATCCAGAGAGACAAATTCCGTGCCTGGAGACAAAGCAGTGAAAAAGAACTTGTAAGGTTTGAGGTTAAGATTCTTATGGCAGAGACTGAAGTCACCACATCTATCCTGTGTGCTGTGGAAAACTCACAGCAGAGCTGTGCCCAGATGATGGAGGACACACCTGTGGCTCTGCAAACTCCACCCCTTTGCCACGGCTTAGCACTTTCCCATGGGTAGCACACAGCTCTGAAGACAAGGAGACACAATATTTAGTAATGATTTCCTTGAAATTAAACCCACAAGATGAAGGAGTCTTTGCTTCTTTTTGCCAGGGTCAGGATTAAATTGTGAGACAATTTAATGTTGGGACTCAGATGTTCTACAACACTCTACATCAGGGTTTTACAGCACTTCACTCTAACAAATTAAAAATGGAGCCCCATCTCTCTCTCTACAAGGCCTTTTAAGGATCAAGTGTCCAATTAAGAAATGACACCTGAATTATTTTCACTTTCAACCAAATAACCAACCACCCGTGCCTGCAATGGGGACTTTTTTATTCCATTACACAAAACCACCCAAACCCGTGGAGAAGAAGGTGAAAAAGAAGGACCAGTCTCTGCCCTAAAACCTCCATCTTTCTTTCTATCTATTCCTGTATTCTAAACCCTTAAACTCTGAGTTTCCCAGCCTGTGATATCACACACTTCTATCCAAACTCCACCCCCACAATCCCAGTTCTGTCATTCCATTTTGGAAGCTTCTCCACAGCCTCAGGTCAATGCAGTGTTCTCCTGGGGGTCAGAGTCTGTCAGCACAAAAAGTCTGAAATTCTCAGCAGCCAGGGTTCCAACAACACGATTGCAACCACACTGTGATCCCTGATTGAGAATAGTCCAGAGATTCCCAAGCTAGTGGCAATCCAGCTGGAAGAAAAAGCTGTAGGATCACACAAACTCTATTTCTCCTCCCAGCACCATGAGAGCTACAATGCCAAAGGAATATCCCTGCTCATCTGCTATTAATATTATGTCTAGGATGCAATGTGGATGGTATTTGAATCCCTCTTTCCAGGGAATTCTTCACCAGAAAAATTATTATTGTACTGTTTGCCTCCCCAGGCAGTCTAGGTAAATACAGCTTGGCTGTGTATTAAAGAGGACAAGAAAGAAACATCCTGCAGGCTTTTCCAAGAAATCTGGTGGTTCATCCATTTGAGGTTTGTCCTGTCTGCACCCATGTCTAGCAGGAAACCTTTCCTTAAATTATTCCAGGGCAGTCTGACCGTGACACCATTCTTTCCCCTTGCTAAGCCAATGCTGAACTTTTCCAATGGCAATGCACTTCCAGGCTTTCAGCCTCACTGATGTGACTGAATTCACAATAAGTCAGCATCAACCATGCTCCATTTGAGGAAAAGATTCGTTATGGAGCCAGAAGCTTGGTTTATGCCTGGAAAATGAAGATTTTGGTCACTATCACCAACAGAATTCATTCAATCCATCTTCAGACCTCCACAATGACTGTGTTAACAGGCAAAATACAAAAATGGGCTTTTATCATATAACCTTCTCAGCAGAAGGTAGATGCAAAAATAGGGCAAATGTAAGTTCTGTAAGTATTTTTTGCAGGGAGCTCCAAGTTCTGATTTTGACCTCTTGACTATAAATGCAGTTTCAATATCTAGCACTGATAAAGATCTCTCTACTTTATAAACCCATTTTGAGCTGACAGGAATTCATCCACTCTCTTAGGTGAACAAACTTACTGAATCCTAGAACTGTTTGGGCTGGAAGGGACCTTAAAGTTCATCCAGTTCCCACCCCCAGCCATGGGGACACCTTCCACTGTCCCAAACTGCTCAAATTCCCATCCAAACTGGCCTTGGACACTTCCAGGGATCCAGGGGCAGCCACAGCTTCTCTGGGCACTCTGTGCCACGGCCTCAGCACCCTCACAGGGAAGAATTCCTTCCCTATATTTAATTTAAATCTCCCCTTTTTCACTTAAAACCATTCCCCCTTTCCCAAAAACATCTAAAAATCACGATGATAAAGTCAAGAGAAATTCAACAAAGAGTTAAAGAATTAATCGATGCTTGGAACACAGAGGTAAGTGAAGCACTTCTCCTTGCATTTGCCTGAGAAAAATCAAAGTTTGATCACAGCTTGGGTCCCAGAGGGTGCACAGGAGACTCGTTCAGACAAAGGCTCTACAGAATAGATACCAGAAATAAGCACAGACCCCGTGTCTGTCATCACATGCCCCTGGCTTCTCCCTTGAAATTCTTCCTTGTTCCTACCAGCTCTAATATGAATTTAGTAGAAGACACTTTAGGCAGTGTCACATGGATAAATCCATCAGTGCCCAAAAATGCATCTTTGACCAAGGAGAGATGGATCCATAGAGATCAGAGCTATCTGTGTGTGTATTCTACTTTACAAGGAGCCACAGAGAAAACTTCCAGGTTGTAGAGACATTTTCTTATCTATGCCCTTCCAACTCTAGGAATTCATTAGCTTGGATTCAGTGCTAGTCCTGTTGTTCTTGGGCACAGCTGCTTCAATAAGGGAGACACAGTGAAGTAATGTCTTCCCAGTGGTGCCAGGGGAAATAACAGCAGATAATTCAAAGGCTCTGAGAGAACAAGAAGCTGATGAGACACTCAATAAAAAATGTGAAACTGAAAAAAAAAAAAAAAAACCTGCTCCATCATCTTCGTGTGATGGAAACATAATTCAAAACCTCTCCTTGCATCACCACGCTGCCTCCTAATTACCATCTCCTACCTCCTGGTGCCCTTACCAGTTTCTTTCCTGTTGATTTGCAGGGTAACTTTTAACAAGAATTCAATGTGATTCCTTGCAGGAATCATCACATCCCTTCAAATCCTTATTTCCTTTCAATTCCTTGACATGCCTGGGAATGTTGCTTCCTCTCTACATTTTTCAGAAGGACAGGAGGAGTGGGACTGTAAACAAGGGCTGCAGTTTAAAGATTGATTTGACAGTGAGTCATGAACCACGTAATCACCGAGGCCTCATCATTTCTTCTGTTCAAATTCTTGTGCTGAGCTCACTTTTGGCACACTTTGGCTCGTTCCAGGTTAGTGCATTTTAGGCACTTTCAACACTAAATTGTAGACACAAATCTGCAAATCACTCAAGGAAATCTCTTACTATTTGAGAGGGAGCCACACTCAAGGGACACGTCTGGAATATCTGGTTCTAACAGTGGAATGCAAGAGAGGGAACAGGATGGGAAAAATATTTCATGCCAATCTATGGTTCTCCATTTCATCAGCATGCTTCTTTCCATCACAATTCAGATTTTTGGGGTAATCCAGACCTCCAGCATGACCTGTTCAATATAACAAAGACAGAAGCTAAAGGTGGGGTTTTTCTGATCAAATGTAGATACCTAAATGTGATTATTTAGAACTGACAGTCACCCTTTATTCCATGTGCCCAGAGAGAAAAAACAGACATCATCTAATCTATGTTGAGGATGAAATAAATTATGTCTCAGGCTCTGCTTGGTAGACATCCAGAGCTACAAACTGAGGAAGGTGACTTGTTCATTTGTAGTGCAGATGCAATTGCAGGTGTCAACATTTAATTAGATAAATCTCCTGCTAAATGCAGCTAACCCAGGAAACTGTCATTAATATCTGAGTAACTCCTGTGTCAGTCTTTCCTAGCCCCAGGGCTGGGAACAGGTCAGTAGAGTCTGGATGGGAGAAATAGAAATAAAAAAGGGTGCATGTGGATCAGCAGTGAGATTTATCAGTTCTGATCTGGCAGAAAATAACTGGAGGGCTGGTGAGAGCTAGAAAGAGGGTCCAGCACAAACTGGGGCAGCTCCAGAGTAGGACTGGGATAACAACTCAAACAAAGGAAATTGGAAACACTGATGTAAGAAATAGCCTGGCACCACTGCCTGGGGAAGTTGAGTATGGAGTAATCTCTGCTCTCCTTCCTCTCTTGTCTGCCTTTGGCTTTCATTACTCCCCTTTATCAGTTTAATTCCTCCTCCAGAGCAAGGGAGTCTGATTCTGGGTCCTGCTGAGATTTCATTTCCTTTGAATTCTCTTTTCCATTCAGGCTGTTAGTGATGACTGAACGGGAATGGACACATAGGGTCAGCACATGCCCCCTATTTCTTCTCATATAAAGTTTCCTAAGGAATTTAAAGCATTTAAGAGGAAGAATCCATCATAAAACAAATGGGAAAAAGAAAAAAAAAAAAAAAACAAACAAAAACAAAAAAAAAAAAAAAAGAAAAACAAAACAAAAAAAAAAAAAAAAAAAAAAAAAAAAAAAAAAAAAAAAAAAAAAAAAAAAAAAACAAAAAAAAAAAAAAAACAGAAAATCTCAAGGCAATCATTGCCTCTGAAGCATTAAAGGCATGGCCCAGCAGCAGAAGGAGAGGAAACTGCTGTGAAGAATAAAGAAATAATGAGCAGAACATCTGGGCATGAGAGGTAGAGTGGGAGAGAAAGGAGGAAATATCAGAAACTCCATTTGGTCGATGTTTGTGTTCACTGAACACAGCAAGGGGGTAAAGCAGAGGCAGCAGAGCTGAATTCTGGCAAAATGTAGGAACCAGAAGTTGTTGTTCCTCTCTTGCCACCCAAGGATGGGGCTTCCCATGCAGAGAATTGCCAGTGCAGAAAACAAGGTCTCTGAACAGCAGAGATTTTACCATTGTCACATTTTGCACCACGTGGGCGCCTTGGAGAAGCACCCTAATATTTTATAATATTTTTCTAGAGAATAGAAACACATGCAGAAATACAGAATACAGAGCCTGTTCATGTCCCAGACCCAAGTTCTGTACCTGACCCTCTTTGTGTCACCTGCCATAAGAGAGGGATTTTTCTTTAAAGACACAGTAACTTGACCACGTTCACAAGCCCCTACAGATTTCCTAAAAGCTCATGATCCCATCTCAGACCTTGCAGCCCCACTGAGGAGAAATAAATTCTCAAAAATTTTATATATTGAATTTTTCTATGGGAATTTTAAGGCAGGAATAGTCAAAGAGGTAATTGTGTGCTTCTCCTCTGAATGAACAGAATTTTGTTCACCAGTCAGGAGGGATTTCTTCTTTCTTTCAGCTGTTTCTGACAAGCAAGGGAGTTATTCCCTATCTTTCTCTTTCTTTGAAAGAGACAAGCTGACAACATTTCTCCACTAACTGTTATCATTAGTAAGTCTTAGTGCTGAATATAAAAAAAAAAAATTCATTTTTCCCAAATAAAAAATAGTTTGTGTGCAGAAGGAGAAATTCAAGAGGAATCAACACCCTGCACTTATGACTGCTTAATTTCTGGAGAGTTACTGCATCTTCAGGGAGTTTTGTTGTGAAACATCTCCCACAAATTCAACCAGTAAGAAGGTGGTAGAATTTTGTTGATATCCTTTAACTAAGGAGATCAAGCTTTGTTGAGAATAAGGGTGGCAGGATCTGGCTTGAAAAAAGTATCATGAAATAATGAAAGGCGAGCCTCGAGGTCAGGACTTAGAGTGAAATGCTGTAGTCCCAGAGGTGAAACGAAATAAATTTAAAACATGTCTACAAAAAAAAATTTAAAAAATAATTTAAAATGCAGAGAAAAAGGCCAGCAAGCAGGATCCATGGAATAAAAGGGCTTTCAAACAAGAAATACACCAGAATCCTTCACTGGAAGATTAAACTCTTGGAGGGGATATGTTTTTTTTTTAACTCTAAGCCACATCATCTGTGGAACTCGTTGCCACAGGATGTGGGGAACAACTAAAAGATGCTCGATGAGCCTGGGAAAATCTTCCCAGTGATTCAGCCTGCAAATACTGGGGGAGCAGTACAGGGAGCAGCTGGGTTCTGCTCGGAGTGAGAGCCTGAAAGGATCCAGTCCCTTCCTGCCTGAGTGGGTGATACAATTTCATCACATTGAGATGCAAAAGCCTTTTCCAATGGCTCTGGGCTTCCTCCATCTCTGAGCCGTGTCCTTTCCATTTGGAACAGGCAGGGGGAGGAGCTCAGTGTGAACAGTCCCCAGCTGTCAAGGTTATTCTGGATTTGGGTGATAAAGAAATAAAAGCTGCCTGGTGAAATGGTCTCCTCTCACCTGGGGAGTTCTATGAATTCCTGAATCCATACAATAGCCATTGCATAAAGCAGAAGAAATAGGTCTCATGATCAACTTCTGGCACCATTCTGGGGGTAGGAGGCAAGAAACAGGCTTTTTTTCCGTTTTCCTTGCTCATGTCACTTCTGGACCAGGGAAAAATTGGGAAGCTCTTGTGTAAAGCACAAAGAGGATGTCAAAACCACATCCCTGGGGTGGAATGAAGTGCCCGAGGTACACTGAGCTTTCCTCACTTCCACCACACCCCACGGTTCCTCTGCCCAGAGCTGGGCAGTGTTGGAACCCAGGACATCCCTCTGGCTGTCCTGGCTGTCTTGAGACCCTGGCAGGGGGCTTGGAGACCTTGGCACAAAGTCACAAACACCTGTGGCTTTGATTTTAGCCCATGGAAAAAACTGCCAACTTTGTGTGAAGGTTTACAGGTCACAAGGGTTTGAGTAGTGTGATAGTTGAGTTAACACAGGGTGAAAAAGTAGAATTTTAGGGTTTTAAAATAAGGGGTACAAGGGGACAAGATGGAGGGATTTGGGTGTGTCCTGACCTTCTTCTCCTTCTTCTTGCTCTCCATGTCTTGCTGTGATGGTGACACTTTTCTATTGGTTTAAGATAGAGACACACCGTCCAACATAAGTGATAGATATTGGCACGTTATTGTAAACATAGTACAATATATAGTTTTTAGTATATAATAGTTTAGTACATAGTTTAGTATTTACTAGTTTAGTACAATATAGTTTTCAGTATAAAATGTAAACACCGCCCTAGACTGCGGACAGAATGCTGTCTCCTTCCTAGACAGAGCTCAGCAGGTCAGAGAAAGAATGTTATAGATAAGGAAAAATAAACTTTGAGAAGCCAACCCTACGCATTCAGACTTCTTTGGCTGCACGGGCTGGGAAGCCGGGACTTTTACAATCTTGGGGTCACCTCGATCTCCAGACCCCCGAGAGGGCAGCAGAACAGAAATGAATTTATGCACGAGGTAAATAGCAGGACCCTGATGGAAACCCTCCTTTCGGATGGAAATACTCCTCACAGTTAAAATGCAGGAACAGGTTGCTTTAGAGGACACTGATAACACAGATGCCTGCATTCTGACCTGCTTTACTTCTGCACTAAAACGTGCTGCAAGAAAAAGGGGAGACAAAGCTCCCCTCTTTTGTCGCACACAATGTGTTTTATCAGCTTTTCTCTGTGGTTTTAGCAATTCCAGTCACAGCAGAAGCAGTTTGGACAGCACTCAGTAAATGGACCCTGATTTCCAATTAGTTTCTTTGTCATTCTTTGCCCTTCTCTCCTTGGTGCTGGCCACAGGCAGCTCCTGCTGCAGTCAGGAGGAAATAAGACAGGATATTAAACTATAAATTTCTTTGCCCGCTGCCTCAGTTTCTTATCTCAGCAAAAGCACGAGTACCCTTCATCAAGATTACAGACACCACAACGTTAATCCCTGCAAAGGGCCTCAGATCATGTGAGAGATACCCAAATTACTGCTGAGATGAGGACGGAAAACGAGCTGCTCCAGAGCAGCGCTTTGTGTCACATCCTGTCCCCAAAGCTGCTGTCATAAAGGCAAAAATCATCCAGCCATCCTTTTCTTTTTAATTTACTTTTTAAAAAAAATATTATTCATTTTGCAGGCATATTGTGCCCTTAAGTAGAGAAACAAATTCCTGACCTCTGATAATAACCAGGAATGGTTCTCATGCACCCCCATTGATTGAATTTTTGTTTTTAATTTCCCCAAGCTCATTCGGCAGCAGTGATGCTCCTCTTACCATGAAGTGTTTGCTTTGACAGGGCTGAAAACCCCTCCAGGCATCACAGGAAATGGTGAAAACCATTTTAAATTGTCAGCTCAAGGTGCAGGATCTGAAACTCACCCGGAGAAGAGTCATTGAGAGGGTTCAGGGCCGTCGCCCTCCGGATCTTCTCCAGACAAGTCTCTTGCTCCTTTTTAATGATGCAGTTGGAATGGGTTGCTGCAACCTGAAATATGGGGGGAAATGGGGGAAAAAAAAATAGTTACAAGAATAAAATAGTTTGTGAGGTGATCAGGAAGTGTCAGTAAGTTTTAAGAACCCATTGCAAGGAAAAAAAAAAGAAAATAAGAAAGAAAAATATTTTTAAAGTTGAGAAAAAAACTGTAACAAAGTTCATTTTCTTTCCCTTTTTTCTTCTTTTACTCCTTTTATTCTTCTAGCAGGTCTAAGGCCTAATTAAGTAATTAAAATTCTCATAAATTATTTGGGGGTTTTATACTGTTCTCCATGTCAAAATGTGATTTCTAACATGTTTGTTTTATTTTATTGAATTCCTTCTTCATATAAAGCTGAACAAGGGTATGTCTAAATACAAAAATAATTTAAAGAAGAATTAGGAATAAATTTCAGCTTGGTTTGATCTTCCACCAGTTTCTTATGAGTCTTTGCACAATTCATTAAAATCTCTCTGGAATCTAAACCAAATTAAAAGCTGTTTCTCTTATTCTTTCACCCTGTTCATTCTTCAGTGTTACCTTTATTTATTTCCAGAGAATTCAAGGCAAATTCTTTTGCCAAAAATAATACAATGTCAAATAAACCAGGCTGACTTGATCCAAATATTTTTTTTTCTGTTTTCTATCTTTAATTCTCTAGTTCAGCCCACTACAAGAAAAAAGCAAAGGGGGAAAAAAGAAAGGAATAAAAATTTATTTTAAGAAAAAAACATTGCAGCCAACACAATCCAGGCAATCCCAAAGCAACAGCAAAATAAGGATGTGACCCATTTCTGGAAATCAATACAGGATTTCAATCCTGTAGCAGACAGTGACCAGGGAATATCAATTAAAGGAGAATAAAACCTCAGATTTCATGAGATCACTTCATAGGGGCATGGCTGAGGTTCAAATCCCACCCAGTGAAAAACACCATGGAATTCAGTGCCCTGGCTGAAGGTGATTTGTCAGATTAAGCCCTTTTCTGACCCAGAGCTGGGGCAACTGAGAGGTGTTTCAAAAACTTTTATTCTATTTTTAGTCTCATATGAAGAGTGAGACAATACAGATGTTATAATTCACGCCATTACAATTAGAATTGCAGCTTCCAAATTAATATATTTTTTAAAAGACTTTTAAAATAAATACATTCCCACAAGAATTACTAATACTTCACAACAACAAAAAAAACTTTCTAATTATAAACAAAGACAGTAATAAAATTCTTAGACTTTCAATTTATCCAAATTGAAAGTCATCTCAACAAATTATAATGAAGACTGATAATTTCAGCTCTTACTTACAATACTATATAATAATAATTCAAAGACAACAAATTGTTGTTCAAAGACAACAATAACTATTATTATTGCATCACCAATAAATATAAATAAACAAGTTATATACCAAAAAATACCTTGTAAAGACTTTAACCCAGCAACTAATGTCCTTTAAATAAAATGTATTAGCAATGAACAACCAAAGCTAATTCACATTCTAACACACCTTAGTAAAAGAATTTATATTATAAGCATACTAAACACAAAAGCAAACATCACTATGATTTCTCAAACAATTAAAATTAGTAACACATATAAATACTCTCACAAAAATTAAAAAAACCTACCTTATATCTACAAAATAAATTCATAATTATGTTACAAATCCCCCCCAAAAAACCTAACAACCATCCATCCCTTCATAATACAAAACCCCATCACAATATTAAAAAAAATGTATTATCCCAATAGAAAACAAAAATAAAAAAATGAATTATTAATAAAAACTATAATAACTGTGGTTCACTGAAGCACTTTTGTTATTTTATTTCCCATCCCATTTCCTTCACTCTTGACAATGGAAAACCACAGAGGAAGTGATGTGGGATCTGCTTCCCCTTATCTGTTAATCAGGAACAAGCAAACAAGGACAGAAATCCCCAAATTTATTCTACTCTGGGTTCTTTTGGAGCTCTGCACAGCTCAACTTTCCTTCTCTCACCTCCCAGGGAATGGAGTGAACAGGGTGGATCAGGGATGCACCACCCAGCAAAACCTGAGAGCAAATCCCAAGTCAGGTGAAATCCTTCCAGCAGCAATCCTTCCTTCCTCTGTAAGCCTAAAGTGGCTTATAAAAAAGAGAGAGAGAAACCTCTGCACAGGCAGATAGTGACAGGACAAGGAGGAATGGATTTAAAATAAATGAGGGGGGATTCAGATCAAGATTTAGGAAGGAATTTTTCCCTGTGAGGGTGCTGAGACCCTGGCACAGGTTCCCAGAGCAGCTGTGGCTGCCCCTGGATCCCTGGAAGTGTCCAAGGCCAGGTTGGACAGGGCTTGGAGCAGCCTGGGATAGTGGAAGGTGTCCCTGCCCAGGACAGGGGTTGGAATGAGATTTATCTGCAAGGTCCTTTCTAAGCCACACCATTCAGTGAATCTGTACTAATCCAGTTTGATGGTGCTTGTGTTGTGCTTTTGTTTGTGTGATGATGCTCTGAACCATCTGCACACTTTTTTTTTTTTTTTTGTAAAAGCCACCACTGCTATTTCAAGGATAGAGAGGATTTCCTGATGAACTCTCCTGGAAAGCTTTCCTCACCATTTGTAGGAACTCCTAATGCTGCACAGCTTCATCAACTCCAAGATCCCAGTAATAAATTTCAGCTATTTTCCCCCGGGGGACACACCAGGCACAACCATATTAGATTTGTTTGTCTTCAAAACAAACACAGTTCTGTTTTAAGGGCTCCCAAGTGCCTGGAAAAGATAAATTGTCACAGAACTCCAGGATCTCCCAAGAACATAAGGGCCTTTGCTACATCATCCCCTAAGCATCCTCGAAGACAGAGAAAATTGCATTGGCTGACATTCAATTCTTAGAATATATTTTAAAAAGATAAAGGGAAATAACAAAAAAGCAGAGATCTGCTGTTAGTGCAGGTTCACTCTCCACAGTTACCCAGGTCTGGAGTGTCCAGGGGTTGTCTCAACACACAAATGTGGCAGTTTCTATGCAGTTCACCAGGTACAGATTAGAAAAGCTGTCATTTAGTAATAATATTGTAATAATAATACTAATACTAATAATAATAATAATAATAAGGCATTGTCTATGCAAGCAGGATGTGGCTAAATAAACTGAAATCTTTCTTCACGCACTTCCTGTTAACTTGCAGACCTCTTCAGCTTGAAATTGTGGATGATAAATGCCACAGATAGATGCCTATATTTATCCAAAGTCCATCCAAGGATGGAGGCTAGTGAGACACCACAACAGGTTATTCCAGGTTATTCCAGGCTGCCCCTGGATCCCTGGAAGTGTCCAAGGCCAGGCTGGACAGGGCTTGGAGCAACCTGGGATGGTGGAAGGTGTCCCTGCCATGGCAGGGGGTGGAACTGGATGAGCTTTAAGGTCCCTTCCAACCCAAACCATTCTATGATTCCACTCTAGAATATTAAGAAACCCACCATGCCCCTGTTCTCAGACACATTTGATAAGAAAATTTAGATTCAATCTACAGTGAAACGACAAAAGAGTGTGATTTATCTTTTTTTTTTTTTTTTTTTTTTTTGGTATCTTCTTTGCTAGAGGTGTATAAAAGTCAGGACTTGATTGATTGTAAAGGAAGACAAAGGTTTAAAGCTCAGACTTTACTGCTCTCCTTGCAGACTGGCACATTTAGTCAGAGGTCTCTGACTAAACTGATTAAATTTAGTCAGCTGTATCTCACTAATCCTGGCTTAGGTGTGGATAGAGAGAGCACCAGAGCCACGTGCTTCCCCTGTCCCTGCAGCTTTCCTCCAGCTTTCACTGTTGCCACAATATTCTGATGTGACTTCCCATCACCATCTTCGTGCCATTCCGTAGCAGTTCATCAACAGATTTAAAAAAAAATAATTTTGGGGAACATGGAAACCAAAACAGAAAGCAAAGAAAAGGAGGAAGCATCAACCTCAGGGTCAGAGGAGAGAATAGGAGTTGCCTGTCATCCCTGCTGACAAACAATTCCATATCTGGGAAAATCAAAAAGGCTTGAATTGTTCATAACAAAAGGCATTATTATTCTGCTTTAATTGAAGGGATGGGACCACAAAAAAACAATTTATTGCTCAGCTAAACATCAGTCTCAGAGGCTGTGAGATTTTAGAGGAGCAAGCAGTCGGCCATAGCACAAAGGAGTCACCAGTTCTTTGTTACAAGACAACACAGAACTTTCTAATCCCATGGACAGTTGCCACAAAGTTTATTTTGCTTTTCTAACCTATCACCTTTACTTAATTTTGCTGCACTGTTGATACTTTTATCCAATGGGCTTCTGTCACACTTGCACACATATGCTTTTATTACAACTTCTTTAAACTCTTAGCTTGCTCTATACAACCATATTACTACATTATAAACCCTTCACCATCTTATTAATACAGTTTTTTAACTTGCTTAAGACATATTTTTACTTACAACTACAGAAACATAAGTTTATGATTTCCTACTTAATGTCTATGTATTGTATTTTTACATTAATCCAAGCTTCTTCTAAGGCTGCAAATCAAACCCTCCCGTGTCTCTGGAAGTTTCTGTTTTTCCCACATTGGTAAGTGGAAGTTCCACATGGAAGTTTCCATTTCCCACAAAAAGGTTTGTCTGTTGAATGCAGAGACACTTTAATGTTATCACATTTTCCTGAAAGGATCCAGGGTTGGATGTTTCTCCACTGACCATGGAGTGGCAGAGCCTTTAATCTGCCAAGTCAGGCTTCAACAAGTGAAGGCAGAGCCCGATTCCAAGGGCAGCATAAGCCTGAACTCCAGGCCCTGTGATTCCATTCCTTCTGCCTCGAGGACATTTGCAATTTCCTGTGCTCAGCAGAGACAGCCTGGTCTCAGTTTCCCAGAAGAGATCAGTGATATGTGCAGTTAAAGAGTGTTTTGACACATACTAGAAAAAATCAAGAATCCAAGTCGATAGTGCATGAAATTCACAGGTCTTTGAAAAATTTATTACTCTCAGTGAAGTGAAAGAGTCTGATTCACATCAGTTTAGAAAATGTGTATATTCATTTAGATACAGAGACAGTAAAAGACAGTCAATATCTGTTTGGTTCTGAGAGAACACAAGAAGCTGTCAGAACACTAGAGGCACAACAAATTCAGAGCTTTCATTTCCCTTATGTGGTTTTTATTAAGATGGCCACCACAAATATAAACTGGTATGTGCTTTGTGCAAACTCTTTGCTGTTCCCTTGAAATTGTGGTAAAATTTATATCATGTTATATTGCAACTTATATATTTACAATAAATTTGGAATATATAATTATATTTTCCATATATGTTTATATAAATTTGGTCTGTATAATTATATATACACATGAACCATGCAGAACAGTCCAGCCAAAAAACTTGAACTGTCTTTGACTACATTCAGTTATTCAAAAACCACCATTTTGCTCATTTTGTTCTCAGTAAGAATATTCACAACTGCTATAAAACTTGATTTTTCTACATGAGTTTACTCAAAAGTGAAGATGTCCCCAGCACTCCTGAGAACCTCCAGGATAAGAAAATCTGCTTTGAAGTCCTAGTAATGATGTGATGGTGAGATGGGAATTCACTTGGCATTTCTATAAAGATCAAATATGCCAGATCAAATATGGCAATTCAGTACCACTTCAGTTGGCAATTCAGTTCTTTCCTCTTCTCCTCATTTTTGTGTTAAGTCTGTAAAGTCCTGATTTTTTCCCCTTTTTTTAAGTAAATGGGAACATTTCTACTCCATTCAGGACATGCCATGTCAGGCACTCTGACAGTGAGAGGGGTAATGAAGGGACAGATAGGAATCAAAAACAACAACAGCAAATCTTCATTAAATCTTTCATGTCTATGGTTTTACATCAACACAAAGATGAATTAGAGGGTGATTCAACTTTTGCCTAAGTGCTGTTTCTAAAATAATGCAAGAGAGGAGTTTAATCCACAAGGTAGATGAGATCACTCACTTCAAGCTGAATTGCACACGTTTTACTAATTCTATTATGACTTCCAGTATTGAAAAGTTAGCTTCAAAAATGATAAATTGTTCTGTGAGCATTGCCAAAAGAGGCTCACTTTGTCATGGAAACAACACCGTTGACTCCCTGTTCCCACCAAGCAATGATTCAACTGGTCACACCAGGGCCAAGACTTGCAAAAGGCTGTGTTAAAAATAGAGGGGTTTGGGAAGGAGCTCTGACTATCTGGATTCTTTTCCAGAACTGATTTGCATCATTGCTGGGCCCCACAACAGTGGCTTGGCAGCCCAACAAGTTGTTGTCCCCAGAAATGTCTGAGGTTTGCCACTTGATTGCGTTTTCTGCCTTCCTGAGTAAATGGCATCCAAGCTGCTGTGATTTCAGAACACTTCACACCGAGTGAAAGGGTAAAGCCATTGGGAACTCCTTCAATCCCAGCCACAAATGTACAATCTGCAGCAGAGCTTGGACACCACGCTTTAAACCAATTGTGCGGGGGGAAAAAAAAAAATACCCATCAGCAGAACATGCTGCCAGGAAAAGGCATGGATCCCTTTCCAAGTGGCTGATGGAAATTTCAGATATGGGTGCCTTCTGACACTCCTGGAGAGATGCACATCCCACTGCAGGTTAGAAAATAGCAGCAGCACAATCAACACTTCTCTTCTCTCAGTGGATGCCTTCTGATTTGAATGCTGGACAAAAGAGGTGTTACACAACATGGGTAAAACTATTTTTGAGTTTGCCTGGACTGGATTTTAGTAGTATCAGAGAATTATGGGATGGCTTGGGTTGGGAGGGATGTTAAGAGATATTTTCCCAATCTTCCTGTCATGGGCAGGGACACCTTCCACTATCCTAGGCTGCTCCAAGCCCCATCCAACCTGGCCTTGGACACTTCCAGGGATCCAGGGGCAGCCACAGCTGCTCTGGGCACCCTGTGCCAGGGCCTCCCCACCCTCACAGGGAACAATTCCTTCCCAATATCTAATCTAAACCTACTCCCTTCCAGTCTGAAGCCATTTCCCTTTGTTCTGTCACCACATGCTCTTGTAAATAACCCCTCTATATCTTTTTGCAAGCTGCCTTATCTTGGAAATCTGTTGTAAATCCCCTCTTTGAGCATTGTGGAGCATTCTCAGGATAGCTGAGGACTTCCATGGGAAGTGTCATCTTGGATTAAACCAACATATCCTTTTACCCTATCTCTAATAGCAGGTGATGCTTCTCAAAGCCTTGTACTGGCAGGATGAATCACTCACTGGAAAAGTGATTAAAAATCCTGCTAGTCATAATGTGCTTGAGATGAAACTAAGGGCTTAATAGCCCTTCTGATCGCTGATTTTATATTGCATAAAAATGGCTTTCTCCAGCAATTCCTAGGAATTTCCTCTCCAAAGATAAAATTCTGAAGTACAACTCCCAGTGGCCCAGTTTGGATCTTTCCTTCATTCCTCAGAGGTGAATGTTAGCCTGAAAGCTGATAACCTCCTGCCAGCATTGCAATTCCCACTTATTTTTCAAATTGTTCAAAAGAAATGGAATTTAAGTGTTCAAATCAGAGTCTCTACTCCCTTACTAAACTTCACGGGAAGATTCTCATCATTTTGAGAGCTTCTAGCATGGAGCAAGATTGGGTTGCATGGCCTCACTGCAGGATGGCAGGGCTGCAGGACTTGCAAATATCACTGACAATCTCCTCCAAGGACACTTTCCAGCTCCTGACACAGGCAGAGCTGTTGGCAAGAGAACAGCCCAGCGTGGATCCAGGGTTTGGCCAAGTCTCTTGTCACAGCAAGAGATTTCCTGGATGGGGGGTTACAGGCAAGTCATGCACATGTAAATTGCTGGAATTTGTGATTGACAAAGGAGGAAAAATAATGAGTATTTTTTTCCTCTGTTGTCCTACTACTCCAGCCTCAGGTAACCATTTCAGATTTAGCACAGAATTTCAGATTAATCAATTAATAAAAATGACTGGAGTGGAAGTTGGAGGGTGGGATCTATGTTTTTTTTAACACATCGTGCCAGCCTGGGAAGTGAGGATTTATATCAGCATAAATCTGGGATGAGATGTTCAGATTCAGCTGAACACCTGAAACGAGGGAGCTGAAATAGAAACACTTTAATTTCTGAGCAATCTGGGACACGCTGTTCATATAATCTGTGGAACTGCTGATCTGCAGGGGTAAACCTGTAGGTGACAATGATTTTGATTTTTCAGCTCCCAGATTTTCTATATTAGATCAATCTGCTGTCTTGGCAAAACTACTGGTTACTCTGAACCCTGAAATTTCCACACAAACTCCGAATAGGGGGTTCCAGATGATCTTTAAGAAGGTCCTGGACCATCATTTTTACAGCTGTATTTTCTGTCAGCAACAGCAACAGATGGAAAGACATCTCCTCCTCTCCTATTTTCTCCAGAGGATTTTCAGGAAAAGCACACCTTTTTTCACTCTTTAGGCAGCACTGGCAATAGAATGTCCCCTGTTTAAAGCAGAGTCTGTATCTGTTGCCAGAGCAACCCAAAATCAAGAGGATGTAAAAGATAACCTAGGGCTTTACCCTTCTCTTCCTGGTCTACAGATTTTATGTTTAAAGCTTCAGTCTCTCCTACTCTTTGCCTTCACCCAGGTGTCTCTGGTGGCTTTCCCTGAATGATGTCAACTATCTCATGTGCCTTCCAGGGAAAACCATGGAAGCACAGGATAATTCAGGTTGGAAGGGACCTCCAGAAGAATCCAGCTCAAGCTTCCACTGGAAGCAGAGGCATCAACATAATTAGTTAATTCCAATTAATCGATATAGGGTTAATTTGGCTTTTTCCACCTGCGTTTTGGAAAACTCTGAAGAAGATTTGAAGAATGCACAACCTCAGTGGAACTTACTCCAGTGCTCACTTATTCTCAGAATAAAAAGGATTCTCTCCAATATGAACCTCCTTTGTTTCAGGTTACACCAATATTCTGCTGTTCTCCTGCCACACTGCACGATGAGGACCCTGGCTCTTTCCTCCTGATGCTCTCATAAATACCACAAGGCAGCTACAAGGTTGGCCCCTAATTTTCTCTCCTTCCACCTGGCAAAAAAAGCCAAATTTCCCTCATCCTCTCCTCACAGGCAATCTGAGTGTCCCTCCTTTGAACTTCCTACAGTTGACTGAGGTATTTTATGCATTGAGGAGCCTAAAACTGGATGCAATATCCCAGAAGTAGTAGATTTAGATGAGATATTAGGAAGAAATTCTCTCATGTGAGGGTGGTGAGGCCCTGGCACAGGGTGTCCGGAGAAGCTGTGGCTGCCCCTGGATCCCTGGAAGTGCCCAAGGCCAGGCTGCACAGGTCTTGGAGCAGCCTGGGACAGTGGGAGGCATCCCTGCCATGGCAGGTGTGGAACTGGATAATTTTTAAGGTCCCCTCCAAGCCAAACCATTCTGTGATTCTGTGATGCTACAAGTGATCCATCAAGTGCTGAGTAGATGGGGACAAACATTTCCTTGTATCCACTGCCTTTGTTCCTAATCTAGCCCAGGACACTGCTGGCCTTCTCTTCTTCCCTCAGGACCCGTGCAAAGTGTGCAGACTCAGGGCTCCCAAAAATTCTTGAATGGTTTTCACGCTGCAAAGAGCTCTTGGGGACTTTCACTGAGGGAATCTGTGCTGGCATCAGGGCTCTCTCACTGCGGGGACGTTGGGAAACAGAGAAGCTTTCAGGAGCTCTGCAGTGCCCCTGGATGCCACATTCATTTGCAAAGCAAGCTCTTGTCATTACTTGTTATTATTTGCCCATTTATACTTCACTACTTTTAAACAAAACCCTGAAGAGAAAAGGTCCCCAGCAGGAAATTTGTTTTGTAGAGGCTCCCAGCAAGTTCAGTGGAGCCCCATCTGAGTCACACTTGGAACAGGAACACGTTGATGAACAGCTACGGGAGGCTGCAGAAACACTTTCTACACACACATGCCCTGCCCAGGGGAGGAAGCTTTAATTAATCTGTTAATTAAATTAAAGCTATTTGCCCTCAGCTAGCACACACATTCTTCCCTTTCTTTCCTCCCTGCAGGCAGCTCCAGTGAATGCCTCGTGCTGCAGCTCTTACTCCAATATTCCCCAAAGGGCATCCAGGAATGGGGAGATCAATGGAGAAGGAAGGCAAAAAGCTCGTTCCAGCAGTGGTAACTGGGAGTGCATGAGCTTATTCTCAGCTTCCCTCCTTCTCCTTTCAGTGCTCAGAGACATTGGGTTGGGTACTGTGCTGAAGTGGAGGATGAAAAACAAATCACTTCACAACTGAAAACACCCCAAAGGAATCAAATCTTTGCATAAAAGGTTGTGCTTAGTGTTGTTTTCTCAGCTAGCCTTTCTTTCTCCTTGTTTCTGGAAGGTTTCATCACTATTTTGCTGTAAAAACTCAGGGAGGGGAATAAAGAACATTTTTCTGAAGACTGAGTGGGGTGTCAGGGCACCAGCATGGAGCTCAGCTAAAGGGATCAGAAAGGAAAAGATGGGCCAGGCACAGCTTCTCTGGGCACTCTGTGCCTCAGCACCCTCACAGGGAAGAATTTCTCCCTAATATCCCATCTAACCCTGCCTTCTGTCAGTTTGAAGCTGTTCCCCCTTGTTCTGTCACTACATGCCCTTGCCAAAAGTCTCTCTCCAGCTCTCTTAGGGGCCCCCTGAGGTGGCATTCAAGTAATCCAGTTTAGAGGTAAGGAAAATTCTTACTTTGAGTTTTAAAAGGTGATGCAATCTCCTCCATGGGGAAAAAAAAAGCAAACAAACCAAACTGAACCAAAAAAAAAAAAAAAAAAAAAAAAAAGCCAAACAATCCCACAAACAAAACCCTAAAAGAAAACAAACAAACAAACAAAAACAAATAGAGGAAAAAAAAAGAAAAAATAAAGAAGACAAAAAGTTGAGATATATTAACACACTCCTGCAGGATGACAACAGATATTAAAACAACTGAATTTTCCACAAAACAGAGAATTCCAAATTGTTCCCCTCTAACATTATTATCCACCATGATCCCTCAGACTGGGTTTATACCACAGAGAGTGTTACTAATGCCACTTTTATTAGGTGATCTTGCAAAGCAGAGTTCTTGCTTTTAGGGTTGTCTGCCTGCTGACGGGCACCTTATCTCTGTATTTAGGGCTGTCTCAGGGCTGTGCTGCTGAGGAGCATCAGGAAACACCTTTCACAGCCAGTTAATGCTTTGGACAGTTGGTTTTGAGCAATATTTATGACTTAAGTTATCAGGTTGAAAAAAAAAAAAAAAAGAGAGAGGGAGACTTTCAGTGTCAGTGTTTGTGTCCTGCTGGTAACAAAAATGGGATCCCAAGGTGACTCGAGTGGCTGCAGATCCAGCAGATGGTGGATCCAATCCCCATCCTCCTTCTTGGAAACTCTGATTTGTGCCTCATTCTTTCACCTTCAGCACTCCAGACTGTGTAGGCCTGATGCCTCAGGTTTGAGCTTTTATATTTTCAGATTCTGTGCTGCTTTCATGTGTGGGTCTGGGCTTCATATGAGGGGATGCTGAGCTCTCTGCACAGAGCAGGGAGACAAAACAATTCCTGCTCCAGCTGGGCACCAAGGACAAATGATCCAAATCTCAGGCCCAAGAGCACAAACAGCGTGGGCTGGAGAGAGAAAAACAAGCAGGATGGGAGTGCATGGGCTAAAGCTGGAATGGGACAATGAACTGCAAGGTGCAAATGGAGCAGAGCTGATCCCAGTGAGAGCCCCCGGGAGCGCTCGTGCATTTTGGGACCATTTTGGTTCATCTTGGGTGCAGCCCTGGCTGGGCTCTGGTGCTGCCCAAGGTGGATCCATGGAGGAGATCCTTGGAATAAATCCCTGTTTTATTCTTTAGCTCTGTCCAGCCTCTCTTCTAGGGCAGCCTTCACAAGGCATCAGGCCAGTGGAAGCACTGGGCACATGGTTGAGCACCAGCATTTAAATATCTGGAAACAGCTTTTGAGCAGAAACATTTCAATGCAGTTCTCAGGAAACAGAATCTCTGATGGCTCACAGTGGCATCCTGACAGTGAAGAACTGAGCTCTGGGCAGATAAATCCCTGCCAGAGGAGCGATCAGTTCCACCAACACAATTCCCCCCAGTGATGCAGCAGAAGGGATTTGGTATGTTTGTAATTCATTGTTGTTTAACCACATGCAGTGTTTCTGTCTTGGGCATCTGTAAGCTTAAAAATGACAATTTGATGTCATTTAATGATGCCCTGGACACCACAGAGAGTAGGAAGACACATTACCTGTTTTATAGTATTTAACTCATTAAATGTTTTAATGTCTCCATTAATACATATTAACAAATAATGACTTCCAGTGGGAGATTTGGCCTTTGTCTTTAACCCTATAATCTCTGCCATAGTCATATTATTTATATTTTATATATATTATATTTTCAGAGCCTGAGAACATGCAGCTCTGAATTAGGATCATGCCCAGTGATTTGGATGCAGCACAAATGTCCCCCTCTCAAGGACATGCAGTGAATAGGTGATGAAAAATAACTTTGAGTCTCAATTCCCCATCCCATCAAAGAAAAAATAAAACCACAAAATTCTTTCAGAGAAGCCATAAAAGAGAGGCCCAGACTCACAGTCAGCAGGGACCTCTGTATTAGCCACAATAAAACCAAAACAAGCAGTAATTAATTACTGACATTTCACAGGAGCTTGAGAGACAGGGAAACAAAATCACACCCAGTTCCTTTCTTCAATCACAGGAGCTGAACTCCAGAACATCTCAGACAAGGTGTGACAATTAGAGGGCTTTTCCTTTTACACATTATGAATAATTCAGACACATCCACCTCAATCCCTTTTCTGAGGAGTTGAGAGCAGCAGATACAGGAGGAGAGCAGAGATGGAACAGCAGATGACCACAAAAAAAACCAGATGAAAACTCTCTTCCACATCACAGCCTTGGCAGAATATCCAGAAATGTTTCCTATTAACAGCTGGAGCCTTCCTATATCCTGAAAAATCTTCCCTGGTTGAAGTCAACCCTGAACACTCCTGATTTTTTTTTTTTTTTTAATTTTATTCACATTGCTATGGGATGAGATCCTCAAAAGTTGAAGTTTTAGAGGGACTACCTACAAAATCTGGACTGGCATGGAACAACATATTTGAGAGCAGTTCTTGCTGAAGGTGTGTTACACATCCAGCTCAGTCTTTCTTTCCAATTTTTTCCTATTTTTTTTTTTTTTTACTTTCCCTAACATTTTATGTGTTAAGATAATTATTTACTATTGCTGTATCAAGAATACTCAGCCATTACAAATGGTATCTCAAAATTCTTATGAACCACAATGTAAAAATGCAGCTTATTACTTAATCCTGCAAAAAGTGCATTTCCTATCCATGTGTGATTCCTTATCGGAATGCTTTATTTCACATGGCACTGGGATAGGAGCATAAAAGGTGTGCAAAAATGAATTTATCACACATGCACTGCTCGTGAGGCCTCCTTAGAAAACCCTACCAGTAACCAGACAACATTTCCTCAGCTGAACCTCTAGGAGGTTTCAAAAAGTGACAAAATGCCGATTATTACAAAACCTTAGAGAATATTACAAAATAGCATTGCAGAATTACTAGAAACCAAACTAAAGCAAAGCAAACCCAGTGCCAGATTGCATACCTGCCCTCAAATCCCTATTTTACTCTTATATCACTGCAGGGTAGGGTTTGATTTAAGGAGGGACAACGTGCAGGGATTGAGATGGTCTGGTGTTACCACCAGATCTCCCCCTTAAAGGGTGACTTCATTCCAAACAAACCAGCAGGGCTTGGCTGCCTTTCAGACCCTGACAGATGAGCCACAGGTCTCGCTGTCAGAGCCTTGTCATGACCCAGATTCTGCTCCAGCATCTTCTGCCTTTTGTGCCACACTGAAATCTCCCCAGAAAAGGGCTATGGTACTAAATAACAGGATGGATTTTTTGTTAACCTGGCAGTACAAGTCCTGTTGTTCTCAACTCTTTCAGCAGTTAATCTGCATTTCATAAAAAGAGTTAATGAAAAGTAAAAAAATTAATAATAATTAAAAAAAAAAAGAATAATGAAAAGTAAAATTTTTTTTTCATAAAAAGTTGATGAAAAGACATTTCTGAAGTGTTGGCAGGTACAGGGACATTGTGGATGCAGAGCTGATGGCACAGGGGCTCTTCCCCAGGGAAGCAGAAGCCTCAGCTGTGCTGTTTGCAGCTGACTGCAATGCACAGCCTTTGAAAATCATAACCTTTTGCATATTTAAACGAGAGACAATTTTTCTTTTTCAAGAAAGGGAAAAAAAAATAGGATTTAGAGCCAAAGTATAAATGGCTGCAGCTCTACATGACAGATAAGAAGTGCTGGGTGATATATTCAAGCATCCCTTCCTAAATTTAATGTGCTAAAGATGGAGAAATGTCAATAAGCTGGCACCCTGGAGAAAGAGGTGAGAGTTCTGCTGGGGTTTTTGTGCATGCCATATCAGTGGGGTCCCTGACTCTTGAGTAAGAGAGCCCAATCTTATTTGAGCTTAAAAATGCCAGATCCTACTTCACCTGTGACATGGAATTACAGAATATCCTCAGTTGGAAGGGGATCACAAAGACCACTGAGTCCAGCTCCTGGCCCTGCACAGGACACCCCAAAAATCCCAGCAGGTGAGAGAATTGTCCAAAAGTTCCCTGAGCTCTGTTGGGCTTGGTGCCACCACCACTTCCCTGAGAAACCTGTTCCAATGCCTGACAAAATTTTGGGGGGCAGAAACATTTCCTGGTATCCAACCCCATCATAACCTCACTGGTACTGGTTCTGGAATCCTCAGCCTCCCTTGATTTCCACATCCCTTGATGTGTCTTGTCCTATTCCCCACCTCAGCAGCACAAGCCAAATTTTGCCTCTTTCTCAGTGGTGATTGCTGAGAGCCACGCAAAAAATGCAACCCAACCTCAGAAAAAGTTGTTGCTCAGTTTCTGCTGGATTTCCCCACATAAATTCCTGCCCATGACGTGAAATGCCCAGAATTTCTCAGTTATTGACCTTTAACTGCTTCAGCTTCACCTCCCTGCTCATACCCAGGTGCTAATTTCTCTTCTGCTGATGAATTTCAGAAAGAAGTTGCTGATGAGTTACAGAAAGAAAACTCAGTTCCACCATGTACACGAATTTTACTTCTCAGGGAGTTTAGGCACAGGCTGGGAGAGCTGGGGGTGTTCACCTGGAGAAGAGAAAGCTTCAAGGAGACCTTTGAGCCTTTTCCAGTGCCTAAAAGGGCTCCAGGAGAGCTGGAGAGGGACTTGGGACAAGGGATGGAGGGACAGGACAAAGGGGAATGATTTTAAGCTGTCTGAGGGGAGGGTTAGGTGGTTATTGGGAAGAAATTCTTCCCTGGGAGGGTGGAGAGGCCCCCCAGGGTGTCCAGAGAAGCTGTGGCTGCCCTGGATCCCTGGAAGTGTCCAAGACCAGGTTGGATGGGGCTTGGAGAAACCTGGGACAGTAGAAGGTGTCCCTGCCCATGGCAGGGGGTGGAATTGGATGATCTTTAAGTTCCCTTCTAACCCAAATCATTCCATAATTCTCTGATTTTCTCATAATTTTTCACCCTAGAGCCAGACATGTGCAATGGAATAAAGAAATGCAGAACATTTCTTCTCCACTTATTTCTGAATTTGAACGTGACAACAACAGCAACAAAAAGAACATAGTTCCAAAGTCCTTGAAAATGTAACATTAAATTGTTGTAATGTTCTAATTTGTTCAGATTGAAGTTAAGAGAAGGAAGAAAGTTTCGTTTTCCAGGGAGAATGACAGAATCAGAAACAGGAGCAGCTCTTTTGGCTGCTCTGATTTCCCTGCTCTCAGAAGAAAACATTAACACATGTAAATACTCTCTGTATAATCCATGTTGAAGAGAGAAACAGAGCAGGGATTCCTCTGCCAGGAGAGCAAATTGCTGTCATACTTCAGCTAAACAAAGATTTGAAAGCAAAGCTGCTGGGACCTCTTTTATGTTGTCCCTCGTGGATTATTCTGGGTGATTCCAATATGTTAACTCATTTATTTGATCCTCGAGATTAATGTGTTCAGAATTTCTACATTACACCTTTGATAACAGATAAATATTTCACATTTTCACACGTGCAAAAACAAATTACAAAGCTCTGAATAATACAAGCAATGCCCCAAATGCCATAAAGCAGTACTGAGAACAGAATTTTCTCAAGATTAATGTTATTCCTGTCAAACATCCCTGTACACATCTCTGTCCTTGCAATATATTAAATAGGATTTAATTCTTCCCCATTTTTAACAGCTATTTTACAATGGCTTCTGCCAGCTTTGCAGCTGGTTGCTGTTTGGTTTTTTTCACAGATCCATGAGTAACAACATCCCAAATTTTCCCTTTGTAGGTAGCACCATGTTGTAGGGAGCTGCCCTCAATACAAGACGAGCTGCCCCTAAAATACTGATTTTCATTCCCAAGGCATCATTTTGGATTTTGTTAACAGAAGTGTAGCAAAAAATCCAGGGATAGAAAAGGGAGAAGAAGTTTCATTTCTATCTTTGTATTCCCTAAATGAAATAGCTGCAGAATTCATGTTATAACCTGGAGGTGAAAACCAATGGAAAATAAACTTTATTATTTTTTGTCCCCATCTTCTACTTTAATTCACAGGAAAAAAATCCCTTGAATATTAACATAGAATCAGCAAACAGCTGGATAAATAAAATAAATAAATAAAGTGCTGTGGATAAAGTGTATCAATGCAAAAGTGAAGGCATTGCTTTGCAAAACCCAGGGTGTCCCCAAGCTGCTCTGCCATGTGCTACCCATGGACATGGATTTTGGGGGTGAGAATAATTTAGATACCAGGCCATGTACAAAGAAATGTGTGGGGAAAGGAAGAAAAATAGGGACGTGCAATGAAATAACAACCTGAGGTCATCAGATCCAACTGATGACTTTTTTTTAAGGGTTTGGGCTACAAAAGAGATGGAATACACAACCCAACATTCCCATTTTTAAAAAATTCATTTCAAGATATTGAAGATACAAAGCTCAGAATGTCTGAAAGCCAAGAGTCAGAGCTCCTTACCCCTGGACAAATGGGCCTCACCATCCCCACAGGGAAGAATTTCTTCCTAATATCCCATTTAATCTCCCCTCTTTCAGTTTAAAGAGGGGAGATGAGCTCCAGTCTGGATACTCTTCTGTCTAACAAGTTTATTGAGTTTTTCGTGAAATTGATCTTTTTGTAAGGAAATAACAAAAAAATCTCTGCCTAAACATTCACGTGAAACTGTTAGAAATTTAATTTTTCTGAGAATGTGGTTCTTCTGTTAAATTCAGTTGAACTGACCCACAGCATTCGGGTTTGAAGGGTACAGGGATGACATGGAGGAATAGAAAAATCAATATATTTCCATATATGTGATCATATTAGTTTGCTGTCCTAAGGGTATTAAAAGCCCTTCAGCATCTTTCAACCCATTCCCAAAGATGCTGTACAAAATTCCTGGCTCTCCCAGAGCTGCTCTGCAAATGAAGAGTTCCTGAGAATTCCCAGAGCTAGATCCCCTTGTGGATGAACAGTAAATTCATCATTTTGGGGGGGGGACAAACATTTTAAACTGAAAATACACAGTGATGCTTGTTTTAAATGAGATGCAGTTTGTTCACCTGGTGTTTCTGGATGAGTTCAGACACAATAAACAACATATGATGGCCAAAAATTTAGATCTCACACATTTATGTTGCTTAAATGGACTTAGACTGAAACTACATGAGAATTTAATTGCTGTTGCAGAGCAAATCTGTCATTTGTTTTATGTTTTTTAAATAATGGAGAAAATTATCATAACTGGCTAACAGAGACCTAATAACTAAAACCAGCTGAGCCAGAGGGCAGGGGGAAAAAGAGCATTTTAATATCTCTGAGGAAGTAGAAACAACTTGCTACCCTTGAGCTTTAGCATATCTCTAATCCTACCCAATCTACATTTTGCATTATCAGTTATCTTGCAAGCCTTTAGCAAACAAGAAAGCATAAAGTAAAGTTCTAAAAACCAGTTTTATGTCAAATATTTAAAATGTTCAGATGTGGTTACCAGGAAAGAAAAAAAAAAAAAAAAAATACAAATTAAAATCTCTGGACTGCCACTTCCCAAATATGCAATCATCAGTGGATGAAATTGTTGGCAAACTGTTTCAAAAGTTTTCAAACCAAAGAAAAGCCTGGATTTAGCCTAAATAACCCCTCAATTACACATTTTGGTCACAGATTCTGAGCTGCAGAGAGACTGTGGGGCAAAATCATTTGGAAAGAAGACACAGCAGATAAAGCATTTTCTTCTGTCTAAAGCTCTTAGAGAATTAATATTCCCTTAGAGAATTCTGCACTCCAAAAGGAGCCCAAAGAACAAGAAAAAAAACACTGCAGAAATGTGTTATTGGGAAGGGCAGGAACAGTAAAATCCTTTTTCACTTTGAAATCCTCCAGAGAAATCCAGATTTAGAGGAGGCTGGAGTGATGAGATCAGGCACTGAACACGTACAAAGGTTGGGAAACCATCAAACTCCCCAGCACAAATGAAATCTGCCTCCAAGATGTTCCTTGAGACTATTTTCCCTCAACATGTTGATTGGATTTACAGTCTAAACCATATTGATAGTAAAAAATCCAAAACCAACAGCAACAACAAAAAAACAAACACAAAAAACCCACACAAAAAAAAAAAAAAACCCAAACAAACAAAAAAAAAAAAACCCAAAACCCCCAAAACAAAAACCACAAGCAACTGGCATTTGTTCCTTTTTAAAAGAGCTGAGAAGTGTTAAAAAGTGTTAATTTCTATATTGTTTCTTGTTTGAAGAAAATAAGTATTTAGAAATCTTAGATCCAAAGAAAAAAAGGGGGGAAAGTGGTTTAAATTGAGATTGGATTCTTTGAACTCTATTGGAAGTAACAATTCTATGAAGGTACTACAGAATATTTTTTAAATGTTGTTGTGTGGGGAAAATATTTTTCCTGCTTTGTTTAAAATAGATCTTTGGGTTTGGGATGTTTTTATGATGATTCTGAAGTATTTAATGGATGCATTTAGCATATTTATTTTTTTTTTTACTCCAGACACAAAGATGCATTGGCATCTGCCCTCACTCATACAAGAACATGGATTTAATATTGAATTTTAAAAATGTGTTCCAGGAACCAACAGTAGTAAACAGCATTTGTGATAACCTTACAAACCACCCTACCAAGATGGGTCACGAGATACTGAAAATTCAAGACAATCAATTGGGTAAGGGTGAGTTACTGTCATCTATTCCTGATGCACAGAACATTTATAAATGCCCAATAAAAATGAGATTTTTAAAAACTAAATAGACCAATGTTTAGTTTAAAATATTTTTTTTAGGGCCCTGCAATAAAGAGAGCATTAGGGGGATTTTAGGATGCGTTTTACCAATATCTAGAAGTGTCAATCACTAAGTACAAAAGAACACTAAATATAGAAGAATCAAAATTATGTATTAATATAGATAAATATCTTCATCTGAGGCCCTGGCAGAGGCTGCCCAGAGAAGCTGTGGCTGCCCCTGGATCCCTGGAAGTGTCCAAGGCCAAGTTGGACAGGGCTTGGAGCAGCCTGGGACAGTGGAATGTGTCCCTGCCATGGCAAGGGTGGCACTGGATGGGCTTTAAAGTCCCTTCCAACCCCAACCATTCCAGGATTCTCTGATTCTAATTCAGATAGCCAGAATTTAGGGGGCTAATTATTACTCTAAGTGAATTTCCTGACTTTTTTATGTGCAGAACACACACAGGAAATTATAGAGGCATCTCGGATCCCTTCATGGCATCCTTTTAGGCAAAACAGGCATTATATGTCATGGAAGAAAAAGATCACAGAGATCACCAGATTTTGGTATAGATGGAATCCACAGCTCCAAAATCTGCACTTCCACATGGAGAACATAAATCTAAGAGAAACACAACTTTTTTGCAGGAGCACAAGTTTCTCTGGAGTGAGTGATTCACCCCTTGCCCAGGGAAACACAGAAAGGTTTGGGGTTGGGTTCTGTGGCCCTGGGGACTGCAGTGACAGCCACACGTGGCCTTTAGGGCTGGCAGTGCTTTCTAAGGGGCCTCACAGAGGTCAAACAGATGGCTGGCAGAACAGCCAGGTTGTTATTGCTTTGGAAAAGAAGCCCTGGAAGCCCCCTCAAGCCTGGCAAACTCCGCTTTCCCAACCCCACAGCTGTGCTCAGATGATCTTTGGAGGCTCGGTCTGCAGAGTTTGTGGGGTGGGAGCCACGGAGCCCATTTGCCCCCCCAGGAAGGTTTCCAGCATCATTCCCTGATGGCCAGGCAGGGCCCAGTCCCTGCCACAGGACCCACATTCCCTCTGACAACCAGCAGGGTTTATTTCACAGACTGGGGAAAAGCTCTTTATCGCAAGCCCTGGTGAGAGGGGCAGGAGGGAATACAAGAGACAAATCCCTAATAGAGGAATAATGCTGTAAATGTGATTTTTTTTCATATTTTTGTCCTCTCTTCCTGCTCTTTTGCTTCCATTTCCCCCTCCTCTCCCATGCAGCTTTGGTTGTGCATCACAGCTCTCTCCTCAAGCTGCCTGCACAGGAAATCCTCCTGGGCTGCTGACTCAGGAAACCCAAGGAATTGCAGGCAACACTCTTGAAGTCTAGAGACTTGAAAAATATCCCTCCAGGAGCTGGGTATTAACAGCTGAGCAACACGAAAAATCACTGATTCTGATTTTACTTTTTTTTTTAACAACTCTTTCCTGTGCCAAATTTGTTATTTGACTGCTCACCCAACACTCCTGCAAGCTTGTGAATGCAAAACCAGCAGGGAAAAAAAAAAATCACCTTAATTAATGTCTTTAAATCAGTGTTGTCATCATTTTGTTTACCTCTCACAGAAATTATTGCTACTTCCAGAGGGCAAAAAAAAAAAAGGAATATTTTAATATAATATGAAATAGTTATATTATTTATATTAAATAAATAGATTCTTTTATATCTTAAATAAATAAAATTAATTTAATAATTAAATTCAAATTAATAAAAAATAAAAATAAAAATAAAAATAAATAGAAATAAATTAAAACTAAAGTTAAAAATTAAATTAATATTATATATAATATAATATAGTATAGTATAATATAATATAATATAATATAATATAATATAATATAATATAATATAATAATTTGAATATATTTGAATATATTTGAATATTTTAATATAACATGATATCATATAATATTTTTTGCTTTGTTACCTGCTGTTTTGCATTTCTAAGACTGAGATACCTTGTCCGTCTAAAGGAAAGTTGTGGTAGATACCTGTGTTTGTTCACAGTGTTCTGAACCACATTTTGGTAGAATATTGTATTTTTAGACTTTTTTCTCCCCCTGTCATTCATCTTTTGTGCAAATCAGCTTAAAAACCTTCAAGACCAGTCTGGAGAGGGCTCTGAAATTTTTGGTCTAGTGGGAGGTGTCCCTGCCCAGGACATCTGACATTACCTGACCTTTAAGATCCCTTCCTACAGAAACCATCCTATAATTCTATGGAAAACATTTTCACATTTTAACCAGGTGTCTCTCTTTAGCTTCAGCAATAATCCTGACTGGCACCTGAGGTGCCCAGGTGAGGTTACAAGTGCACCAGGCAGAGCACCAACAGAATTTCCAGGGCTCCACCACCTTCAGGAGTGTAAAAACACTGAGTTTTTTCAGGAAAAAAAACAACCCAGAGACTTAGAGATATGTCAGATGGAAATCCCACTCTCACTCTGGCAATCTCTAAGCTCCTATCCCACCTAACTGACATGGTAACAACCATCTGGGACTTGGAATCCTAATTTTTGTGCCTCTGGAATGTCCTTGAAGTTGGCTGGTACCAAGGCCTCTGTGGTTTTGCCATGCTGATTTTCTCTCAGATGATTTTTTGCGACCCCAGAATTCTGAACCTGCTCTTTGAAACTGATTTACCCAGTATTACACATCCAAAGAATTTGTTTTTTTTTCTATTTTAAACTTTGTTTTTCTATTTTAAAATTTGTTTTCTATTTTAAGGCTTTTAAGAAGTTGCTAGTTTCTCCAGATTGCCCCCAGCACCAGCTCCTCCTATTAAAATGGAAAAGCCACAGCAGCATTAATGCCTTGGTTAGCTGAGTCCTTATCTCCTATGGAGAACATTCCCAGCAGTCCCCTGGCTGTGTTTGTATATAAAATATTTATATTTTCATTACCTAAATAACAAGGAAGTCGCATGTGACTGTGCACTGTGTTTGAGAAACCTGCAGTCCTGCACAGAGCTTGACTTCTCTAACAGGGTTATGAGATGCTACAAATCACCAGGCAGGTGAACTCATTAAAAGCTCTCTCATTAAGACCTGGAATGGAAAAAAAAATGGTTTGCTTAAAGAGCAAGGACCAACCCAAGCTTTTTATGGCTGTGCTTGAGGAGCCTCATGTTTGGGCTGTGCTTAAAAACATTGCAGGCTGGGAGAGAAACGTATAGAATATTGTGTCTGAAGACACTGTGCCTCATCTTTTAAAAATAACAGAGGCTGGAAGGTAGATGATTCTATTTGAAGGTAGCCTGGCACTGGAAGTGACAGCCAGGGATGAATGATGGAGGATACAGAGAGTTCTCTGCTCTGCAGCCTATACACACCCTGGGAAGATTGAGAAATATTCTCCCCTGCAGCAAACGGGCTGAGCAAACACTTCAGTTTCTCTCCTCAGCTCTTCATGAATTACTTAACTATCATCAGATCCAGGTTTCATTCTCAGCTCTCTGAGGTGCTGCCTGCACATCCAAATCTGTGTTTGCCCACCTGACTCTCACTCAGAGATCACACTTCAATGTTGTTACACAAGAGGCGTCGCTTACACCTTCCCTTTTCCATATTTCTCTCTTTTTTAAAGGAGAACATTCTTCCCAGCTGATCAAGCATTACACAGAATATTCTGCCACTGGAAACATTGAAGTGCAGCAATATTAAATATGTACCCACAAGAAATTCCAAGTATTAGGTAAAGAAATGCATCAGAAGGAATTATTCCGGACAGTTAGAACACCTGCATTGCAGTTACATTTAAAATTCAGTCCATACACCAGGCCAACTTTGTGAGTCATGAAACTCATTGTTTCTCAAGTGCATTTGGAGCCAGACAAAGGAACGATGGTTTAGGATTCCTTTCTTCACCATAATTTTGTGATGACTTTTGTTGATATTTTCCAATTAAAAAAAACAACACAACGTTATCGCAGATGAACAGAATGCAAAGTCAATCACAGTGCCAGTGAAAATGAATTCAGAAGGAAAAAAAAAAAGACATAATGGATTCCTGGAATGGTTTGGGTTGGAAAGGACCTCACAGACCATACAGTTCCAGCCCCTTGCCATGGACAGGGACTCCTCCCACTATCCCAGGTTGTTCAGAGTTTCATCCAAAGCAAAGAATGGAAATTACTGGGATGAGCTGGGCCAGAAGAAACGGGTTAAAACCAGCTAAAATAGCAACACAGGTATTTAAATCCAGGAAAGCACTTAAATGGCAGAAAAATTAAAGCTCAAGAATTCCTCTAAAGGCCTTGCAGGCATCATGGTGCCTTCAGTCCTGAGGGGTTCATAGGTTAGGTTAATGCAGAGCAGCCTGTAAAACACATGAAAAACTGAGCCACCCTTGACTCTGAGTTAGAACTGGCTCAAAATGCTCATTTTGAGTTATTTCTTAGCATATGATATTCTTGTTGTCCGGTTGGAGCCTACACTTGAAGCCACCTGGAATTTCCTATTCATACTTGGTTCCCTTTTTGTCTTTTCTTGATTTGTCTTTTCTTTGATTTTTCTTGATGTGGACACCAGTTTGGAGGCTTTTGTGGGTAAAATGGGTCTGACCAGATGTGCTTGGAGGAATGCAGTATATAAACAGTTTTTTCCAGGAACATTGTGGAGTCTTAGATGACTTTCAACTACTCTAATGATTTTAAAAGTCACATCCGCTCCCTTGGAAGAAAATTGGAAAATCTGCATGACAGGGAAGTGCCAATTTGAGGTCACCAGCAGAGCACATTACAGATGGTTCACAGGGAAAGGGTGTGCTCCAGTGGAGAGAAACGTGTTACCACAAGAATTTCAAAAGAGTGACAGCAAGGGAATGAACATACATAACATTATATCATTCCTGAAATTTGGTCTGTGAAAAGAAATGTAGGGATTTAATGTGAAATGAATACTTATACACAAATTATTGTATAATCTCTGTGGTGTGCTCTGTGTGTTCAAACACACAAATTCATGCGTGTTAAATGGTTGATGTCTGGATTCCTGCAAAAGACTGCAGTAAAACCTTCACAAACTTCACAGAAATAGCAAAAAAAAAAAAAAAAAAAAAAAAAAAAAAAAAAAAAAAAAAAAAAAAAAAAGAGAGAGAGAGCAGTTTTTTTCCTATTAGCTCTGCTTTGCTATTTGGTATTTCATTAAGAACTGTTCTTTCCACAAGCTGGAGCTGATCACTAATTATCCAGCTCAGCAGCCACAGTTATGTCCTGAAACATGAGCAATTGGGAATTTGCTTTCCTTCTCCATCTGACAGGAAGGTCACCCATCTGAGAGCCCAAGAGATTTGTTCATTTCCCTTAATTAAAAACTGTTCACCTCTAAATAACAAGACACCTTTCAAGGGTCTCGAGCTGAGCACTAAAAATATTGAAATATTGAAGTTTGTTGGTCATTTAACAGAAATGCCTTTTGTCTTTTGATCATTTAATTATTTTTGGTTGCAGTCTGAAAAATATGCTTGCATGGCCAGGAATTCAGCTCTCCAGTATCTCCCAGGGCAGGATCCATGTCATCAACACTTCCATGTCCAAAACCAGCATCTGAATTTGAGCTAAACTCCTTTTATAGTCAGGAATCTCACAATACCTAAATCAGGTTAAATTTGGGGGGTTTTCCCCCCTCCCCATTAGCTTAGAGGAAGTTTACAGTAGTAATTTTAGAGATGTATTATAAAAATTAAACATACTCAGTTTACAATAAATAATCATTTCTACGTGACCAGGACATCTAAGGAAGAGTCACAGGAGCCACATGCTCTAGATAAAAATTCACAGGAGTCACATGCTCTAGATAAAAATTCACAGGAGTCACATGCTCTAGATAAAAATTCCAAGGCCATGTATTTGTATGTAAAGAACTGTATTATTTGGATGAACACAACTATGGTACCAGTTCCAACCCAATTCTACAGAATTTAGCTGAATTATGCCATATTTCAGATGTGCAGTGAAATGGACTCTAAATAAGAGCCAAAAGGAAAGAAAATGTGTTTTTGTGTGCCAAAGTAAAAACAAGTTCTCTGTGCTGCCTGCTATGCATTGCAGAAGACAGGCCACATAATTGATACACAAGAGCAAAAAAACTCTGCAAAAACTGCTAAAAGATACTCTGGTCACACCACCATCACAATAAACAGCTGTCATTTAAAAATAAAACTAACTAAATATCATGAATTCTTTCAAATACTGAGTATTAAAGTGCACTGATGTGAAAATATCTGTCTATTAAGCAAGTGTAAGGCATTTGCATGGAAGGTGTAGAAGGTTTTTAAGGGGAATGAGCTGGATTGAAATCCTGGTGTTATTTGTCACTGAATCCCTGTGAGCAATGCTCCTGGAGAGGAGCTGAAAAGCACATTTGTGAGCAGTGGTTTAACACAGAATTGTGTTGAATGCAGCAAGAGGTTATTGCAGGGCTTGTGTATGACTCCTCACAGATACAAAGGGGAAAAAAATACCTTTGTTCAGTGGTTTTGTGGCAGTTATGTGAGGAGAGGTGCAGTCACTGTGTGTAGGGACAATGGAGAGCGAGAGTTACAATCCCCAGACGTGTTGACACTGAGTTATTAATGGAAGAGCACGTTGTTTAGTAAGTAAAGACTTGTGGGGAAAATTAATCCCTGTCATCTTCATAAAGAGTCGAATTTTCAGAAAGATGATGGATGACTTTCAGTGCCTTTAGTATCTTTAGAGGCCCATTTGTATTGTTTCTTAAAATTGCTCCTCTGAAAATGGAGGCTGCCAAAAGCACTGCCTGGAATATCTCAAGGTTTAGGTTTCACATGGGGGGGATGAAGGGAATCTCTAATTTTATCCCTCTGTCTGGAAAAAAAAAATAAATATTTTTAAACCAATGGATTTGAAACACAAGACACACTGGTGGTTTTTTTTCTAATTATTACTTTATTTTATTTTCAATCTTGGTTAAAAACAGTGAGCAAGTGCCCTCAAGGGATGGACTTGCCCTTCTCAGGATGAGTAATGATCACAGTCCTAATTCATTAACAAAGGAGGCTGGAAAAGTCTTAACCCAAACTATGAGACCACCCAGAAAAATCCAGAATTAGTGTCAGCAGTAGATCCTTCCCTCTTGGCAAGTGCTGGCCTTGAGAACATGGATTTATATCAGAACAACACAAATAAAATCATTTTTCCTTACCACAGGAAGCAATACGAGGCTGAAGAAGCAGAGCTTCCAGTTGATGGCCATCTTCTCTCCTAATTCTAGACAAGTTTTGCTTGTTGACACTGAGATTAGGGCTGAAGCACAGGCTCTCTGCTGATATTTTGGTTGAGGTCTTCACATCAAGGCTCAGATCTCTGCAAAAAAAAAAACCCAGGAAAATTATTATAAATATGTAAACAATGGAGAGAATGAAAAAGAAATTAACAGAAAACAGAGAACCAACACTTGAGCTGCAAGTGGCACTTACTAGAGATCAACCAGGCTTTTGCAGATTTTAAAGGTGGTCTTGGCTATCTAATTTAAAGGCAAATGACTTTGTGTGATCAGCAACTTGTGCCAAAGAAATGCTGGAGCAGGTTCCATAGCTGCAAACACCTAAATTGTGCCCAGGAGAGAAGGAAGGGTGGATTATTTTGAACAAGAAAAAAAGACCTTTCTGCTTCATCTTTGAAGTTGTGGTTCACACTTCACGATTTTCAGTAGTGTCTTAAAAGCAAAACTGTCTGGGGGCTTTTAAGGAGTCTGGCTCCCAAAATAGGTTGCCCATATAACAAAATCCATTACCAGACCTGTTAATAACCTCTTAAAAGGCTTGTTAATAACCTGTTAACAGGCTTGTTAATAACCTTTCTGAGAACTTGGCAGTAGGGGGGCAAAAGAATGAATTGTAGTCTCAGGCTAAGGATTCATCCAGGGCATAATCAGGAATTATTTATATGAACAACAATGTCATCCATATCTGTGACTTCCATTGCTTGGCCTCTGCCCTGAAGGAATTGAGGACTGGGGGGAAGGTGTTTTAAGATTTGGATTTATTTTTCATTATCCTACTTTGATTTGTAGAGGAATGATTTGTAAAAGAACTTCTAGAACCAAAGGACATTCAGGTTTTATACTGACTGCAACACACTGCCAGGACATCAGCATTTAGAAAGGAGAGAGTCTTTCATTTAAAAAATAAAACAGGAAAATTAATCTCCCTCTAAATTTTGGGAGAACAATGATTCGTGAAGTTCACTCTAAACTCATCTGTTTTCTTCTATCCTCTCTTGATCAGTCACTCACGCTCTGTTCTGGCACTGAATTTAATTACTTAACTGTATTTCTGATGGTTTATCAAATAATGAGCAATTGATAAGATCTCAGCTGAGGAGGACAGCAAACATCTCTGGTGACATTCAGCCATGAGGTCTTGGAATTCCATTAACAGCGACAAGACAAAACCAGACAGATGCATTAGCAGCCACTGGATTTGACATTATTTCCTGATCATTTGCACTCCTGAGTGCAGCCCAGTCCAGAAAAGCCAGAGAGGGGTGTGGAGGTGTCAGAACCCAAGGTGTCCCTCAGACACTCTTGGATGTTCCGGGCCCAGGTCAGAAGCATCTGAGACCCTGGCAGGCAGGCAGAAACCCCTGTGGCTTTGAATCTGACCCATGGAACAATTTACCAACCTTGCAGGAAGAACAAGAAATCACAAAAGTTTAGATATTATAACAGAAGTAGTCACAAAGTGAAAGGTAGGATTTTTGAGTGCTGTACAGGGGGGTTTTAGGCCTTGTACAGAGGGGTCTGAGTTTTGTACATGGGGGTCAGGAGTTCTAAGATGGAGGGATTTGGGCGTGCCCTGTCCTCCTTCTTTCTCCTTCCTAACCTCCATGTTCTTGGTGATGTTGGCACTCACAGATTGGTTTAGAGTAGAAAGTCACCATTCAATATAGGTGATAGGCATTGGGGAAAAAACATAAACATTTAACACGTAATGTGTGATATAAAAGATGGCACCAGCCCTTGGCCGGGAGAGACAGAGAGAGACGCAGAGGGAGAAGGAGTCAGGGAGAATGCCAGGGAGTGTGTGTGCCTTGAGATTACTGCAATGAACTGCCTTGAGACCGGACTATTGAAGACTACTGAGTCTTTCTTTGAAGACTCAGGTTGGAGGAGAGACTTTACCACCTCCAGGGGTCACCCCAATCTGGGGGTGATTCCGACATGGAGGTTGTATTCTGTCCTTTCATTCTGCCACTATAACACATCAGGAAATGATCAAATGCAGGGGAAGGGTGGGAGATGCCTGACTAAGAGAAGGACACGTACAGGTTCCCTGAGGGAAAAGTGGTGACCTTTAGAACATTCTTTTTACTTTAACCTGGTAATCCCTAGGTTTGAAAAGTGGAGGGTGGCTGTTTTCTGTCTTGTCTGAGTTTCAAAGGAGCCTCTAAAGAGACAACAAGAACATCTGCAAACTATTTCATGGCTTTTCTCTCACATATTGCAGGGAAAATAAAAGAATCTGCTTCATTTATTTTGCCTTCAAGGTAGTCATGGAAACCTGCACCAAATAGTGGGCTGAGGCCTTCGTGTCATCCAGGGAGACTGGAGTGTTTATTAGGGAATAACAGCTACCAGAACCTCTGCCCTGGACCTGCAGCAGAACCTTTTATACTGTTGAGCTGTTCCTGGCATGTATGTTAAACATCCATTCAGAGTCCACCTATTACTAATTAAAGGCTACTTATCTCTATTATTAATCAAAGGGTAGTTATCTCTATCACCAATTAAAGCCCAGCTACTTCCCCAATAACTACTATCAGCTATGTTATACTAGAAAAATAAACTTTTCAAAAATATATAGGTAATGCTGATAAAGCACTACCATTCAGGATTGAGAAAAATACATAATTATATTAGTACTGGATTTGGAAGAGGAGCTTGAATGATTACATTTTCTTCTGATGTCACTGGTTGATAAATCCTGTAATTTCATTACTGATGATTCTTGTTTCATCTGCATCTGCCACTGTAATTAAAATTAGTGAAGTCAGGAGATCCAATAACAAAGGGGTTGCACCTTTCAGTTATGGATAAACAGTTCCTCAAAATAATTTTCAGTTATCTCTGGTGAAACAGAAGGGCTGTTGAAGTGTCTGATAATCTGAAAATCAGCTGATTGTTGGTAAAACAGAATGGATTTCAGGAGTTTATTTCAAGCATGGCTGATATACAGGAAGAAGAAAAAAGAAAAAGAACATTGTTTTGGTCACCTAGTGACTTAAGAAAATAATTCATCCCCTCTGAAGGTGAATCCAATTTGTCCACTGGAAACACTTTCAGTGCCACAGCAGATTCTTTATGAAAGCATCTGAATTGCTTCAAGGGCAGGCTGGAAAAGCTCTGGCAAAACTTGTTCTGCTGCAAGTTCCCATTTATTTCTCCATCTAAAAAGGTCTCTGGAGGCTGGTGAGGACAATTCCTCCATGAGAGGCCCACAGGTGCCAAGTGCACCATCTGATGTCACCAATGAACAAAACCTCACAGCGAGACCTTTCCAGGTATGATGGGACTACTCCCAGGGAGGCATAAAAAAGGTAATAAATCACTGTTCAAAAGGATAAAAAGTCCTCATATTAAATATGAGTGAAATTGTTACACAGCATCGCAGAGTGCACCCACTGGATGAATGAAATGCAGGATTTTTTTTGATGAATGAAAGAGGATTTTTAGTGTCTTTGCAAGGCAGCTACGAGCTCTTACTGAGATCACACCCAAAAGAAACCGCCTGATCTGCTGGGTTCCTTGTTGTGGTCCTCTGCGACGTGTGCCAGTGGTTTGAAACACACATTTCACAGCTGACCCACAATGGTTTAGACCAGTGGTGATCAAATGGGGATTCATCACTCAATTCATCTCACTTCAGTGTCCAGGTAGGGCCTCCCACCACGTCCTCTTCCTGCCCAGGTGAGGAAATCTGAACATTTCTGACAATGTGCAGGAGAAATTGAGGCTTTGCAGACTGAATAAATTTCAGAAAAGTCAACCAGCCCATGCACAGTTACTCCAATGCTTCTAAGAGACATGAAGAATGTTTTCCTATGAAGAATAAACAAGGGTGGAGAATTACTGGGTGCAAGATATATGAACAGGTAATTATCATGAATGGCTTGGGGTTGGAAGGAACCTTAAAGATCATCATTCCAACCTCCTGCCATGGACAGGGCCACCTTCCACTAGAGCAGATTTCTGGCCTTGGACACCACAACCTCCCTGGACAACCTGTTCCAGTGCCTCACCAACATCACAGTAAAGAATTTCTTCCTAATATCTAATCTCAATCTACCCTCCTTCAATTTAAGGCCATTCCCCTTTGGATTTTCACAACATGCAAACTTTTAACCCCCCATTAGGCACTGGAAGGTGCCCTAAAGTCTCCCTGAAGCCTTCTCTTCCCCATGATGAACAGGCCCAACTCTCAGCCTGAATTCACAGGAGAGGTGTTCCTGCCCCCTGACCAGCTCTCCTGAGGGCTGGAACACCTTTCGTTATGCACCTGATATTTTTCTATCTTTAGGCTCTCAATAACACACTGCATTTTATGATTTCCCCCCTATAAGTTCCTAAATGTGGTATTCAATCTACATCATTTATTTAAAAGGCACAGTGCCCCTTCCTCACGTTCCTGCTCACCAGATATGAGCAGAGTTAGGAAATCAACTCCTCAGTGACCTAGGACATGTCTCCTAATTTTAGAAACCTGGGAGAGACATCCTCACACATGAGCTCATTGTCAAGTCTCTTTTTATATCAACAGAGAGAAGCAGACATGTGAAGGAAGTGTTTTGTCTGACCTATTTTAACCATCTCCTTTAAACTTCCCAGAGTGTAAAGGAATTCTGAGCAGCCAGCTCTTTGTTGACATCTACACTGTGGATATCTAAGTCTGGACAGAATAATCCCACCTCCAGTCTGAAATATATGGATCAGAAATATGAAACCCAAACCAAAGTTTCACCTACCACAAAGGATTGAGAAGGAATTCGATTGATTTGAGTGTCAATAAATTGATGCTGATATATTTAAGGCAACAGAAAAGCTAAAGGAAGATTTAATACCAGACAGCAAGAGCTCTAAAGCTTTCCATGGAAAATACTCCACAAAGAGCAGCTCTATTAAGGCAAAGAATATCATGATCCTTGCACTATCTTAAATGGAATAGTTATTATTTCTTGAAGTTTAAATATTTTGGGTTGATTTTGTTTAGCTACTTTCTAAATTTGCTGAAATTCAAGCTTCTTCATGGGGTCACAGCAGCCAAGGGTCTGACTCTACTTTATTTTACAAACCAAGAAGAACTTTTATTCTCCCTTTATGTACTTCACTGGGAAAGTCCCTCAAGTCCTTGTTCCCACTCACCAAGTCTGCTGTCAATGACTAAACAGGACTCAAAGGATCATTGCATCAGGAGGTCTAAGGTGGGTTTTCAGAAAGGATTTACTGCTACAAAGGACAAAACCCTTTTCAGCTGCACATGAATGTCCTGAGGGTCTCAGGCATAAATGGCACACCTTTGCTGAAAGAATTGTCAGCAAACAACGTGGAATTTTTTCACAGAGCAGTCCACAAGGATGGATGCAGGCTGCCCATTGTTCTAACATGTGAGCTGGTGTGGGAATCACAAGCTGAAAAATATCCATTCGTGACAGATTCATTCAGGCAGACTCTACTGATATCCAGTTTTTTCAATTTGCAGGAAAATTGCTGCTTAAGAAAACAAAACTTAAAAGGGAGCTGATATAGCACTAAAACAATTTTGCATGGATATATTTGAAAGAAATAGATTCAGCTGCTGCCTGGATTAGGCATATAAAAATATGCCTAGTTAATGAATCTCCAAGTCTGTTAGCAATACTCAGTAAAAATCCTTTTACTTTCCTGAGGAATAGGATTTTGATTTTTTTCTTTTCCTTGCATAAAACTCAGAAAACACCTGTAAATTTACTAGAACTCCTTTTCTAAAAGTGAAGATAAATGTGTGATTACAAAAGTAGGAAATTGTAAACTGCAGATGCTGAGATTCCCATATGCAAATGGGAGCTTAGGTGTCCAAATATTTCTATATGAGGTAGAATTATCAATTTAATTTACTTCCACGAGAACTTGTGTAGGAACTAAATGAATGCAATGTGGTTTTGCAAGGAGAATGACTGCTAAAGAGGATTCACAGAACTGGGGGTAAGGAAGGACCTCTGCAGATTGTCTAGTCCAACAGCAGGTTATTCAAAACCCATTTTCAATCAGTGTCTGAATATCTCAAACGTTGAGACTCAGCAATTTATCTGATCAACCTCTTTTACTATTTGACCATTCTAACAATAAGAAAGTGTTATCTTACAGCTGAATTTCCTGTGTGTCTGTTCGTGCTTGTTGCCTCTTGTCAGCACAGAGAAGAGCTGGGTCCATCTCCTTTGCACCCTCTCATCAGGGATTTCTACATATTGATAAAACCCCCCCAGGTCTTCTCTCCTCCAGGCCAAACAGCCACAGGTCTCTGAGTCTCTTGTTGTAATTCCTTAATAATCTTTGTGGATCCTCACAGAACCCACTGTGTTCATGCTCTCAGCAGCCCAGCCCTGGACCAAGCACTCCAGGGCTGAGAGAGAGGAATTATCACCTCCCTTGACGAGCTGCCAAGGCTCTTCCTCATGCAGCTGATGATGCTTTTGGATTTCATTGCTGCAAGGGCACTTTGCTGGCTCAGGATCCACTCTGTGTCCATCCAGAGCTTTAGTTCCTTCTCTGTAGAACCCAGCAGCTGATTCCCAGCCTGCCCTTGTACATGGAATTATTCCTCTCCCAGTGCAGGACTTTGCATGTCTTGTCCTTCTCCATCTTTCTGCCTATTTCTCAAAACTCTCTGATTCCCTCTGAGCAACAGCACAATCAATCTCTTGGTCTATCAACCACTCCTCTTAAATTTTGTGTAACCTTCAACCCTCTTGTAGGTGCACTCTGTCGCATCATCCTGATCATTGCTGAAGGCATTAACCAGCATTGCCACATCAAAAAGATCTTTATAGTTCAGCCCAGCCTGCCCAGGCTCTCTCTACAGTCAGTGGAGAAGAAGGTAACCTCAGGGAGCAATTTCTGTATCCTAAATGCCTTAAGGCCAGACTGGATGGGGATTGGTGGGACTTGGTCTAGTGGGAAGTGGGTGGACTGGGTGACTTTTGAAAGGTCCCTTCCCTCAAACCGTTCAATAGTTCTATGACACTACGCCTAATTCTGTACAAAGTGAATTGCTGCTTTGCAAGAAGCAATTTTCTTTTCCTCTGTTTGTGCAGGTCTGATGAGGGCAAACACAGAAAATTCCATTCCCAAAGTTTAAGACACCAAAGCATTAATGGTAAGCAAAACAGAGCCCTGACTTTCTTCTATGTTGAAGCCTTTTCTTACTTTCAGTATAATCTTAGTTCCTTTTATTAACACAGCCTAATAACGTCAATGTATGATTTACTTCAGCTGTCCCCCATTACAATTTTGGTAGAGTGTTGGTTTTTGTTTTTTTTTTATTATTTTCCTTTAAGTGGTTTCAATTAAATTGAAATTCCCTGAAGATATGAGCATTATAATTTGTCCTTACAAAGAACACTCTTTATCACTTCTGTATAACCTGACAGCTCCTGCATTTCTTAGTCCTCTAGTTTTATACAATTTTCCTAACATATAAAAAAAACCTATCTAAAGCTATTCCAAAACAAATTTTTGTAAGTGTTGGTCAGCCAATTCAAGAAAGATATCCAAATTTACACTATATGAAGATCTGATTAATTTCTTGAATATCTGCAAATTATCAAAAACTCTTTGAAAGTCCTAATCCTCTATATCCCATCCCTTCATAGGTGTGGTCAAAAAGCCCAGTTTTTCCTGAGCTTTGAAAGTTTATGCTTTTCTGGGACATATGTATAAAACTAAACAAGACTTGACATATTTTTAAAACAAAATCCATTTAAAATGCCTGAATTTTATAAATAAAAGAAATTCTTACAATATAATAATTCTTCTTCGTATTATGCTGCTTTACCAGTACAGATATGATGAAACACTGAAGGTTAATGACACCTCAGTTCTGGATATCTGAGTATTTTGACATCATAATAACTTTGAATGTCTGTTTGATGGAGGTGCTGCTTCAGGCTCTCTGAAAATTCAGGTGGACATGAGTGGATCATACATCCAGAGGTCAAGATTTTCTAGCTTATCTCTGCATTGATAGACTCATGATAGCAGAGGCAATGGAACACAATTCATCCCTCCCTGGGAACAGAATTGCTTTTCTTGGCAGGTCTCCTACATAACATCATCAATAAAATTCTTGCCTTGATTTGCATTATTTTCCCTATTGCATTATCCATCAGATTTATTGTGCCCTTATGTTATTGATGTCCCCAGAGGCCTGGTGAAATGACAAAACTTCTTAACTAAAGACCACAGACACTCCAATGCAGGGAAATAATTGCAAACTATCGCACATTCAGGAAGCATTAGGCAAAGCAAAAAAAAAAAAAACTAATAATGTGAGAAGATTCTCTTTTCACAGCAGATCAATTATCCTTTTTAAGCATCTGTGGTATATGTGACACTTCACTGCTAATATGAAATTAATACTGGGATCATAAAGATAACGACGTGCTGCTCCATTCCAGCAGGGCTTCAAGTGCTGCTTGGCGAGGGCCTTCAGAATCATTACTCCACAACCAGGAAAACACATTCTCTACCCGGCATAACAATGTTTTGCTCCCTGATTAATTTGCTTTCGTTGACTGGTGGTCTGCGTTTCCTTCCCTAGTTGTACGTGTAAATGTTGTTTTTTATGATCACACAGGAGGTTGTAAGCGCTGTAACCTGTCCATCAGGCTCTGCTTTGAACCTGCCCAGCACACGTGGAGCAGACACCTCTCACAGGCATCTCTTACAGAAAGAGTAAGAGCAGAGCAGAAAATGCAGCTCTGGACCAGAGCCTTTTATTCCCATTGTCTCTGAGGATCTTCCCAAGTGCAGTACTAAGTACCTTCAAAACAATTCCTTAATTCAAAATATTCTATTTATCAGAGTATGATGCCACTGTTAAAACCCTCAATTAGCCCTCTTGATGTGCTGAGTTGATTATCTTAAGATCAAACTGCCATGATAAAGCCACCACTGCTCCCCAGACCTGAGCCAGGCTCCATGCAAGGTGCTCTCAGCTGTGAGGAAATGCCAAGGCTATCTTTAAGAAAACATTCCACTCTTTATTTAGCATGGGCAGACTCCATTGGAGTGTTCCTGTAGCTGGTGATGGGCCCAAGGGCAAGACTCCAGTCTTGGAGCTCCTGCAACAGCACAGCAAACTCTTATCACCCCTGGGAAACAAGACTACCCTTCCTGTGAGAGAGCAGGACAAAAGTAATAAAATAGGAAATGGTGAAAGTAATAAAGTAATAAAATAGGAAGGTGGTGAATACAATGAGCAACTGATTGTATTTCCTGATGCCAAAGGAATAAATACAAGATGGTGTGAAGAAACCAGTCTGATATAACCTTGGTATTGAGGAAAGGGTGCTTTGGAGTGTGGAAGAATTGCCAGGTTGTTCAGAGAGGATGATCAAATGATCTTTCTTTGCCTCAGGTGTACAATTCCTCGTCATTTTCCAGTGCAAAGTCAGAGGCATTCTGAGTACAACAGCTTGTACTTCAGTGAGCAGTCTGAGCTGACAATCTGTGGTGAGGGCCCAGATGAACATCCACGCTCCTCCTCTACACTTCTAATCGACATCAAAAGCTTTCATGGGCCAAACTCCAGCCCATCTTGATAAAGGGACAGATAAAATGTGTTTCCCAACTTTTCACTGGGTAGAGAAAAAGATAGCTCTACTATTGTGATTCCTCAAGCAAATATTGTCAAGGAAATGTATCCCAGAACAGGCCTGGGGCTATAATCCTGTTTCTTCCATTCTCAGGAAGGTGAAAATCTTATTTTTTTGTTTTAACAGTTTCACTCTTCTCTACTACACTGAAAGGTAAGGTTAAGACAATGCATGAGCACTTGGAAACTGTAATTTTTTTCCCCTCCACATTTCCTATTGTCCTCCTTTCCTATTGCATTTCTGACAGCCTGGGCTCCCAGCTGTGTCCCATATTGTGCTTAATAAACTCATTACATTTGGACATTATTAGGACCTTCCACAGCACGTGTTCTTGCAACACCAGGGATGGAATCCAAGGCACATAAATCTGGCTGTCTGAAAGGGAACCATCTCTATCCACACTGGCCTCTCTGAGCTGCTTCCACAGTGGGTGGAAGACGAGTAATTGCCCTCAGCAGCACATGGCTTTGCCTTGCTCACGGACAATGTGCTACTCATCTTGGCAAACAGAGGGGTAATAAAGCACAAAATCAGTTTGATTAGCTCAGGAGAGCCTGTGTGGAATAGGCATAGCCCTGAGAATAGCAGAAGCATCAAATTAAAGAGGAAGGAAAGCGATTGAAATAAAGAAAGAAACACTGTTGGGTTAAGAGCTTAAGCTGGGAATTAGAAGAAAGCTTTGGACCATCAGCAGAAGAGAGACCTGAAAGTACCTTCCAAGGAGAGGAGGAAAGTAAAAATAAACTTAGAATTTTGAGAGGACTCCATAAAATGTGAATACTTTGTAAACCAATTTCTCTGACACATGAAGACACCACAGCGTTAATCGATAGAGATTCCCAACCACATGGCTCTGATTCAGAGCTGGATCCCACCTTTCACCTTTAAGCATGGAGTAAACTCATGTCTCTGCAGCGAGGAAAACTTTGATGAGGAAAATTGCATCCCTGGAAGTGTTTCAAGGGTGTATGGATGTGGCACTTGACAGGGTTTAGTGATGAACCTGGTGATGCTGAGTTAATGATTGGACTTGATGATCTTGGAGGTCTTTTCCAGCCTAAAAGATTCTATGATTCTAAAAGTTTTGACACAAAAGGCAGTCATAGCCTGACACAGAAAGAAATGAGTCTAGAGAAAATATTGTCTAGAGGAGAGTCCAGAGAAAAATCCTTCCTTCCTTCCTTCCTTCCTTCCTTCCTTCCTTCCTTCCTTCCTTCCTCCTTCCTTCCTTCCTTCCTTCCTTCCTTCCTTCCTTCCTTCCTTCCTTCCTTCCTTCCTTCCTTCCTTCCTTCCTTCCCTTCCTTCCTTCCTTCCTTCCTTCCTTCCTTCCTTCCTTCCTTCCCTTCCTTCCTTCCTTCCTTCCTTCCTTCCTTCCTTCCTCCTTCCTTCCTTCCTTCCTTCCTTCCTTCCTTCCTTCCTTCCTTCCTTCCTTCCCTTCCTTCCTTCCTTCCTTCCTTCCTTCCTTCCTTCCTTCCTTCCTTCCTTCCTTCCTTCCTTCCTTCCTTCCTTCCTTCCTTCCTTCCTTCCTTCCTTCCTTCCTTCCTTCCTTCCTTCCTTCCTTCCTTCCTTCCTCCTTCCTTCCTTCCTTCCTTCCTTCCTTCCTTCCTTCCTTCCTTCCTTCCTCCTTCCTTCCTTCCTTCCTTCCTTCCTTCCTTCCTTCCTTCCTTCCTTCCTTCCTTCTTCCTTCCTTCCTTCCCTCCTCCCTCCCTCCTCCCTCCCTCCCTCCCTCCCTCCCTCCCTCCCTCCCTCCCTCCCTCCCTCCCTCCCTCCCTTCCATAATGTAAATATTTAGCTTAATTCATATACCACCATTTCAATATTATTATAAACAAAGTAGCTTTACCACTTCTAGAAAAAAAAAAAAAAAAGGCAACTATAAATGAACAGAAGTGATTAATTTCCATGCAATCTTCTTTTCAGCCAGTGATTAAGACTACCTCTATATTCATCTTCATTATCTGCTCATGGATCTCCGTATGAGAGTTCTAGAAGATGAGCTGGCCCCATGGCGCTCTAAAGGGTGGCAGAATATGGCCTAAGGGAACACCTGGGAACGTCAGAACAATCAGGACCAAAACAATTTCATATTCACACACACAGATATACAAGTATGTGCAGAAACTCATTGGCCAATAAACAATGTGTTTTCCTATTTTATCAATTCTAGAGGTGTCAAAAAAAAACCCAAAAGAAACTCATCAAAACACAACTGGAAGATGTCAGTTGTATCCATTACAGCATTCTTTATACTTTTGTCAAATTCCAAGCTACTACAGCAGCAATCTTATCTACAGATCCTGTGTGAACAGGAGACAAGGGAAACTAAAAAAATGGGTAATTTTCCTCTCTTGGATGTGTCTGTTGCAGAAGCTGGAAATCCTGATTACAGATATTAAGCTGTCTCATGAGGAAGTTCATAAATTGACAGGACGGTCATTGCATCAGACTCAACCCAACTTGCTGTGATTCACATTTTCTGTTAGGTGTCATGTGGAACTGGAATATCCCCTGTGGCCCAGAAAACAATCAAAGTGCTATTCCTTTCCACTGGATAGCTTTGTCATTTTATTGTCATGCATCCCAGTCAGACCCAGGATATAAACACGTAAATCCAATCAAGCTGAAATCCCTTCTTCTCCAACGTGCCCACTGCTCAGTTTGAAATAGGTTGACTCATGTCTCAAAGACACAGTGAAAATGCCTCCCTCCCCATGGGGGGTCCTTCAGAGCCCTGCGTGAGAGTTATCTCATTAAAATGTGCACCTCTAAACCCCAGATAATTTCCACAGATTCCTTGAACAGTCCCTGAGATGTAATCAGCACATCCCATAGAGTTCACAGCATATGTTAGATTATCCTAAATTATGTATTTCAAAGCAACAGATTAATTACATCCTATTCCTCTATATTTTCTATCAGAAGGAAGGGAAGGAAAGAGAAGAATTTGAGAAACAACATTAAAAGATTCAGTCTAAACATTAAAAGTTGCCAAAGCTACACTCAGCTGATGAGTAGCATCTTATAGTGGGCAGCAAATTAAGGTTAAATAATGTGTTTAGCAACAGTTTTTTTTTCTTGTCACTCCAACCTCCTCCCCTTTACCTTCCTCACATCAAATCAATTGTAAATTCTGTTCAGATCTTCATTTGCACCCACCTTGAGCTTAATATGTAATTTAAGTTCAGCTGAAATGGCACTGAAAAAACGTGATCATCAACCATGTGCCTTTCAAGCACATCAGGTAATGAAGGTTTGAGCCTTTAGAAACTCTTCAGGACAAAGGATTTTGGCCAAAGATTTCACAATTTCATTATGGTGTATAATTTATCAGTTCTTCGTTATTCCCCTATTTCCTTGGATACTCTGTGGAGAGGGTTTCTTTTAAGCTCTTGGAATAACTACAAGAACAGTGCTGTAGACAGGGACAACTTCCCAGGCTGGTTTCTCATGGAAACATGGGATCTGCCCACCCTGGTCAGCATTTGGTAAAAACTTTTAAAAATTACCAGAACACATCCTAATATCCAATCTAAAGAAAAGCAACCTAAGAAAGAGAGAGCTTGGTTGATCTCCAGCACTGGGAGATCCACTTCAGCAGCCTCCAAAGGAAGCAATTTATTAAGACAAGAAATCCAGCTGTCCCAAAGCTCTCATTTCTTCAGGCTGCATTATTGATGACCCTCATGGCTGCAGATGGCACAGAGCTACATTCAAGTGACCTCCTTGGGCTTCCTCATCCAAATAGAGGATTAAAGAGAGGATTCAAGGTGGACCAGGACCAGAAAATAAAGGAGAAACCATGAATGGTATGTGAGAGTCAGCTGGCAAAACCTGGGGCAAATTTTAATGGCTTATCTGTGCTTTGTCTGACCTCAGAAATATCCAAGGTGTTTAAACATGGATTATACTTCGATGCTTATATATGGAATATGCTTCCATGTTTAAACACAATATTTGGATATTTTGTTTAAACATGGAAGCAATCCTAGGAATTAGGTACTTGTAGCACAGAATAACTTTGAGTTATCCTCACAACATTTTCTGGTTCAGGCATCTCAGTCTTTTCTTGTTGTTCCCTGGGAATGTATTCTGTACGGATGATCAGCTTTCTTTTAAGGCACCACTCCAACAAAACACCCAAAACCAACCAACCAAAAAAAAAACCCAAAAAAAAAACCAAAACAAACAAAAAACCCCACCAAAAAACCCTCACAAACAAACAAAACCCCAAAAATCCCCACCCCAAAACTAACAAACCCCAACCAAATCCTCCACATGCAGTAAAAAAGGTGAATCTGCATTTTATGATATTTCCTCCCTCATATCCTAGAGTTCACTTCTGTTCCTGGAGTTTGGTGCCAGCTGCAGCAAATGAGGCATGGGATGAGTTTGTATGTTTTTCTGAAACATGTAACTCACTGGGGAAAGCAGGGTAGGGACACAGAAAGGAAAGGAAGAGAATGATCTTCTCTCAGCAAATAAAACAAAATGTGTGATAACCTGGAGTCAGCACAGTGGGAGCCTGTTTTGGACAAGCAGAATAAATTTTGTGCTGGAGTCTGGATAGGATGGTGCACAGGGGACTCTCCAGGGCACAGCTTGGCTGCCATTGGGCATGTCTAGAGAATTGAGTATTTTATTGAAGATTGTTTTATTCAGAAACAGCCACGAAATGAAAATTTCTGTGCGAAGCAGAGAATATTTTTTCCAGTAATACTTTGCACATTTTGGGTGTGTATAGGTCTCCCACTTAGATTAAACCAAAATGTTGTGGCATGGATTTAGATGTCTTTTGGATTGTTTAATTCTATCCAGCACTGCTTGACTCTAATTGATCACAAAATCCTCCTTGATGGACAATAATCACAGGTTTTATAAAAATAATTATGGCCCATGTTCTGCAAAGGAGTGTGGTATTCTGTGTTATCTTCAATTCAGCAATGAAAATAATGACAGTTATTAAATAAAAATGTTATTAAATAACATAGTTTTTAAATAAAAATAATGTAGGATAACATGAAAACAACCCTTCCAAAATGCAAAACAATCTAATAAAGAAATTCCAAACCCAAACCAGGACATTAGAGCTTACAGGTCATAAATAAGCAGGTGAACAAAACCTAATAATTATTCAGTGACAATCATCCAGCTCCAGTCCAAAAGGCCATGATTAGCATCTCTCTAAAGTGGAAATTCATGTAGTTTTTCTCTTTCTCCTGCCTTTTTAATGTGTTTCCCAAAGCAAACCCAACACTCCCACATGTAGAGGCCTTCTCAAGGCAATCTTCATCTCTGAAGACAAAAGCAGCAACTTCTGCAGAGTGCCCTGAGTGAGAAAGGAGGACATTGAGTACCTCACATCTAGGTAACCTCAGTATTACAGATCCACACAGGATTAATTTAGCTCCAAGTACCTGCTGTACCTCCTCTGATCACCAGCAAAGGGAATAAAACAAATTCTCTTTTTTACTCTTTCAAGAGTGTTTCTCTTTTCAACTGTTTTTAAGTTAATGGCGTTTGCTTGCATTATCTGAGAAGAAATTGAAATTTCTTCCTTAGAAGATGTGAATTCTTTCCTTCTGCTGACCCTCTGTAGAAATGAGGTGTCCACCATTGGGTACAAATTCCATAGGAATGCTTCAAACACCTCAAGGGGGCTTTAGACACCCCTGTCCCCAGCTCTGGCTGTGATGGAAAGGACATTACCCCCAATCAGCCTAGAGACACCATTCCATGCTGCACTGCTTCCAGATCCTTTTAGGATCACTGCCTGACCCAGCTTACTCCAGGTGAATTGACTTAAATATTGGGTTGATTTAGATTGGATATTAGGAGGAACTTCTTTACTGAGAGGGTGGTGATGTCCTGGCACAGGGTGCCCAGAGAAGCTCTGGCTGCCCCTGGATCCCTGGAAGTGTCCAAGGCCAGGCTGGACAGGGCTTGGAGCAGCCTGGGATAGTGGAAGGTGTCCCTGCCCATGGTAGGGGCTGGAACTGGATGGTCTTTAAGATCCCTTCCAACCCAAAACGTTCTGTGATTCTATGATTTTGTGATTCCATGAAATAATAAATCTTTGCCAGCCAAGGCCAGTGCGGTACAGTCGGGTCAGGGAACTCTCCTCAGTAGCTCAGTGGGGAGATTCAAGAGGTGATGATGAGATGGTGGAGCTGGCTGGAGGTTCTGATGTCTTCAGGGAGCTGCAGGGATCCAAAAGAACTTCATGGACTTCACAATTCAAAACTCACAGACCCAAGGTCTTCCTATGATCCTATGGGATTTTTTTACTCTTTTTTCTTGTATGTGCTATTTCTTACTCTTAATGTTTATGATTTTAACTCTCAAACAGCAGATTCATTTTGTCATTCTCAACAGAGCAGGTGAAGCTGGGTCTTAGCTATGCATATATTCTAATTCTCTGACTGGGAACATTTTCCAGTAATAAAACATGCAACAAATTCTCCTGCTCTTTAATTTGCCATTTAATCGATGTGTTCACATCATGCTCAGTAAATGGTGCACTGTCAGTTTAATTTGTTCATTTCTTGTTGTGCTACTTGTTTTCACCCCTCCTTGCTCCCCCCCTCCCCAGTACATAACCATCGTATCATTTTGCATCCCATGTGGGATTTCTCTGCTTTAACCTAGTAAATCTTTTAATTCCTAATTCGGTATTCTGCTCTAATAGATTCACCCATGAAAAGAGCCCGGGAGGCTGGAGCTAAGAAAAATCACTTTCATTTTCTCTGATACTATCGAGTGGTTTAATGCAAAATACACATGCAGTGCACAGTTTGTGATCTCAGATTTTATCAGCCACGTGTTGCAGAGCTGAGTCAAACCTGATCAGGTTTTTGATGAAGGGATAAAGATTCAAGTCTAAGCTGGAACCACTTAATAATGGCGAGATACTGAAGAAAATGCAGTTGCATAACAGCAAGGAACAGTTCACAAGAGAGACTGAAGTTTGGCTCCAATGCACTGGTGTGAAATGTGGACACCAGCAGAAGCCATGCAAAGCAGAGCTTAGAACTTAATTGACCTTGTGGCTTCATTATTAGGGATCTCCGTTTAAATTAATGATCCAAATGAAAGAGTTAAAATAGCAAAGGGACAATCTATATTTAACCATAAATGCTATTTCTGTTTGTCATTTACATTTCTAGCTTTTATTTTCCCCACCTTGAAAAAAGGCTGATGATAACTGAGTTGGGAGACAGAGTTTGGCAATTTTAATTTTTTTTTTAATATCTGGGGAAAGTATTTCAGGAATATTATAAGTAGATATCCATTTTAATTTCTATTTTTTCATTGATTTTTCCATATTGGACCATGCCATATGGTTCATTCTGATTTAGTTTCTAGCAATTGATAATTTAATTAAGAATTACTGTCTAAGAATCGAACAGAAATTAAAAGCACATTTGGAAATGCACACACACGATCTTCTAAGCCTCCCTGCCCTGACTGAGGAAGGGAAAACAAAATTACTCATGACATTGAAATGTATTGAAAATTATGTGATGCCCTGAACAAAGAAAGAATCATGTGGTGTTAGTGAATTGACTGCACTGCTCCTGGACAAAGTGATCTTCCACGTTAATTATTAGCATTTAAATTATAAGCAGAGATATTTTAGTCTCTTTCTGCTGTTAATAAAAAGAGCCTGACACCTCCGTGGCATGAATCATATTTTGACTTCAGTCACTCTTTTGTCTCTGGTTAAAGATGAAGCCTGTACCGACTGCCCTTCTAATTCAGAAATAATAGAGTTTGTACTTTTTTTTCCCATGTTCTGCCTCAGTTTCACAACACATTGTGACCTCTAAATGTTCTCCCAGCTTCCAGGCTGTGTATTTTCATAAGGGTTTCAGTCAGCCTTGGTTTCTTGGAAATCAAAACTAAATTCCTGTGAGTGTGCTCAGGGTCTTTAATTGCCAGGATGAAGAGTGGTGTTCGCCCTGCATGATTTCTTAAAAAAAGACTGAAAATTTGGTCATATTGCTACAACAGTCCCATTTTTCAGCTGATTTCAGGTCATTCTCTTACAAGGACATCCCATCCCTGGAAGTGCCCAAGGCCAGGTTGGACAGGGCTTGGAGATACTGGGATAGTGGGAGATGTCCCTGCCCGTGGCAGGGGGTTGGCAATAGATGAACTTTACGATCCATTTCAATCCAAGCCATTCTGGGATTCTGTGGTATTTTCTTCCCTCCACCCCCCTAGACCACATTACAAATTTACAAAATTTGTAATTACATTACAAATTTATTCTTTCCCAAAATTTACTGTGGATTTTGACAAATATGGAGGTTGATGACTTTTCTCTTAAGCATGATTTTGTGTTGATTTCTATTTTCCATTTCACTTCCTTAATTTTTCCTTTTACAAGCCTAGTTTTGGGGGTTTGTGAGTCCCTTCCATGGCAATGGGATTGGCTTTAAGGAGTGTCCACCCTCCACATCTCCCAGCACTGATGTCACAGTGATAACCTCCCAACTTGCTACCATTTACTGGACATATTAAAAATCCTGCAAGATCTGTTCCTTCAGCTCCCAAGGCGTCTGTGGATTTAAAAATGCCAACAGTTTTAAGACAGATCCCTATGATAAAGAAAAATTCTGATTTGTCAATGTGAGCTACGAAAAGAGAAAAGAAAGACAACACAGTACAAAAAAACAACCCTTCTGAAGAAAAGTGCCAGTTGTACTCTGACTTCTGAACACCTCCAAAGCACTAAAAACAGACACGAAGAAAATGCTCTAAAATTGCTCTTGTTGTTATTGTCACTAAGGAAACAACTTCCCAGGAGTCTGCAAGTTGAGTATACAGGCTCTTTGATGTGCAGCCAACTCTCTCTTCCAGCACACTTCCCAATCTCTAGTGTTTCAGGTCTGTCCACAAAGGGAGATCTCTCCTGCCCTGTCTCAGCTGAGGCCTCACTTCGTGTAGGGTTTGAACTCTGATGCTCAGAAAAGCCATAATCCAGACTTGCCACAACACGCAATATCAAAGCACAGAGCCATGACTAAACTGAGGGATTTTGCCTTAAGATACTTCTGCAATCCAACAGCACTGCCAGGAGAGCTAGAATAGCACAGGAGCTGGAGAATGTGGGAGGCACGAGGCAGAATTTTTTCTGTCTGTTCGTTTGGGGTGTTTTTTCAGCCACACTTCACACACCCCCACACACACGGTGACTGAGATGTGTGCTGGGTTTGGATTGAGGCAAATAGGTTTGTAGAAATTGTTTAACCTCTTCAGCCCTTCAAGCAGAGTGGCCATCTGCACACTGCCTGTTGGGAGTGATGTACAAGACTGGATCATCTCTGATTTGAGCTCAGGCATTGTAAAGAAGAATCTCAGCTCACCTGCAAGCCCATTCAACATGCAAATTATTTATAATTAATTTAATAATAATTTAATAACAGTTTAGTGACCAAATTCCTGGAGTTTAGGATGTTCCCTAGTGATGTTCAGTTTCCCAGCATCAGCACAGCCGATGTTTTCCTGAGTTGTAGAGTCCCTCATAACCCAAAAATCTTGATAACAAATTCTGCTGAAATACATTCCAACAGGAGACACAGAGCAGATATTCCCTGTCACCAGTTCTGCTGCAGACTAAGGAGAAAATAGTGGCTAAATTAATTGAAAAGAAATAGCACAGAACAGACAGCAACTGTGGAACAGCAACAAAAAGGAACAGAATATTTTTTTAAATTACTGGAGACTAAGCCAAGTTGCAAAGAAAACTGATTAAATAGAATCCGTATAAAGGTTTCACTAATATAAAATCATTTCAGAGCATTTGAAATTTGAAAATATTTTCTCATTACCATGGACAGGTGTCCTTGTCAGATCTGCCTTCAAAGGCTCCTTGGAGGACTAAAGCACTTTTATCCAAGAACCAGAACATGTCTTTGTAGACAAGTTTATTTCTAGTGTGTCCTCATCTTCTTGCAGTCTCTCCCCTTCTCCTTGTGTAAAAGGGTAATCTGGCTCTCTTTAACTCTCATTTCTGAGCTATGTAGACCAAAAGTGCTTAAAAGGTCTTAAAGCAAAGCTGTTCTGTCCTAGCCAACAGCTGGACCTCAGTGAATCCATCTGTCAATGGCAACAAATCAATAACCACAGAGTAATCCCTACCAGGGTAAAAATCTCTCTGTGCAGCCAGCAAGGAGCCTTTGCTTTTATGTTAAACTCATCACCCACCTTTCGATCAGGAATTATTTCTCAGCTACCTTTTTGTGAACAGGAGGGAGCTCAAGGAGTAGCCAACAACCACCAGTGGTGGTTTCATAGCAGAGGCAAGAAAATGGCTTTAATATTGTAACTACAACGTGAAATACACCAGATTTGGAACCTTCCTTGGGCTTGAGGTCAAGTAATGGCTTTGCCATCACTCTTGCTCATTCTGCCAAACTGCTTCACCACCAACCAGAACAGCCTCATCCCAAGTGCCTGTGAAAACACTCTCTGGGCCACGATGTTTGCAACTCCTATTTGCCTTCATTTGTTAAATACCTAATTTAAATATTTCATAAAGAGTTTGGAGATCAGATTCTCCCAGGTTACTGCAGATTCTTGCTGTTTTCCTCCCACCAGAGCCCTGTAAATGATTATCTGCCTTCCTCACCATTTCCAGTCTCATTGCTATTCATGCCAGTGCTGTCTAGCAAACGCACCTCTGCTGAAGAGATCTTAATGGAAACAGTTTCCCCTCATCTAGGGAGATTCATTTCATCTCGAGAAGACAACAGAAATCTCTGTCACTGTGCAGCGTGGAGATAAAAAAAGCACAAATGCAAAACCCAAGCAATTGAAAAATGTTTGACGACGAGTCTGTGCCTGTCTGAGCACACAAGAACTGTGACGTGAGTTTTCCTCAGATAATTCCTTAACTACCAATTTAGGATAATGACAGCGACACTTTTAAGAAATCTTTTGGGAGAAGAGTAAGTATTCGCTTTTCAAGTCTATAAACTTCTGAAGGAAATATTTTGATCTTTTTTTTTTTACTTCAAATCTATTAACCCTATGTCCCATCCTTGACATGGAAAGCCTTTGTTTTGTAAATCCATAAGGAGAGTTAAGAAAGTGTTTTACAAATCAAAGTGGATTTTCCTCCAGTACCTTCACACATGTACTTTGTGGATGTTTATAGATAACCAAGTCATCCCAGACTCCTGTAATGGACAGTGCTGAGGGGAAGAGGAGGGGAAGCTAATATGCAGCTTAAGACATCTGATTTATTTAAAATTTTTGCTGCAGAAAAAAAGAAATTAATTGAACTTTATATTCTTATGCTCTGTAGATATAGTGCAGAAATTTATATCTATGTAGATATGATGGAGAGAGTCTATTTACTAGGGCACATCGTGCTAGGACAAGGGGGAATGATTTTAAATAGAATGAAAGCAGGTTTACAGTGGATATCAGAAAGACATTGTTCCCTTGAGGGTGGTGAGGTGCTGGAACCGGTTTCCCAAAGAACTTGTGGATGTCTCATTCCTGGAAGTGCCCAAGGCCAGGTTGGATGGGGCTTGGAGCAACCTGGGATAGTGGGAAGTGACCCTGCCTCTGCCAGGGGGTGGAAGGGGATGATCTTCAAGGTTTCTTCCAACCCAAAGCATTCTGTGATTCCATGACAATGATATATTGTAGAAATTTACTCAAAGTGTACCTCTCCAGGTGTCTCATGCAGGGCATTGTGATTTTGCAATGGAATTCCATTGCTACTGTAGCAGCACATTGAATAAATCCCCAAATGAACAAACAGGTTTCAATACCTAGACTGATTCCTCTAAATGATTTATTTTAAAAGAATTCAAAGAACGTCAGTAGAATATTTGCTGAGAGACATATTAAGAACTTGGGGTCATGCCTCGTTTATCCCATGGCATTGTTGAAAGGCCAAGTTGCAACAAGCAGGACGAATATACCTGACAAACATTTCAGCACTACTGACTTTAATAACATGGGTTCCTTCCCTGAGCTCATTGCACAACATTGAGTAGGAGATCTTCCAGAGCTGCTCACAGGAAACTCAGAGGGGAAAAGTCAAAACAGCAGGTGGAGAAAAGTGTAGGTCACACTGTGCTCCTCCTGCTTTGTGTTGTAGTTCATGGGTCACAGTCTGCTGAGACAGGCAATAAAGTGTGGGATCCTGTAGAAGATTTCATAAAACCAGGCTTGAAAATGCAGAACTTCCAGCCATGGAGATCATGGTGATGCTGGCAGAAGTCATGGTAAGAACAGCCTGAATCCCAAGCGGACAAAGCAAAAAAGGGTAAAGGATGATAACAGCAGAGAGGAGAGCGGAAAGTGCTGGGAGGAATGTGCATTGTCTTATTCATGTGCACATTTCATTATTAAATGGACTGGCAAATCCAAACTGTGGTTCCTTTCACTGAGAGTGGAGGATTTTACATCTTTTTAAGAGGTGAGAACTTTTTTGAAGGCTAAGTGCAGCTTCAGATGGTGTCAATACTACCTGTCCAATTTAGAGCACATTAGTATTTTTTTTTCTTTCTTCATGTTCCCTTACATCAGTGATTTTCTTACTCTTCTTCAACTTAGAAGAGAATAAAATTACCTCAAAGATTAATACAATGTTTAGAAGGGCTGAAAAGAATGGCAGGAGGATGTTGGGACAGCACCCTGGTCTGTGTTCCTCCAGCAGCAAAGGAAGCAAAGACCTGAGATGTATTTCGAGGAAAGATGGAAATTATTACTTTCTTTAAGTAAAGAAATCCTTAGAGATTAATTGCCTTCTTTACTCAGAGGATGGTGGGGCACTGGAACAGACTGCCCAGGGAAATTGTGGATCTCCTTTCTCTGGAAATGTCCAAGGCCAGGTTGGATGGGTCTTGGAGCAACCTGGGACAGTGGCAGGTGTCCCTGCCCATGGCAGAGGTGGGATTGAATGGGCTTTGAGCTCCCTTCCAGCCCAAACCATTCCATGAATCTCTGATTCTCTGGTTCCATGTTGAATGAAATTGCAGAGATGTGAAAGAACAAGGTGGGTTCAGCCATCCTCAAGTCTGTCTTCTTTATCTTTGCCATGCCTGATAAAAATGCACTAAAATAATTAATACAGGTCTTGCTTTGTGGCCTGATCTAAATGCAAACACAAAGGCACTAGAGGTGGTGATTTTTCAGTCACCCAGAAGCAGTAGCACATTACAGGGATGCATTTTGGAAATGGAAAGAACATGGCCAAGTACAGAAAAATTTGGCATGTTGAAACCAGCCCGTGAATCAGAAGCCGTGATATTTTGGGTTAAAGCTCTCAGAGCTGATTTATAAAATGCCAGTTTGAACATGCTGCTGAAGAGAGTGATATGGATTATCCTGGCCATGCATGCACTCAGACATGCCTGCATATCATTCCAGTCTGGCCAGTCTATATGGAATGGGGAGATCTGTTAACTTTTCTTTTTTCACATCATCGTATCTGGCTTATCTGGCTCTTCCACAGCACTCTCTGCCCAATATTCCCCCATAGCTAATGGAGGTAAAAAGTATGTCCAATCCAATGAATTATTTTAGAACCTTGATTTAGGATCAGAAGAATTGAAATCTGGATTCCATAGGTTTCATTGTTATAAAGACAACATTTAATAAACACCACTTAGTTCCACCCAGACATCTGCACACATAAAAAAGGTTGTATTTTACAGCAAGTAGTTATAAAAGAAGCAAAAAGGAAATTACATAAAATTATATATGATTGCCAGAAAATTCAGACAACCCCTGGTTTAAACGAAAGCATTTTTAAACTTCGACATTTCAGTGAATGACATTCATTATGGAACAGTCTGTCAGTTCATTAAGCAGAATATCAGGTTAGAGTTTCTGCAGTCAGTGAAGAAATTAACTGCATGTTAATGTTCAGGTGAACTTCCTTCTCACCCTTTTAGAAAATAACTGTGAGTTCCAAATTACCTGATCTAAGTGTAATCATGTTGCTGGTTTCATACCCATATTTTTCATGATATTTTACACACTAAACTTCTGGTTGTGAATGGATTTGGCAAAGGGTCACACCCATGGTACTGGATAATGTAGAGTACATGAAAATGTGCATAATCTATTTATTGAGGTCTGCCTCAGAAGCTCTTTGGAAATAACAGAGTAACTAAATTATGTCCTTGTTCTAATTTAGTAGGGACAATGGGAAGGAAAGTAAGAGGTCGATGCAATGATCCATCAGGAGAAAAAATATTAATAATTTGACATAATATTATGTCAAAAGGGAGACTTAGTTTGGAGAAACTATTTTTATTTCTGCTATGAAGATGTGAGACTTACTTTTTTAGATGGATCCTGGAAAAATAAAAAAACATTTTTCTTTCAGGGAGAGTATCATGAGAAGTTTTCCAAACTGATGCACATAAAGCTCCCCAGAGGACCTGGAAGATGCTGAGTCTATCAGAAGAATATTAAAGCCTGGTGCTTTGAAGAGTTTTCCTCTAAATAGGTCATGTTTTGCTTTAATCACCTTGGACCCACCTCTGTGTTGTCTGGAGACAGAGAATATGCCAGAAAAAATGAAAGCAGACAAAAGTCACACAAACCTTCCCCAAAGAAAGTGTGTAGTTGACATTGCGCATTCCAAACAGGAGAGTTGGGAGAAACTGAAACAACCTGGTAGTAAAGCCAGCAGCACTTTGGAACTTGGACAGAAAGGTCTTTTCACATTAAAAATGCAAAACTACATGCAGATGGAATCTGCATCTCATGGAAACTGGGAAAAGGAGTAACAAGGAAAAACTCCTAACTGGAGCTGGTGAATCAAAAACATTCAAAGAATCCAGAGGTTCTTTCTCACCTTAGAAGGAGAGAGCAACCTGGGCAACAAAAGCCAGGAGCTGTCAGTGGTATGCAGACTCGAGGTTGTCTCATGAAAAAAAAGATTCCAGGAATGTTTTGGAGCTAATAGATACACCTAAAGCATATATATATATATATATACACTTTTTCTTTTCTTTTTATTTTTTTTTCTTTTTATTTTCTTTTCTTTTTTTTTTGTGGCTCAGTATCTTAACTGTGATCCAAGACAGAAATTCAAACAGGTATTTTCAAGCCCTGCATGAATATACGAAAATCAACCAATTTCTTTGTGTGTTTGGTGAGAGCACTGAGGCCAAGAATTGATCTGTCTCATTCTACACCTCCAGGAGGAGGGATCAGAAAGCCAGGACAGGACTCAGACAGCAGATGAAAACATCTCAGTGGCATTTATGGAAGACTTTTTGGACTAAAGAGCTACAGAGCTCAGTCTGTAGTAGATAACTGTATTTATCCACATTGACTGGGCACTGGCCAGAGGCCAGAATCAGTAGCTGAAATGCTGGTGTTTGGTGCAGCAACACCTCAGGGTATTTAACCTGCGCTCAGGAAGAGGGGAAATGATGTGCTGTAGATAAACACCACACTGACAAATTCCTGATGGGTGTTAGATACCCCAGGGGATCTCAAATGGCACTTAACACTTCTGTTTAAGTGGCTGAATCATGTCCTAAATTTCCTTTTATTTTAACAGGAGTTTCTGCACTCAGATATACAGCAGACACTTCAAAACCCACACCTGTCTTGATCTGAGAGCTGGATCCCATTTCAGGTCAGTATTATAAAATTATCTTAGCAAAAGGGACCTGCAAGTTCCATACAGAGAAAAGGGAATGAGTTGAATACTAGAGGTGAAAATCTGCCAGGGATACACTTGCTGGAGGCACCAGAAAGGCTGTGATCTGCTTTTCTTCTCCTGAATGAAATTCAGATTTTGGTAGCCTGTGAAGGCTCTTTTCCATGACAATCATTGCTACATCCAGCTGTGGAATGAGCAACAAGCCAGAGAACAAAGAGCTGGAGAACACAGAGCAGCATCCAGGGGCTTGGATGATGCAGAGGAACAATTTCCACATGGCTAATATTGGCTTTCCACTCTGCTCCCTCCCTGCAGCCACCAAGAACTATTCTCTAATGAAGCTCGTTCCAGCTGTTCACCCACTGTACGTAATCATCTCGGCTCACAAACCCATTCAGCAGCACAAAAACCCCATCCAGGCTGTCAAAAGCCACGAAACCCCAATGAATGAGCGTGGCTTGTGCCATCCAAGGCTGCAGTGACAGCTGTGACACATTCCCAGCCTTAGTCATGAAGAGCTCAAGCATCTGCGGTATTTCGGATGCTCTCATCTCCTCTGCATTTTAAGCTAGAGCACAAAACTCCTGGAAGGAATCCAAAGATCCAGCTCTCTAAAACACAGGAAATGAGTAACTTCACTAACTTTAACTTGGGTCTTTAAATAATGCACTTGTTCTGGCTTCTTTATAGAATTTGTTTCTAGGCCAAGAGAAAGTTCTGTTTTGTGTCCAAAATCTTAGATGCAAATTAAGCCCAAGCTCAAATTTGGCTTTTGGTACTAATTGCATCAACTTAAGAATGCAATTCCATGTAAAATGTAATTATTACAAATATTTTGTTTTAAAAGGAAATGTTTTTTACTTTTGACCATGACCGTGTCATTTTATGTTTTTGCTAGAAATAAGAAGCACCTTCTCTAAACCTACTTCAAAAATGTGACAGTAAGAGCAAAAACAGAAATGTTGTGATTTAATAAAGTCTTTCCATTCCAGGAAAAGGAATTCAGAGTTAAAGATATCTAAGCTATTTTAAACTCCCTTTCCAAACATATATAATTTATTTCTGCTGTGGAGAAATGTACCCCTTACTGCTCCAACTTTAACTCCAGTCTATAAATCAATGTGTTCTGAGAGGCTCATGTTTTTATTTTTTTTTGCGTTATTTGGTTTTCAGTAAATAATTTTAGAGGCAATAGTGAAGGAGGAAGATGTTAGTTAAGTCTATTTATCAGTGGACTTTGTTAGCTTAGAACAGAGGGTGAAAGCATTAGAATAAAAAAGCACTGAGCTATTGATACATGGCAAAAAGATGCCTTTTAGGTCACCTAGTTCTGAGCACAAGGGCTCCAAGCTGGTCAAAATGTATTTCACAAGGTGCCAGCCCTGAGCTAATGAGGTCTGGTCAGCATTCATCTCCTGCTCTGTGCAACTTCCAGTGCAGCCATTCCCATCCAGGGTAGAGCAGATGGATTTGGAGCTTTGAACAGCTCCTGCCTGGCTCGGAGAACAGGCAGAGGCAGCTTGTGTGTGCCTGCAGAAAATCATGTCACTGTCCTAGATGTGTCCCTGTGCTGGTGTATGCACAAAATCACATCCCAGCTTCAGCTGGCAAATCCCTCTGAGTAACTGGATGAAGGAAGAAAGTGTTGATACACCAAGGAAGCCTACCAGAGCTCAAAAATCAATGAATAATTTTAAAAAATCGAACTAGGTAGGATATTGTCTGGGACATGTGGCATGAATTCTCCAGCAGCTGCATATGCCCTTCATGGAATAAAGGGAAAATGTGAGTGAGGAAGATGTGAGGTCCACCACAGCAGTCTTGGGCTTCCCATTGAACTTGAGCTTTGCATAAAACTTGCCAGCTATCAAAATTTGTGAGCTAACAAAACACCACCGGCCTGGTCCCCCAAGGAAAGATGGGAAAACAGGCATTTCACTTCTGGGGATGCCTCTGAGATACCATGGAAGGCTCCATCTGGCTGATTGTGGATGCGTGTCTGAGTCAGCCACTGCCAGAACCTCCAAGGGGTGATTCATCTGACCCACCCCAGGATGGGGTGAACCACTCTGCTCGTTCCTTACACAGTGAATTAGGGTGATTGGCTTGGATGTGAGAGTTTAGTTTTCAGATGCTTTCAGAGAGTAGATGAGCATCCTCCAGGCAGGCAAACACTTCAGAGTGAGAAAGTCTTCCCTCCACATGAAATGAGCAATAGTTTTGCCAGGGGATCATTTGGGGACAAGTTTCTTCTTAAGAATGAGTGAATTTATTCATCCTCCACCCCTCAGAGATGGACCTAATGATGAATCCGCTCCCCAGAAACCAAGAACTTAATTCAGTCACATTTCCCTTCGACACAATTTTTTTTTACCTTAAGAATCCTCACAGAATCAGACTAGACAATGCACTGTCCCTCGCAGGGATAGAAAGTAGCAAAATTTGCCTGATTCTGAGCAACAAATGAATAAAAATAAAAAATCCAGGCTATTAACCCACCACACAGATTAAAACATCTTTTCCTGCCCTAACCCTCAACTCCATTTAGCAAACCAACAAATCATAGATAACAGACCATAATTATCCTTCCATCTGCAGCTCCCAAGCAATCGTGACCCAAGCATCTCTAATGGGGTGCAAAAGCCACTTTGACTGAGGCACATTTCTTGTGAAATGCCTCAAACTGGATGGACAAACCTGAAAACAGACCTGGCAGATGTTGAATGTATGTTCAGCAAGGAGCTCTTAGACATCAATACTCCCAATGTGTTACAAAATAAATTATTATTGTTGCTATTGCCATAATGATTATTAAGAAGAATTTGAACTGATACATATTTATTCCCTTTTCTCTAAGTTTTAGAGTGAATTATGAATTACATTAACAAAAACTAGATTTATTGAGTTATTTGTTCAGTATTTTGATGCTTGTTTTGGTTTGGGTTTTATTAACAATGACATTAAGCAGAGGTTTTTCCACCTTTAAAAACTTTTTTTTTTAAGAAAACTATGGCAGTCAAACAGATCAAAATAGTTTCAGGTCATAGCTCTCTATCAAGGAGTAAGATATGACACCTGAGTGAGCAGGGATGAGACTGTCAGGGTGTCTCCAGGGCAGAGAAATTGAAGGATTTGTATTTAACAGAGCAGCAAACAAGAGTCCCTGCAGCTGCGTGTTTCTGCAGGACCCCTTCTGAGGAAATATTCCTCAGCACAACAGCCACTCTGGCTTTAAATCCTCTGTGTGGCAATGATTCCACCTTTTCTTTAGGAGATGGAATGGTTTGGCTTGTCCTAAATTCAGCCCTGAAATTATTAATCTGTCTACTCTGGAGATGAACTTGCAGGGGGACACAATCACTGAGCTGCAGTGAGTTACATAAACAAGGCTTGAACGACCCAGCAAGTTTTATACTCATTCCTAGTTTGCCTTGTGCAGGTAAAAGTGCAAGCCTAAGGAGACAGATAACAAATTGAGAGAGCAAAAGGTGGTCAGAGGATAAAACACCAGCAAAGCAATGGGGTGAGGGGTGGACATTCTGCCATCAAGCTTCTGGGAAAAAAAAAAAAAAAAAAAGAACAAAACCAAAAAACCTGCCTTTTTTCCCCATATATTTGTGCCCACACAATTACAACCCAAACTGCATTTCAGCAGCCACGACACACACAGGAATTCCAGAACTTGTTAGTGCTGTGGAAAACTACCAAACACCTTTCTGTATGCAAAACATTCCCTAAGAACAGAACAAGTTCAGCACCAAGGGAACTGGGAAAGTCTCCCCAGGGATACTCTGAACAGCCTCTTTCAGTGGTGCCACAGCTCACCCTGACGAGACACTGTCAGCAAAGATGACTTTCAAGTTGTGGATAACAAAAAAAAAGAGAGAGTTCCTCACTGCTGCATTTACATCCCTTTCAGCAGAGCTGTTCCACTTCTGTCCTGATGAGGAAAATTCACTCCAGAATCCTGTTGACTGCAGTGTGTGCTGAAGCACAGATGGTATGGGATTGGCTGGACGTGACAGGAGCAGAGGAAATGGAAACAAGGAAACACAAGCCAACAAAAAAATTCCCCTCCTTGACTTAAAGATTGCGGCTGCACTCTCTGGGCCAAGGAAAGGGGCGAAATAAAATTGAGCATCTCCACTGACTTCCACATCCTCAGATCAGTTTTCCTCTCCTGGGAACAGTGGCAAATAAGCAATTTCTCTGTTAAATCAGGACTAACTGCAAGACCTGGTATTTTTGTGGGTTTCTCCACCAGACAGGAGTTGCAGCATGATCCTGCCCTGAGTTCACTTTTTCTCAGCACTTCTTAACTCAGATACTCTGGTTTCATTAAAAGATAATCTGAGCTAATTTAGGAATTAGACTGTTTGTACTAAGTGTGCTCAGAAGGAAGGAAAGGCAAACAAAATCTGCTACATTGGAATGAATCAGCTCGGGGACACGGGGCTCAACTTAGCAAAGGCACAGGCACATATGGAACTCAACCCCAGGAAGAAAATATCTCCAGGATGCTGTCTCAGTCAGCCAAACAAGGAGAGATGTGATGAACAAAGGTCTAAATGTGCTCAGCAGCGCAGCCCACAAGCTCAGAAATCTCAGTTTTTCTCTCCCTGGTTAGCATCCCACAACAGAGCTCCTGCCTCCGTGTTTGTGAGCCTCACAACCAGCAGCAGCAGGTCTGGGCAGCTCCGTGGGGCTGTGGCACCACCGTGCCAACAGCAGAATTCCTAAACCCACAGCAAGGAAGGAGCCCTCCAGTCTCCTGCAGGGACCCCCATGGATGACTGAAAGCTAAAGCCAAGGAGCGAGCACAGAGCCTGTTTAAAAAGAAATAAGTGTATATGTCTGACAAAAAGCCCCCTCCTCGTGACCTTGAAGGCTGTGGTTATCCTCCCAGCCATTCACACATCTTTGGTTGGAGAGAACAAAACAGCGGAAATCCTGAGATAAATGCCCAGGACTAAATAAGATCAATTGGAGCTGTCCTGAATGACAGCAAAGCAGCAACCCTGGCCCACAGCACATGGAAACAGGTGGGAATGCAAGTGGAAGACCACAAGCCACACACAAGCAGACACATCAACTCTAATCCAACTCCCCTTACTGCCCTGACCAGCATTCCTTAATTATTCACCAAATTCCAGTGCTGCCTTACCCATCCTACAGGACAACTCCTTCCAAGCCAGCTCCAGGCTGATTGGCATTAGCCAAGGGGAGATGCTTGTATAACACGTTCTGTCTCTGCAGCTACACCAGGAGCACTTTCAGGAGTTTGCCTCCGTGCTGTCATTAACCTCCAGTAATCAAACATTCCCTAGGATTAGCCACGGAAGCATTTCCCTGCTGTACCTGACCGGTGCTGCATAGGCTGGGCAGAGGAGTGAGGGAGCTGTGTACCCAAATAACAGCAAGTGCAAATCCATTTGTTGTTTTTTTGACTCCAACAGATGAAATTAAAAAATCCAACAAGCTGCTTCAGTTACATATTGCTGTACCAGTCCACCACTTGCACTGTAATTAACATGCACCAGACGGATGGTAATTGATAATTCCCTGAGAAAGAATCACATCACTTTGCTGCCTTATTCACTTTAGTTAAGATTTTCTCATTATTATAGCTACCTCCAGTGCTACTCCAATACATCCTTCAAGCTAAAGGCCAGATTCTGTTTACCTGCAGATCAGATGCAGAATAAATCCACTGACTTCCAGGGAGTTCTTCCAGATCTGCTGCTGTGTAAGTGGGATGATCATGCAACCATAAACACCAATGTGTCACTAATCAAATCTCCTTTTTTTTCCATGCATTTTCCAGTTCTGCACGGCAAGCTGCATTATTGGATTCTCGTTCTCTCCCTGGCTGTAAACTCCTCAGATTCCAACACATACCTGAACGCTTCGCATCCTAAATTCAGAGCACAGCGGGAAAGAGCCTGTCCTGCGTGCCATCCCCCTGACTGGAGATGTGCTCGGCATGCAGATGGTATAATTAGAGCCAGCTGTTCGAGCACTGATAAGGAGAAGTGCCCAGGGGCACACCAGCAGAGGTCAAAGGCACACGAACCGCAGTTTCTCCCTAGTACCCCACGGTAAAAACAAGCAAGTCCTGCTGCACTGCTTGGAGGGTGAATCAGAGTTTCTGCGGCAGGTGAGGATGCGGAGCTGCATCGGGAGCCTTGAGCTCGGAAACGCCGACAGCAGCGGCGGGGCTGTTAGCAATCAGGTTTTATTTACCAGCCATATTGTGTTAAAACCAGACGTGATTCCCATACCGAGCGCCTCAACCTGTCACCGCCAGCAAAGGGAGATTGATTTGTTTGCAGAGAACCGAATCTATCTGGAGGACGCATCCTCCGGGAAGCCCGCATGCAATTCCCCCCTGAAGAAGTGCTCCCAGGACCTGGGGACGCGGAGGGACGAGCCGCTAAATCAGTGATCAATGTCACTCGCAGACAAGCCGGCGGTTCCTCTTCCCCCGCCGGCTGCGGCAGCGCCGCCGTGGCATCCCCGGGCTCGGGGGATGGGGCTGCCCCGGGAGGAGCTGGGGGAGGCCGGGGAAGGACTCACCATTGCAGCAGGGCTCCGTCCCGGCGCTGGCGATGCCGCATCCCCGCGGGCGGGCGCGGGGGGACAGTGGCCGCGGGGAGCGGTCCAGCCCCGCTGCCCGCGCTGGCTCCGAGCGGCCGCGGCCGCGCTCCCCCCCGGCCGCAGGAGGGGTCGGCGCCTCCCAAGGGAATCCAAATTCCTCCTCTCTCGCCTGCCGGTCATGTCCAGGCTGCCTTTGCTCAGGGGATGGGCCAGCTCCTGGCCGTGAAGGAATCTGCCATCGCTAAATCAGAAGAAATAAAAAAAAAACCAAAAAAAATCTCCCTAACAAACCAAAAAACAAGACCCAAACAACAACAACAACAAAATAAAAGCAAGGAGGGAGGCGGGATATTTTAAAACTTTTTTTTTTTCCCTCTCTATTTTTTGTTTTCTTTTTTTTAAGGGAGCTGTCGGTGCTCGGGGCGGGGCGGGGGACGAGAGGGGTGCTCAGGCTGGCTGAGATGCTGCGCCGGGGTGAGATGCTCCGGTGCGCTCGCCCCTGCCCCTGTGCCTGTGTGTGATTCTCATACCCAGACAATGCTCTGCAAAGCGAGCTGGTCCTGCGGAGAAATGCAAACACCTCCTCCCCCGAGTGCCTGAGCAAAGGAAAAGCGATATGGAACCAATAGCTTCTCCTTGGCTGCTCTCATTAATATGGAGCAGAAAAAGAAACCAATGAGGAGGAGCGGGAGGAGGGATTTATTCAAATCAAATTTCCCCAATCGAACACCCTTTCTCCTTTTTTCTCTTTCCTTTTCCCACGTACCCCAAATCTGCCTTCTCCCTGTCGCCTTAGTCCCGTTTCTGCTGTCCCAGAAATTTTTATTTCTTGTTTCATTACTGTGACAGGGTCAGCAGCGCCCGGCGATGGGAGGGAGGATGGCATCGCTGCTGGGAGGGAGAGGGGGCTGTGCGAGGGAGGAGGATGAAAGGAGCCAATTTCTCCCGGACCTGCAGAGTTGATCGGAAAGAGAAGCGATAAAGTAGCTTGGAGTTGTCAGAGAGGGGAACTGCGGGGGAGCAGAGCAGGAATTTCAGCTGGAAACACCATTTTGCTGATGGTGTGTGCAGATGGGCTGGTGGCCTGTGTCCAGGCTGAGCTCTCTGAGCTTGGAGAGAGGATTCTTTTCTCTCGTACAGGAGTTGCACACCTAGAGAGGGAAATGACTGCACAGAACAGCAGCATCTGTCCCGTGCCACAGAGCCATGGAACCCCTGGAACAGCTGTGCAGGAGTGGCACCTGTTGCTGGAAAATGACTGAAGAGGAGCTGCAGGGAGGGCTGGAGAGAGGGGAAGGGGTGTCCAGCTGTTTCCATGTCCAGTACCTGCAGAAGAGCAGGGTGGTACCTGTCCCCTGCACGAGAGCACCCAGGCACTGCTCCCTGCTGCACAGTGCTCGAGGGGAGGCTCTCCAGACCTGGGAAATGACCACTAAAGGAGCCTGAGCATCGACAGCAGGCCCAGAGGAGTCCTCTGCCAGGATATCCCATGGACACACTTGGCCCCACGCTGATTTTGCTGCTCTCAGGCCCCCCAGATCTGTGTCAGGAATTTGAGGTGCTGAATGCCCACATCCTTACCCCAGTTCTGTGAGACGTGCTGGAAGAGCAGCTGCCTGCTAATGAGGTTCTTCTAATTACCCTGAAATTCCATGACACCTGTATGCCTAGGATCTTCCTGCTGTGGAAGCCCTTTCCTCTGCTTATCTTTTCAAAGGATCACAGAACCATTAAAGCTGGAGAAGACCTCAAGATCATTGATGCCAACCTCTGACCAAACACCCCCTTGGCAACTGAACAGCACTGAGTGCCACATCCAGTCATTCCTTGGACACCTCCAGGGAAGGAGAGTCCACCACTTCTCTGGACAGCCCATTCCAGTCTTTGACCACCCTTCAGTGTATCAGAAATCAGAATTTCTTTCTGATGTCCAACCCGAACCTCCCCTGGCACAACTTGAGGCATTTTCCTCCTGTCCAGGGGCTTGTTGCCAGGAAGAAGAGACCAATCTCCACTTGGCTACAACCTTCTTTCAGGGAGTTGTTGAGAGTGATAAGGTCTCCCCCAAACCTCCATTTCTCCAGTTTTTTACCCCTTCCCCTTCATTTTCTGCATCTCCCATCCTCTGTTCCCCATGGCATGTAAATGAATTTCAAATCCTCCTTTCCTTCACCCTTGTGAGAAATGGATTTGTAAAGAATTTTTAAAGTTTGACAGAAAGTTCACACAGTCTTGTACATCTGTATGTAAACACTGAGATAAGGTGTGTTGACTTAAGAAAAGAGATGACATTTTTGAGAGAGAGATTGAACTAGAAATAAGTTTCAACAAGTTACAAAATATGACTTTGTAAAAAGACCAGATATTTTAGAGAATTAGAACTGTAAAAGATGCCTTGTAGCAGGACTAGGTGGAGAAAAAATATAAGTAATTGATGTTAGAAGTAATAGCAGCATTGTGTAGCAAAACCTAATAGGCTGAAAAACATTTATAAGGTATTGTAACCAAGAAATAAGTCAGCTTCTGATAGAATAGATAAGTTTTACATCTCTTGTCTCACTATTCATCAAGACTGATAATAGAATAAAATTATTTAAAACACCTCTCAGTTACCCCATCTCTGTAAAAGCTAAGAAAACCAACACACTCTACTTCCTTTAAACAAAGGAGGGGAAAAAAGGCAATTTTGTCATAAAATCGACTAAATCCATGACTTGTCCAGCATGAAAAGCCCTGTCCCAGTTGCTGGACTGTCCCTGTGGCTCTGAGCCCACGTGCAGCAGCCTGGGGGGCACAGCCCCACAGCAGATCAGCAGCCCAGCCAGCCCTGCTGCAGTGCCTTGGCACAGTCACAGCCCCATGGCTGCACAGATGCCTCCTCTGGGGAGAACCTTGTACAGACACGCTGTGAAAGCACTCAGCTCTGGTTTTGTTCCAGCACCGTGGAGCAGACTAAAGAATCAACTAGAACTTCCAGAGCTTTGCTTTGTGGATTTTCCTGCAGGTCTGCCATCTTTCGTCACATCTCACAAAGAAAATAATTATAGAATAATAGAATTATTTATGTTGGAAGGGACTTCAGAAATCACCCAGTTCCTACCATGGGCAGGGACACCTTCCACTATCTCAGACTGCTCCAATCTCCATCCAGCCTGGCCTTGGACACTTCCAGGGATTCAGGGGTAGCCACAGCTCCTCTGGGCACCTGTGCCAGGGCCTCACCATCCCCATAAAAAATTTCTTCCCAATATCCCCTCTAACCCCACCCTCTTTCAGTTTAAAGCCATTCCCTTTGTCCTGTCACTCCACGTTGTTTTCCAAAGTTCCTCTCCAGCTCTCCTGGAGCCCCTTTAGGCCCTGGAAGGGGCTCTGAGCTCTCCCTAGATCCATCTCTTCTCCTGGTGAGCACCCTCAGCTCTTGCAGCTTTGCTCCAGAGCAGAGGGGCTCCAGCCCTTTGATCAAATTTGTGTGCTCCCCTGGACTCTCTCCAACAGGTCCATCTCCTCCTTATGTTGGAGATCCCAGAGCTGGAGCCAGCACTCGAGGTGGGGATTCTCCAGAGCAGAGCAGAGGGACAGAATCACCTCCCTCGACTTGCTGCTCATCCCTCTTTTGATGCAGCCAGGGCACAACTGACTTTCTGGGCTGGGAGTGCTCAGTGCTGGCCCTGTCCAGCCTCTTACCACGTCTCAGGTCTTCTCAGGGCTGCTTGCAGTCCATTCCCTGCCCAACCTTTTGTTTTTATGCTTGGGAGTGCCCCACCCCAGGTGCAGCACCCTGCACTTGGCCTTGTTGCCCTCCACAAGGTTTGCACAGCCCCACCTCTCCAGCCTGTCCTTTGGAGCCATCCCTGCCCTCCTACGTGTCCACCACACCACCAGCTCACTGTCACTGGCCAAATTCCTGAGGATGCGCTCGATAATGACGAGGGCATCAGATGATATAGGACAGAAAAAACTTCACAGCAAAATGTTTGTTCTTCCCACAAAAAGGCATCTGCGTTCACTCTGCAGGCTTAAAGAACCTCTTCCCTCACTCCAAAAAACCCACAAGAAAACAAAACCAAAACCCTATCTGTGTTCTCTCAAAATTTCCAGAATTTATGGCAGTCCTACCTCAAAAGCCCCGCAGTGAGATGCTGCCTTAGCTTGCTAAGCAGGGAAGAAGACTCCCAGGTGTTCAATTATTATGTGCTGATCCAACATCTGCTCCCTATCTTTCCCAGGAGAAGGGCAGTGGGCCAAGAGAATCATCTAGTGGCCCATATCCAGCAGCAGTTGGACTGCCTTAGATGATCTCAGCTGATTTTAGTATCAGGTTTCCTACTGAAATAGTGAGGAAAGGCTGTCCAAGAACTTTGTTCCCCAAAGAAGTCCATTTTTATGAGTAGAAAAACAATTAAGCCACTCACAAGCAAGTGGTGTTTTATTGTTATCCTCCTGAGCAGTCTGCTAAAGAGGTCTTTATTACTTAAGTATGTGTAAAGCACAATAACCATTTTTGGCTGGTGTGAGGCACTGAGGGGGACAAGAGGAGGCTTCCTGAGGGCAAAGTGTGAGTTCCTACAGCCATCCATCCATCTATCATCCATCCATCATCCATCCATCCATCATCCATCCATCCATCCATCCATCCATCCATCCATCTCCATCCATCCATCCATCATCCATCCATCCATCATCCATCCATCCATCCATCCATCCATCCATCCATCCATCCATCCATCCATCATCCATCCATCCATCCATCCATCCATCCATCCATCCATCCATCATCCATCATCCATCCATCCATCCATCCATCCATCAGCCATCCATCCATCATCCATCCATCCATCCATCCATCCATCCATCCATCCATCCATCCATCATCCATCCATCCATCCATCCATCATCCATCCATCATCCATCCATCCATCCATCCATCATCCATCCATCCATCCATCATCCATCCATCCATCCATCCATCATCCATCCATCCATCCCATCCATCCATCCATCCATCCCATCCATCCATCCATCCATCCATCCATCCATCCATCCATCCATCCATCCATCCATCCATCCATCCTCCTACTCGGGTAAGCTGAGACTGGGTTAAATGTGTTTTATTAGAAGGTCCTTGCTCTTTGATTTTGACAGCTGAGGTGTGATTTAATTAACTGGACACCCGGGTCTGAGCTGGCCAAGCACCTCTGCCTTCGTGTTAAGGTCAGGTGTTATCAGTGCAGGCACTGGAATATGAGGCACAATCCATCCCAGCCCAAGGAGATACTGAAAGCAGCTCCAAGGAACTGCGTCCTCAATGTGCCTGTTTCTCTCCACTCTAGACCTCTAAGGGTTAATGAGATTAATCCCTCTTTCACTATCAGGTTTGACAAGCCTGGAATGTTGAGGCTCACCCTCGTAGCTTGTTCTGCTCTGCTGGACAAGGACTGCCCCCAGACAGTGCCACAGCCTCCCACCCACGCTGAGATCCTCCTGCCAGGCCTGACTGGCCTGCAGATCCTCTGCTGTGATGGCCAAGCTGTGCTGGGCATCCAAAGGAGACCCAGAGGAAAGTAAAATTCTCTTGTGCAGTGTGAGCTTGAAAAATACCTCGTGACAGGTGGGACCCTCCAGCCTGCATATTCTTCAGTCGCTTCCCACTGAGAAGATTCCCAGCAGTCAGAAAGGGACATTTCCTGGTTCCTGAGGACAAGATCTGGTGGGACTATTATGCAAACAGTGCAGTCACTTGTTCCCTGTGTAGCCATGTAAACGAGCTGCACTGTTTGAAGACATTTCTGCTTCTAGAACGGTGTCCACAGCCAGGGGGATGCAGTATCCTAAATCCCTCACCTGGGATGTTCCTGGTGGGTAGACAAAGGTCTTCATCACGGTGTTAAAAGGCAATGACTCAAACCCTGAACCTGAAGAGCAGCAGGTATCCTGTTGTGTGATCACTTTTACCTTTTAGCAAATATAAAGTTGCTCATCCCACAGAGCTGTGCACCTCAGGATGCTGGAAGGTGTCAGAGCAGCCACCAGTGAGAGCTGAGTGCTGGAAATTCCATCCCAGCTGGATGGAGGGGAGGCTCTTGAACTCAATACCCTCAAAAGGAATTTATTTGAAACAAACCCCTTGATTCCTGTATCTAATCATGCATCTCCTGCAGCTCCTCTAGGAACATTTTAGATCCACAAAATCTACTGAAAGAGTGAATAGTTCAGGTGCGAGGCTCCAGTATCCCACTGCTCTTGAAGTCAAGAGTACAGTCACCAATAAATTCAGAATTCTTTTCCCTACCTGACCTCCCTCTTCTTTCTGGAGCTCCAGCTTGGCATGAAGACAGAATTTGTTCTTTCCTCTTCTCAGGTAAATAAGCTACAGATGCCCTTTGACAACCCCTTGTGATTCATGATCAGCCATTTAAAGAAATTACATTGTGTGAATCATCTTTCCAGTGGAAGTTACATCCCCACTGAAGAGAGTCAGCAGAAGAGAATGTGTGTGTGCTCCTCTGAGAGAGTAAAACCAGGCAAAGTAGTGATGAACAAGACACAACAGAAGGTAATCATGGAAATTATACCTGTGGAATTGTTCTGGATTAGGAGCCTTCAACTTTCAATAGAGACTACTGAGACAGAAAATGGTGTGAAGATATAAAAATGGTGTTGAGAAGGTAAATAAGGAAAAAAGCATCCGCTGTCCTTAATTTCCTTTGGAAAAATGCCAAAAAAGAAAAAAAAAATCAGGGAGGCCTGGTTCAAAACAACAAAAAAAGTCTTAAACTAAAAATGTGACATGACCTGACAGATGCTAGAAGCTTGCAAGGATTTAAAGCCACTTCATGGAGGAAAAGTCCACAAAGGCAATTAAATACCATGAGACCACTTCTGGCTCAGAAAGTTTCTGAAACACTTTTCAGTAAATGCTGGGAGACAATTTAGGGCAGTTCTATGCTAATTCTTTCCCCTTGCTCTCTATAGGACCTTGCTAGACTTTCTGATTTTGGTTTAACTCAGAGGAGATAATCTTACATTTTGTGTTGTCACACTTTGTCACCCACCAGCACCCCCAAATCCTTCCCCACAGGGCTGCTCCCAATCCACACTCCTGCCAGCCTCTATTGATACCCGGGGTTGCCTCAAACACCTGCAGGACTTTACACTTGGTCCACATGGGTCACTTCTGGAGCTTGTCCAGGTCCCCCTGCATGGCCCCATCCTTCAGGAAGCTCACTGCAGCCTCAGCTTGGTGCCAGCTGCAAATTGGCTGGGACAGTGCTCAGTGTCACTGTCTGTGTCATTGATGAAGATTTTCATCAGTGCTGACCCCAGTACAAACCCCTGGGGGACACCACTGGTGTCCATTAGAACATTGAACCACTGACCACAACCCTCTGGATGTGGTCAATTCCTTATCCACTCATCAATTCCACCTCTTTCTGTTTTCTCATAAGGGTGTTTGGGAGAAGATGTGCCAAAGGCTTTACAGAATTACAGATAAATGATGTCTGCAGCCCTCCCCTCGTCCGCTGATGGAGTCACCCCATCAGGGAAGGACACTGGGCTGGTCAGGCAGGATGTGTCTTTGGCAAAGCTGTCCTGAATCACTTCCCTGTTCTCCAGGAGCCTCAGCACAGCTTCCAGGAGGATCTGTTCTGTGATCTTCCCAGGCACAGAGGTGAGGCTGACAGGTCAGGAGTTCCCAGGGTCCTCCTTTCTACCTTTTTTAAAAAATGTTTGCAATTTTCCCATTTTCCCATTCCAAGGGACTTCCCATTCACCAAGGACTCCACTTGACTGTCAGATAAATATGTAATTTACAGGAATATATTTCATGAATATACCCTTAAATATGTGTTATGTAATTTATTATATAAATTTCTATTTCAATCTGAGCCAAAAGCTGCAGGATTCTTGCAGTTCTACTTATAACTCCTGTATTGCTACATGGCCAAGATTCATCTTACCACACTTTAGATGTTTAGATGGATGAATTTTTGAGGGATTTCTGTCTTCTATGTCCTCTGTTTCTGGGGATTGAGCCCTCCTGTGACCACCAGGGGATTTCAGAAACATCTGGGAATTTCTCTCCTTCCAAAACTGAAATTGGAAGGGAGACCAACAATGTTTACACTGTGTTTACATACTTAGCATTCACTGAAGGAATTGTATGTTGTTATCTGACAGCACCTCTTTATCAGGAGGAAAAGACATGCAGAGTCTCAGAGAGCACAAAAAGGTTCTTTATGTCTGACAGAAAATAAAGCTGACGATGACAACTTCCAGTTCCATGGAAGTGTGGAAGGAGTCTGTTGTTCAAACTGCACTTTAAGCCCAGGCTGGGTCTCTGGATTTTGTCATGGTGAGCCTGTGAACCTCCTGTTGTCATATCTGAAGTGATATTCAACTTCCAAATGGAAGACACCAGCTACTCCCACAGCTGAGCTGAGAGCCAGCCCACTGATTTCTCTTCAGCTGCTTTGTTCCTGGAAGTCCAATTCTCCAAGCATTCCCGCCCAAGAACAAACAATTGCCTCTGAGTGAAGTTTTCTGCCTTCTAGAAGTCATGGAATCATTAAGGTTGGAAAAGACCTTCAAAATCACCAATCACAGTTACCAACTCAACACCGTGTTCTCCACTGAGCCGTGTTCTCAGTTGCCAATACACATGATTTTTGGACAACGCCAGGAATGGTGGCTCTGCCACTTTTCTGGGCAGTCTGTAGGAACACAGAGGAGAAGATGGACGGGGTGTTGGCAGCACTAGCCAGGAATGGGAAGCACAACAAAGTGCTGAGAAGCTCTAAGGGACAAGCTCTGAGCTGTCACTTATGTCCCGCTAAGGCTCAGCAGGAGGTTTGAAATAGAAAATTGAAATTTCCAGTGAAAAACTGTTATCTTTTTTCTTGTCTGGGGGCTGGTAGTTGCAGGAGGAGTGGTGAAATAGCACAATGAGAGGCTTGTCCTTAAGTAGCACCAGAAGTCAGTGATTTGATGAGGGATATTTCCAAATTCCCAAACAGATGTTTTAATTTATAAAGCCCCACATTTACCAACATTTTTTTTATTTCTCAGAACAGAATTTCTAAACCTTTTTTTCTTTAGAAGTTTTACTACATAAATTTATTTCTCAACCAAAGTTTTTGACACTCTGTAGAAAGAATTGGAAAAAGTAGCATTAAAATAACAAGGAATATAAATCTGTGCCTTCTCTGATAATCCAAATATCAATAATGAGTGATCTTCAAAAGGATTGATTGATTACTCTGAATTCCCACCTACAACTATAATGCAGCTCAATATACACAAAGCTTTCATGTTTAATAAGAATTTGTGATTGTTTCTGAAGAAAAGAAGCCATAAATAAATACAGGCCTAAGCAGCTCTCCTTATCAGTTCTTAGAATGATGGATATTGATTGCAGTGAGATATGGGTATTGATTGTAGTGAGGTAAGGAGCTTAAACTAGAAATTTTTGAAGAAATAAATGTTCCCTGAAGGCTGAAAGTTGTCTGTGGTTCCCGCTTGCCAACCAGCATGGAAAAAACCTTCCATCAAGCATTCAGACATTCCTGCATATTTATCTGAGTGTGACTGATAAGAAGAAGTCTCAGGTGCATTAATCTATCCAAAGAGTGTGGATGCCTATCAGAATCTATTAAATCTTCCTTTAAAAGCCACCCAATAAAATACTTTCAAAGCTTGAGATGATTGAAGGGGAGTCCACCTGAGGATTTTTGTGCTGCAGATTGATCTCTGAGGGTTTGTGGCCCAAGTCCTGGCTGAGACAATTTCTCCTTAATGAAAGCACGATAAAGACAGTAATGAAGCAGATTTGAGGAAGAGGTCACTGATCTCTCCAGCTCCCACCTCCAGCTCACTCACACACCTTCCCTCATCTTCCATCCACCCTTTTCAGCAGCTGGAAGATGCAATACATCCTCCTTAGACAGCTCCTACTAAAATTACTAATGAGCAACTTGTGGCTAAATTCAAAGGTCGCGCTCCCCATCTGAACTCTCTTCGTTTATGAACTGGTTTTGCCATTTGGGACAGTTCTGCCTTCCTTTACTTGCAGGCACAGACAGATTGCTCCCTTAACCCTGCAGTCAAGTGTTTTTTCTTTTAATTTCTCTGACAGGATGTCTTGAGTTCATTCCTTGCTGCACTCCTGGTGAGGTGAGGATTATCCAACAGCTCAAGGTCTTTGATTTTCAAAACACTTTCAGTTTTGCATCTGGTTTTCTCTTCTTGCACGAAATACTTTGGAGGGAGATTCTCCACTGCTGAAGGAGGAGAAGTGGAAAAAAATTCAGCTGTAGAAGACTAAAAAACATCTCTTTTCCTCCAAATGGAAGCAAATGACTCTCCAGTGAGGACTGCAAAGGTCTATGATTGGCCTGAGCACCAAGTCTGGGTTAGCCAAGCCATCATGAAGAGGTTTTAATGGAAGGAACTCATGGCTACATTTGCAAATGCAACTCGTGGAGTTTTCTGTTGAGGAACTGATGCCTCTGCTCTTTTGTCTGCTGCAATTCTTTATGTGGAATGAGGGAATTCTCTTTTATCTAGAGAGAAAAATTTCTTTGTTTCATATTTCTCTCAGAACTTCATTGTCTCAATTTCTTACTCCTTTTATTATTTTTTTTTTCTTAATACCCTGTCTTAGGTCCTGGGTGCTGCATGTATATAGAATCTACATGTGGAATAGCAACTTCCAAGTAAGTCAGGGCTTGAAAATGCAGCTTTAGCCATTACAAAATATCTCCTACTTGTGCTTACACAGAGGGAGTAGCTGTGTCTGCTGCTGCTGGTAGTTTATCATCATTTAGTAAGCCAGACTGCAAAATAAGGAATATGCTTTGTCACTGGAGTGTAACTGCTAATTGCATTCAGATATGTTCTTTTTTTTTTTTTTTTACTTTGCTTTTTCCCTGTATTTTTTATTTTCTGTGCAAATTTTCTTCCCCTGCACTTGGCTGAAAGCCAGTTTTCTTAAATGGAATATGACAAAGCTAAAAATCATTTTCCTTCTCTGATAGAAATCTCTTCTGCTGTTCCCATGCTGCAAAAAACCCTTTGCATTTTAGTGTACATTGATATAAAATCTGATCTACAGGAGGCTGTGGCCTCCCTTCCCTTCCCTTCCCTTCCCTTCCCTTCCCTTCCCTTCCCTTCCCTTCCCTTCCCTTCCCTTCCCTTCCCTTCCCTTCCCTTCCCTTCCCTTCCCTTCCCTTCCCTTCCCTTCCCTTCCCTTCCCTTCCCTTCCCTTCCCTTCCCTTCCCTTCCCTTCCCTTCCCTTCCCTTCCCTTCCCTTCCCTTCCCTTCCCTTCCCTTCCCTTCCCTTCCCTTCCCTTCCCTTCCCTTCCCTTCCCTTCCCTTCCCTTCCCCTCCACTAAAAATCACAGAATCACTGAATGTTTGGGGTTTGAAAGGACATTAAAGATCATCCATTTCCACCCCCTGCCACGGGCAGGACACCTTCCACCATCCCAGGCTGCTCCAAGCCCTGTCCAACCTGGCCTTGGACACTTCCAGGGATCCAGGGGCAGCCACAAAATTCTGTGCAAACAACCAAAGGTGGGTTCATCCAAAATTTCTGTCCTCATCTCCTCTAACATGAACATAATGAAAACAATAAATTAGATAAAATATTTGCAACAGGAGACCACTTTCTCCTCTAGCTCTGTCAAACATAGAAGAGAAAAGTAAAAGCCAAGGTTAGGAAGTAAAGGCCAAGAAAATTCATTTCAGAAATAAAAAATCGTAAGAAGAAGAATAATCTTAAAGAAGTAGGAAAAGTAACCACTGCAATAAAGTGCCAGAGAAAGAGGAAGGTTTGCAGTATCTAAGGGATTCACCTAATCAAAGGTTGGATATATCTGCAGTGGAGGTGCCTGCATCTGAGCTAATCCTTGTTTCCCTTCCTAGTCACAGAAATCTCCTTTATAGAAACCAGAAACCAGAACAGGAATCACATCAACCGAAGGCAGACATGCAAAATAAACAAGAAAAATCATATCCTAAAAGTGCTGTTTCTCTCCTCTAGCTTTAAAGGAACCTGTGTTGTCAACATCTAAAGGTGGGTGAGGTGAATCCCACTCTGGATGTCTCCAAGACAAGTCTGCCACTTAAAGGAGATGCTTTATTCAAAAATAAATCACTGACTTCCATAAATGCATAAATTGTAATATGAATAATAATTCCAGATTAATATGAAGGTCTGATAAAGGGAAATATATTTCCCTGATAAAGGGAAATACTTCATGAAACAATTTTCAGTGATGGAATGCATTTCCATAAAAAAATGACAGAGACCAAGAGTACAGTTTAAAACCAAAAGAATTGGAAAATTAAAAAAAAAAAAAAAAGGTCAACATTATCCAGAGGAAACATTAATAATATTGAAATAAATTCAGCAGGGTATGTTACAACTTGACAGCTTTAATCACTCTTCAATTGCTGAAGGTCAAGGCAAAAATAACAAAATATATTACCCCAGACATGAGATTCTTACATTTTCATCTAATTTACCTTTTCTGGGCAAAGAGAAGATGGGTTTAGACAAGAAAAGGATCTGATGAATATAGGACATTCCTATATTCTCAAAATATTCTCAATAATAGCCTATATTCTCAAAATACATTCATCCTATTTTTTGAGGTAATTAATAATATTGAAACAGGCAAATAAACAAAACCACCACCCTCTCTTCTTATTTGGATCTGGATTTCCACTCTATTCTGAAATTTATCACTTCACCTTTTGAGTTTCTTATGTTTTTTTTTTTTTTGAGCAGGTGGTAGATAACCTGATTTTGACAGTTCCTCAACAGGAGCAAGGATCATTATTAGAGTTACACTGAGAAATACCTATTGCGGAAAGCAAAACAGAGAATGAGTTAATTACAAAAATCAAAGTCATGCAGAACAAAAGGCCTCATATTTCACATGGCAGAAAGACATGGTGCAGTGTCACTTCAGGGAAAAGCTCCCCAAAAATGATTCTTTAGCACTTTATTTTATCTTGGAACTGTCTTACTTCCATTTCTATTAATCATTTATACTTGCTTTACATAGCCTTGCAATAAACAGTGAATAAATTCAACGGGTTTGATATAACTTCTTTTGTATTTTTGTCACAGCAAGACTGTCTCAGAATTCACTGTAACTCTGCACATATTTTACATTTGAAATTAATAGTTCCTCACACATTGCTTATTTTAAATACCAGCTTTGTTTCTGCTCTCTGTTCAGTCAAAGCATTGTCTGATTCTAAGATGCTGACACAACAGAAGGTGGATGTAACACATCCTCATCCTAAAAATTGGTGGTTTATGAGTTGTTTTTTTTTCCCCCCCTGCACTAGCAAGATTAACAAGAGTCAGATCTGCCTATGCCCAAGACAAATACTTTTCTGTCTTTTTTATTTTATGCCATCAGCATACCTTGAATTCACTTAATGCTTACCTTAAAACCTAATTCCTCTCCTAGTCAATTTAGTCTAAACCCTTGTACAAAGGTTGTAACATCCTTTCTCAAATCAGTTCTGATCTTTGCAGCCAATTGCAGCCGTTTGCATTTCTCTTTCTCATTCCTCTGGCTTCTCTCCACCTGTGCTGCTGCTTTGAAGATGCTGCTTTTGTCATTTAATCAGATTTTTTTCACGGGCAGATAGTGCTAGGAATGGAATGACTTTAAACTGAAATAGGGTAGATTTAGATGGGATATTAGGAATAAATTGTTCCCTGGGAGGGTGGGGAGGTGCTGGCACAGGGTGCCCAGAGCAGCTGTGGCTGCTCCATCCCTGGCAGTGTCCAAGGCCAGGTTGGAAGGGGCTTGGAGCAGCCTGGGACCGTGGAAGGTGTCCCTGCCCATGGCAGGAGGTGGCACTGGATGTTTTTTCAGGTCTCTTCCAACCCAAACCATTCTGTGTTTCTATGATTCTGTGGTAACTGAGTGTCTCACAACCCTCCGGAGCAAACTTACTCCATCCTTACAAGTGGTGAATGAAAGGTTTAGAAACGTTGGCAAAGATACAAGTCTGGGATTCAACCCATTTTCTCTTAGTGAAGAGATTCTTAAAATAGCTCATCTCTGCTGAAAGTAAAATTTTGAGTTTATTCCACCAAGTGAAGATGTCTGCAGTATAAATGTTTACATTTTTAAATGTGGAAGGACTATCACTACAGCCTCCTCTTCCATATGTACACCTACCCAGTGCAAATAAGGTCAATAATTCCTGTAATAATACACATTGCTCATGCTGATTTTAAAGTGCTTTTACAGCCAAAGATAAAGTACATCCCTCAGATGTCTCCCATGACATCCTTGGCTTTTCACCAAGTACGTGCAGACTTAATACCATTAGATCTACAGGCAGCAGGAATTTACATATTGCAAAATTGCTATAGTACCATTTCATCTTTCAAAACATCTTCTCCATGTGATTTTTTTTTTAAAGCAATAAATATGCATCCTGCAAATACATTAAGAATTAAGCTGAGGTTATTCCTTTTTATAAGTAATGGCTGTGTTGGTGAATAGAAAACCTGAGCTGAAGTTGTGACAGTGACGGTGTGATCTCATTCCTCCTTCCCTTCTGATTTATTAAAGAAATATGGATATTGATCTAGTACCGATATCCAACTGTGACAGACAAAAACTCTCTAACAGTTTAAAGTTAGAAAGTGTATGTTCATTGCGGCGCCGGGCAGCGTGCGGGATAGCTCCCAAATACACACTGCACCTTTCAAATTATTACAGAGTCCTTTTATCCACACAAGTATTGAATACCCAAAATACAAATACATATTCATCATTTAGTACATCCAATTCCTCGCTTCGTATGCTATTCATTCCAAAAGCTATTAAGCATGTGTAGTTTGTTCCTTGAAATGGGTCGGTGGTCCCTTTCATGGGGAGGGGTCCCAAAATGAGGAAGTAAATGAAGTCTTCCTCTTTCTGACCTTTCTACCTTTTCAATGCAAATGTGACAAATGAACCTTGGTAGAACTCCCATTCCCTGTCTTCAATTGGTTTCAGAACAGAGGAGGCCCACAATTGTCTTATGTTCCTAAAAGCTATTTGTCACTTTCTATATTCTTCATTATAAACCCAGCTAACTAAACATTGTGTTGACAAGCAATCAATTATTAGTTAACTACTAACTCTTAACTTCATCAAGGCCTACTTACTTATTTTAATTAACTCTAGTAAGGCTTATCTCTAACTAAAATCTTAGCTCCTCTAAAATCTCTAAATCCCTTAAAGTTTATGTTACACTTCCTCAGTTTCCCCATTTAGAAATGGCAATGGTGGTGCTGGTCTGCCCTGGAGAGCACCAACAACACAACTCTGAACTCCAGAGTGTTTTTCCTCCATCTCTTGGAAGCAGATGCTGACACACACATGACTTTTAACTGCACAGTACCTGGATACAGGTGTTTTCCCAGGACACTTCAGCCCAGGGTCATCCACATTTAATTAAGGCTTTGCCATCAGCATGGAGAGGCCAAAGTTGAAGTCGGTTTTCTATATATTTGTGACTATCCCAGATAATTCTGAAGGATCTGCTCTGCTGAAAGATATTTCAATGAACCATGGAGCCAGTTTTTTTGCAACGAGCTATACAAATACAACCCAGCTACAGAGCCTCTGAATGTTCCTTTTATTCATTTCTAGTTCTTTTTTTAAGAGCAATAAAACCCATCATTCTATCAATTCTGCTGTTTTACACTTTAGGGCCATAATGAACTGCTCTGAATGAACATGAATTGGAAATCTAGGAAAAAAAACCAATCAGAAAAGTCAGCACTGGTAATAACGAGTATAAGCCTTAGAGCTGCAATTTTTGTGGGCATCTCTTTCAGGTCTTTTTTTTTTTTTTTTTTAACAGCTTTCCAAATCATGACAGGCAAGCAGGCTGACTTAACACAATCATTTAGATTGCATGGAATTGTCTCCCAGTAAAATTGCCAGCCATCATTCTCATTTGAAGCACTTCAGAGCATCTCCTCAGAAATCCTAGGCAGAAATTTGCAATATGAGTGGGAATTGGCTCTGTAGGGGAAGAAAAACAGCCTGGGGATTCCTGAATAACAAACAGAGTGTTGGTGAAATAATAATTATTACCCTCAGTGCTTGGGAGATGGCTCAGCACAGAGCCCTGCAGTGCCCTCAGGCAGCCAGAGCAGGGTTCTGCTCCTCTGCAAAGCTCTGTCTGGGAAGAGAAGCACAGAACCTGCAAGCAGCACGTCAGCACATGGATAATTTAGTGTTAGAGAAGGGACAGAGGGTCAAGGTGAAGCTCTGACAGCCCCACGCCCTCTTTCCTTTGTGCTTTGATTCATTCCAAATAGAAAAGTACTTTTCCTGCACAGATGAGTATAAGTGTCAATGTAGTAGAGAATGAAAACAGCAGGAGAGGGGAGTGTTTTATGGATTTGAGATTGCTGATGACCAGAAAAGGATTTTAAGGATTCGTAGAATTTTTAAGGCTGGAAAAGACCTCCAAGATCAAGTCCAGTCTTTGACCAAACACCCCCTTGTCAGCCAAACCATAGCACAGAATGCCATGTCCACTCGTTTCTTGAACGCTTCCAGAGATGGGGATTCCACCCCTTCCCTGGCAGCCCCTTCCAGTGCCTCACCACCTTTTGAAGGCAGAAATTCTCCCTGAAATCCCACCTGAACCTCCTGTGGAAAAAGAGGCCATTTCCTTTTGGAAAAGGCATTTAGAGGCCTAGAATTTCCTAAGTAGCCTGGCCTTGGAAACCAGAAGTAATGCTGCCCATGTTTAATTTTCATCAGGAATGAGCCTAGAAAACCCAAGAAAGCATTTTGCCAGTTTCCTTGTTTCCTTCAGTGTGTTTCTTCAGCAGTGATTTTCAATATCTGATCATCTGTGAACCCCTGGGTATTTTTTCCCTCTCCAGTGCTATGTGGCAAATTTAAGCCTAAAAAACATCTCAGCTGTGTAATTACCACAATCAGGGAAAATGGGTGAGAAGTAATTTTAGAGTAATTCAAAATTATTTTTTCCAAGCCACTGGAAACCTGCAGAGGCAGGAAAGGAAGAGTGCAATGATACCAACCCCACCTTCAGGACAGGGAGGCCTTGGGTGCCAAAAAACCAAAGATGGATTTAACTCTGTTCAAAGTCACGTTTTGTGTGGAAATTGGGAACTGTATACTCATGGCTGCACGGAGAGTGGAAGGAGCAGTCATTTAAGAAGTGGAAAATTTGGAAGGGATGAAGACTAGACCAGAAAATGATGGTGTCAGCTCCAGTGCCAGTCCTTCAAAGGTCTCTCAGGTCCATGTGCATGGAAAACAACCCTTCAAAATAGTTGAGTATCATTTTCTTCCAAGGGAAAAAATATGAGGAAGACCAGGAAAGGAGGGAGGAAGGTTGCCTGGTTTGTTTTTGGGATTTTTTTGTTTTTTTTTTTTTTTTTTTTTTTTTTTTTTTTTTTTTTTTTTTTTTTTGTTTGTTTTTTTTGGGTTTTTTGTTTTGTTTTTTTTTTGTTTTGTTTTGTTTTGTTTTGTTTTGTTTTGTTTTGTTTTTTCTTTCTTTCTTTTTTTCTTTTTTTTTTTTTTTTCCTCCTCCAAATAACAGAAGGGATTTACCAAGAGACTTTGGTCCTCCAGATGTATTGGAGCCTGGGCTCCAATAATCTCCTGGATCAGAGGTGACCCTGAAGGCATCAGGAATATCACTCCCTTCATTCTGGCTCAATGCTAACAAATCCTCTGGGCTCAAACACACTCTGTTCAGTGTAATGGCTGTGGCTGGTGTGTCCAAGGGACAATTAAACTGCATTTTCAAATTAATCACATTCAGACTGGGAGGAAGGAGCAGCATAATCTGAACATTAGCTAATTAAAAGGTGGTGGGGGGGAGAGAAAACTCCAGAACCTAAGTCATTGAGAGGATACATAACATTTGAGACAGCTTTTGAGAATAGCAAATTTTCTCTGGGAAAAACATGTCTCATCAAGTAACATTTGTTCATTAGTGTAACTTAGGGACCCAACTTCATCTCTTCATCACTTCTTCACTGGAAAAACAGCTCCTTCCAAACATATTTTCCTACAGCCTCTGTTTTCTGAGCATTCTGAACATACTGATCTCAAAGAAATGTCAATGAAATAGGTTTAATTTCCTTGCATGTAATAAAGTACCTGAAAGGGGGTTGTAGTAAGGTGGGAGTCAGTCTCTTCTCCAAGGTAAGAATTGGCAGGATGAGAGGAAATGGCCTCAAGTTGCATCACAGGAGGTTTAAGTTTGATATTCAGAAAAAATTCTTTTCTGAAAGGATGGTCAGGCATTAGAACAGGCTGCCCAGGGCTATGGTGGAACCATCATCTCTGGAAGTGTTCAAAAGACATGCGGATGTGGCACTTGGGGACAGGGTTTAGTGCTGGATATGGTGTTGGATTAACCATTGGACTCAATGATCTCACAGGTCACTTCCAACCTCAATGATTCTATGATTCTAAACCTCCCGCTCTGGCAAATTTCTTTTTCAAGGAGTTTTTCAGTCTTCCAGTCAGGCCTGAGAATCTTCACCTCTTCCCAGCATATTTTACAGAATAATTTGTGACGTCCAGACGTACCATGCTGAGCAGTAGCTCCTCACCCACATCTAAACCCTTCCTGAGGTGAGTAGATGAGACTGTAAGCAAAGGGCATGTGCACCTGAATCTGCATCAGGAGAATATGAAAAATATCCACTGGTCCTCCAAGGGCCTGGTAAACGTGTCCAGTATCACAAGAGCCTCTTTTATCTCAGGCAGCTGATGGATGGAGAAAGAATAATGGAATCATGGAAGAGTTTGGGCCGGAAAGGAGCTTTGAGGATCATCTCATCCAAAACTTTGCCATGGGCAGGGACCATCTCCACTAGACCAGGGTGCTCCAACCTGACCTTGGACACTTCCAGGGATCCAGGGGCAGCCACAGCTTCTCTGAGCACCCTGTGCCAGGGCCTCAGGGTTGTAAAAACATCATCCCTAAAATCAGGGAATTATCCCTGTGGCCACTCTGGAACAGCCAACAGCTCTGACACAAATGGAAGCTGGGCTGTCCCTGAGTGCCTTTACAGAGGATTTGTTACAGAGGGTTTTGCTTGTCTGGTTCCTGGCAGTTTCAAGCTGGGCTTGTTATCTTTACTTTGCCACATCCCTGAGCTGCACATCACGAGCCTGTGCAGATCAGCGTGAGGAAGGGCAGAGCAATGATGGCACAAAAATGCTGCCTGGGGTCCCCAAGCCCCAGACAGTTTTGGTTTGTGGTTCTGGTGGGGTTTTTTGGGGGTTTTTTTTGTTGTTTTTTTTTTGTTTGTTTGGTTGGTTTTTTTTTTTTTTTTTTTTTTTTTTTGTTTTTTTTTTTTTTTCCTTTTTCACATCACTCATGAGCAGTAGCAGCATTTATTTGCTGTGTTTAGAGGTCCAGTGATGTACGGGTGACGTCTGGAAGGAATCAAAGACGTCATTCCCATTAAAGCAAAATGAGGAGGTTTTTCTAAATATAATAAATATTAAAATACTGCAACTGTCTATCTTAACTGGCAGCAGGCAGCCTTAAAAATCTATTAAAGGAGATTAAGGATGTGGAAAGAATTTTGGTTCATAAGCCAACAAATAAAAGAGCTTGAAGAGGGAGGGTTGGAAAGCTCCTCTCCTCTCACTGATGATAAATGTGGACATGATTTCAAACAGTGCAGAGGTATCCCCAGCCTCACACAAAGGGATTGATTAGGGAGGGAGCTCAGGACTGCAATACAAAATGCAGACTCTTGACTTGTAAACAAAGATGTTTTCACATGGCCAAATCTTCTTTCAATTGCCACTGCAGGTACCTCATGAGCCAGCAGTTCTGGGTCTATCTTCCCCTGGCTGATAATGAGGTTAATTGACAGCTGCAGCATCCTGATAAGAGCGGATGGAAGATGAAATGCAGGCCCAGAGGCAGATGGAACAAGATAACTCTAATGGCCAGCATTAACAATGATGCTGACCATTATTAAATCTGTGCTTTCATGGGAAGAGGGAGGAAGAGTTACTTCTAAATGTGGTTTCTCTCCCAGCAAATAATCAAATAACAGCAAATGAGGCACTTGAACCCATGAGGACCAGTGCAATGGTTCCTTGTAGAGTTTGGAGAGCTCCACACCTGAGAATGAGGAATGGAAGAAGAGTGAATGTGTATGTGTGTGTTTTGACAAGCAGTTATTTCGAAAAGGTTGCAGAGGGAGAGAAGATTCAATGTGATGCTCTTTGTCTGTCTGTGCAAAAAAAAAAAAAAAATAGTGGGAGTGGTTATTGGCTGTGTGAAGAGGAGAATAATGTATTATTTTTGCTCTCTATACTGTTCCTGTGGAATTCATCCAGGAAAACTGCACGTCCTTGTGCACTGCTGCTGAAAAAAAAACCCCAAATTACTAAAGATACAGAACATGTTTGACACTATATCTGCAAAACTGGCATTTGCTGGTGAACAGCTCAGACCCAGCTCATGTTGTAGACAGTGGGAAGGAATAGGCCCTTTTCAGGTGTGAAGATATTTCAGATATTTATTTTAGGGTGATATAAATCGTGTCCTGGTTTCCACTGACTCTTTTGACTGGCTCTTCAGTAGCTGCCAAGAGTCAAGGTGGAATAACTCCAGTAGAGATATTTCTATTGAAAAAAAATGATATTCAATTGTATAAATCATGGTCGGAAACACAAACAACAAAAAGAAAGAAGTCCATTTTGATTATCACAATATGACTTAGATCAGATTGATAATGGTCAGATAATATATGAATATAACATCTTGGAAGGAAGTAAACTCTCCTGACAAGCTCTTTAACAGAATTGTAAAAGACAGGGGAGGAGTGGCTGGAAGTTGAAGCCAGATTAATTCACATTAGAAATAAAGCATGTTTTAGTACTCAGTAAACCACTCCAAGTTGAATCATATATTCTTCCTTTCTGATGCCTTCAATTCAACATAGAATGTCTTTCTGAAGGAGATGCTTCAGCCAGGACAAATCAGTGAGCGCAGGCTCAGAGTGGGTTGAACACCAGGGAATTACAGAATTATTTAGTTTTGAGAAGACCCCTAAGGCCGTTGAGGCTGGACATGAACTTAACAGTGCCAAGCCCATCACTGAGCCATGTCCCCAAGTCCCACATCCACACCTTCCTCAAATCTCTCCAGGGATCTCACTGAACTGATGCCTTGAGAAGGCTGACCTAGAACAGAGGCTGGACAGAGCTAAAGAATAAAGCAGGGATTTATCCAAAAGATCTCCTCCATGGATCCACCTTGGGCAGCACCAGAGCCCAGCCAGGGCTGCACCCAAGATCCACCAAAATGGTCCCAAAATGCACGAGCGCTCCCGGGGGCTCTCACTGGGATCAGCTCTGCTCCATTTGCACCTTGCAGTTCATTGTCCCATTCCAGCTTTAGCCCATGCACTCCCATCCTGCTTGTTTTTCTCTCTCCAGCCCACCTTGTTTGTGCTCTTGGGCCTGAGATTTGGATCATTTGTCCTTGGTCCTCAGCTGGAGAGGGAATTGTTTTGTCTCCCTGCTCTGTGCAGAGAGCTTACTATCCTCTATCATGAAGCCCAGAACTACACATAAAATAGCACAGAATCTGACAATATTAAAGCTAAAACTTAAGGCATGACCACCATTGCCCTGTGCAGCCTCTTCCAATACAGGACAACTCTTTCCAGGGAGAAATCTTTCCTAATACCCAAACTAAACCTCTCCTGGTGCAACTTGGGGCCATTTGCTGTAAGCTCCTGTTTTGACTCTGGCAGTGGTTTGTTTTATTATTTTTACTATTGCATTTGTATTTTTAATTTTCCTGTTAAAGAACTGTTATTCCTACTCTCATATCTTTGCCTGAGAACCCCTTAATTTCAAACTGATAATAATTCAGAGGGAGGGGTTTTACATTTTCCATTTCAAGGGAGGCTCCTGCCTTCCTCAGCAGACACCTGTCTTTTCAAACCAAGACAGGATTGTTGTTCTGATTAGGACTAGTGTTTTCATTGAGTCTTCATTCCTTCCCTGACCTTTAGGGAAGGAACTTTGGTACTGCTCACAACTCAACATTGCTTGTTTATCCTCAGAGGCTGCAGAGATCCACAAAGTATCTTTGACTAATTAATTCACCCAGTTTGGGTAATGCCCATTCCACTTGCACACATCTCAAAGTCTCAGCTAAACATCTACTTCTTCACCCTTCTGTCACTGGCTAGTGTTATTAAATCTCCTATAAGCTGCTATTAATTATTAATTAGGAAAACAGCCTCGTGTCTGACAAGCCTGGTTCTGCCATTTTGTCAAACCCATTAACCTTGTTAGAGGAACGTGTGTGTTCTGTGCCATTATCCAGAAAACCCTGACATCACAATAAACAAGGTTATCTGTCCCTTGCCTGCAGGAATATTTTACAGCTTTTTGCGCTGTTGAGAGCTGAATGTTTCCTAAAACTCCTGTGAAAACAAGAAGTGCAGATTTTGGCTGCCTCTACCTGGTCCCCTCAATTCCCATGACACTGCTGTTTTAGGACCATATGATGGAAACAGTAAAACACAGAGAAAACCTTATTTGAAGATTATTTAATTTCTAAAGACGTTATTAGTCAATATTAAATATCAGCAGCATGGGTAATGATCCCCAGCTGACTGGATTAACAAAATATTTGCAGGTGTCTGTGAAAAGAACCTTTATAGCAAGATAATGAGATACTCTGGATCCTTACAAGGACTTCTTTCCAAGCACAAGGGAGAGCCCAAGCAACAGATCAAAGGGGAAGTTCACTCTAAGTCTTTGTGAATCTTCATCACTTCTGGGTGATGGCCTCCACGTGTGAGTTCTGGAGATCAAGTTCACTCTTTTTCTTCAAAAAAAACTATTTTTGACTCCCTTTGCAGAATAAGTTGGTGGATCTTAAGACCTTACTGTCCCAAGGTTTGGATTTATAGTTATGACCATATAACAAGAGCTCCTGCTCATATTATTTCTCCTCTCCCTTTCTTCCTCTGTTTTACCCTGGTCTAAAAAAAAAAAAAAAAATGTGGTCATACCTTTAGGGACTGTTTTCAATTTATCAGACATCTTTCTGTCATGAAAAGTTCAAATTATTGCTGTCAACACCATTTCCCTCTGAAAGGAAAATTTACCTGAAAATATTTTCTGGTGTTTAGAATTCTATGCTTAAAAAAAAGTGACTTTTCAAGCAGAGAAGGTTGGAAACCTTATCCAGAAATGAGTGCTTTTATTCAGTCCATGCTGGGCACAACATTTTTATTGGGAACAAACAGCTGCAGAATAGATATCAAATCAAATGAGCTGGAAGTTTGTTGGAAGGAAATGGCTTTTGTGGTTTCATACTTTGTTCATTAAAATGCCAATAACTTGACAGCACAATGCTTAGTTATGGTCACCACTCCAGACACCCCTGTGCTCTATAAATAACATTTATATTGCCAACTTCTTCACATGCATAAGAAGTTTTTATTGTCATCATCTTAGTTCCTGTCTTTACCTTTTGGCTCCTTTCCCTTGAAGAACTTCCTCTTACTTCTGTCTTCTTTTCAAACTCAAGTCCTGTTCTGGAGGAAAATAAGATTTTCAAAATATTTGTCTAATACATAGAGCCCTTGAGTACACCCTCTTTAAATACAGTTTTCCAGTCTGCCCTAATTTTGAATTTTTAACTTTTATATAATTTTCATTTTTATTTTTTTTAATCCCTTCTGATCAGGCCCTTTATTAGACTAACAAACAATTTTTTTCTAAACGTTTAATACCTTTAACACACATTAAATTCCCAGAGCTTTGCTTCTAATACAAGATCCCAATGGTTTTTCAGCACGCTGGGTTATTTGGGATGTACATCCCCATGGAACTGGGCATCATCGTCATCACCATCATCATTACAATTTAAAAATAAAAAAAACCAATATCATGACCCTTCTTGAAATAATTGAAGGATAAAGAATGACAATCCAACTGTTGTTTGGTAGAATTTATGGGGTCCTTAAGTAGAAGTGAATTTCACTGTTGTCTGTGGGGTTTCTGTGCTTATCAGGGAACCTTGCTGAAATTACTAGGGAGGTTTGATTTAATCTTCCTGTGAGGTTTTCCTAAGTGTTCGCTAAAGCAAATAATGTCAGTATTGTAAGATGTTGCTTGCAAGTATTTTTTTGTAATGCATTTAATATCTCATTCCCACGACAAGCAAATGACTCAGTGTGATAAGGGTGTTATAAAAGTATGAAATTATGACCTAGAAAGACAAAGAAACAAATAATTCCCCTCTCCTCCCATTTTATGGAAAAAAATGTTTCTAGGAAGGAAAAGGAGGCTGGTCAGAACTATACCACTGATTAATTTTTCACCAAAAATGTATTTCAAAATTAATTCCATTATTTGGATGAAAAAGTTTTTTCAATAGACAATAAAACTACCAGCTCTTCCAACATATTAATCACATTTGTCATTGTTAATTTTTCAGCTTGTTTTCATTTAGGGAATTGAATAAAGTCATGTCTTAAACAAGGAGCAGGTTTTTTGTCTCTTCTGACAAAACAGGAATTTTATTCCAATGCTGTGGGGACTGATTAAAAACACAGCCAGGAATGGGAGTGAATGAGGGTAAGATGTGGGTAAGATTTACCCTGCCAGACTTGAGGGGAGAGATCCATTTATTTACCTTTTTGGAAGTGGCTACTGGGGATGCTCACCTGTTGTGGGTACCAGGCATCCACAGAGGCCTGGCAAACCTGGCAGGATGTGGGGGAATTTTATGCCCTTCTGGAGCACAGCTGGGAAGCTGACAGGGCAAGAAATTTGGTTTAGGAATGTGAATCCTGTCCTAGATCTGGTGCCCATCCCAGAGTGAAATGTCTGTAAGTGTTAATTTTTACTGAGCTGGATCCTGCTCATCCCCAACTTCCAATTGTGCAAAACATCAGCTGAAGGTGATGGAGCAGATTCCTCTTTAGCTTTGGCCCTTTCAGTCTGCAGCTTTGGCACAGAGCATGAGGCCACTTCATCTGAGAATTCTTTACCTCAGGGAAGGAATTTTCTGGTGTGAAATAATGTGCTGTGCTCCAGTGCTTCTCTTTCCCTTCATATCAGGAAATAATTGTTGTTTTCTCTGTGGTGTCCCAAGCCAGAAAAGGTGAGATTTTATAGAATCAAAGAATTATTTAGGTTGGAAGGAACCTATAAAATTGATGAGTTAAAATGTTAACCCAGCACTGCCAGGTCCACCACTAAACCCTGTCCCCAAGTGCCACATATCTGACCATTCTTTCTGTGAATAAATATTTCCTAAAATCCAATTTAACCTCCCCTGGTGCAACTTGAGATCATTTCCTCTTGTTCTGTCTCTTGTTACCTGGGGGAAAAGATCAATCCCACATCATTCCAACCTCTTTTCAGGAAGATGAGGAGCTCCCTTTCCTGCACTTCATGACTTTTTTTGGGTCTGCAACAGCCTTTGAGGGCTACATGCCAGCTGGGACTAGAAAATTCTTCTGAATCTTCCAATCTTCATCAACAACAGCATCCACAACCCATGCTGGTTCTGAATAAATATTTGGACCATTCAAGGTGAGCTAAACATCAGGCCACACTGAGAGACAAAGCCACTTGTCACTATGAGCTGTTTTCTGTCAGGCACAGATTTGGCTGCTCAGCAGGGACTAAAAAGATGAGCAAAATTAGCTTTTGTTGTGCTGTGTGCAATGTCAATCCATTTTCCATGCCCCAAGGTGGTGACCTGGAGGTTTGCTGCACACAATTTTTTGTTCCATCTGGCTTGTTTGAAGGCTGGGAGGGGAAAAATGCGACTGGATGGGAGGGCTGGAGTGGATACACGCAGTCCTAAGTGTTTTCAATAGAGCATTAATTGAAATGTTGTAGATGCTGTTTGCCTCAGCTGTAGCTGTTCATAATAATTAGGTTGATGGATTCAGAGAGGAACAAAAAAAAAAAAAAAAACCAAAAAAAACCCTGTCTCTCTTCTCAGAGAGAAGCACATTTAAGCACTGGGTTGGGGATCTGGGAGTCTAGTAAACCCCTGCTCCTGGTAAATTGGACATGTACAAGTGCTGGAGCTGGATGGGATGTATCCAGCAGGGAGCTGGCTGACAAAATACTGCCAATTCCCATCTTCAGTGAATGTTTGCTGTGCTAAAGAGGTGTCCTGAGTGTAAATAAAATCAAAAAAAAGAACCAAAAAGGGTTCAGAGAGCTGTGTGGCACTTGCCTTACCACAGTCCCAGGGAATGAAGCAAGCCCTCCCATGATCACTGCACAAGAAGAATCTCTCCCTCGTGTCCAGGGGGAACTTCCTGGGATCAGTCAGTGTCCATGCCTCAGGTGCAATGCTGGACCCCACAGAGCAGGGTTTGGTTCCTGCAGACAGGGACACACAGGGATGGGCCCCTCTCAGTCATCTCTTCCTGAGGCTGAACAGCTCCAGCTGTCTCAGCCTTTGCTCACCACAGAGATGCTCCAGCCCCTTCATCACCTTCATAGTCCTCCTCTGGACCTGCTCCAGGAGTTCCACAGTTCTACTTTACCCCTTTCCTCCTGGGAAATGTATGTTTCTCCAAGTTCTTCTGTCTTAAAATATGCACAGACTCCAAAACCAAGCTGTGATGAGAAGAAACACGGTCTGGCCACCTGGTTTATGCTCTCTTACTCTGGACAATGCAGCACTGAGGGAACCTGTTTCTGTTTCTCATTGTTCTTGATTTCTTTCTCCTTGACCTAACTCTATTGAAGCTTTTGAGTGTTTTGTAATTAACCACCCCTTGCCTCCACTCTGCCAGACTTCCCTCAGCAACTCAGGATGATGCCTTGTGAAGGCTGACCTAGAACAGAGACTGGACAGAGCTAAAGAATCAAGCAGGGATTTATTCAAAGGATCTCCTCCATGGATCCACCTTGGGCAGCACCAGAGCCCAGCCAGGGCTGCAGCCAAGATGAACCAAAATGGTCCCAAAATGCACGAGCGCTCCCGGGGGCTCTCACTGGGATCAGCTCTGCTCCATTTGCACCTTGCAGTTCATTGTCCCATTCCAGCTTTAGCCCAGGCACTCCCATCCTGCTTGTTTTTCTCTCTCCAGCCCACGGTGTTTGTGCTCTTGGGCCTGAGATTTGGATCATTTGTCCTTGGTGCCCAGCTGGAGCAGGAATTGTTTTGTCTCCCTGCTCTGTGCAGAGAGCTCAGCATCCCCTCATATGAAGCCCAGACCCACACAGTACAGAATCTGAAAAATATAAAAGCAGTACAGAATCTGAAAAATAGACAAGTTAAAACCTGAGCCATCAAGAAGAGGTGTGGGATTCTCAAGGGTCTTTTGCTTGATCTATCAAGCTCATGAATTTGTCTTGGTGATAACATGTATGGAAAATGTGGGATCTGAGAAATGAGCACATCCCATTCTCTGAGAAGTGCCCGTGGTCTCTGGTCACAGTCCCACAAAAAAATCTGTGCTGATGAAACCCCTTAACAGTTGAGAAGTGACTGGGAGATGTGTCCAGCCCTAATTCCTGAAAATTCAAAGTAAAACGGGACCTCTTTGGTCCTGAAGTGGCCGATTTGGGCTGCACATCACTGGATTGACAGCAAGCACAGCCACCTGTGCCACAGAAGGTGGAAACCTCTCCAGCCACAAACACTTGGGATGCCCTGGCTGTGCCTCAAAGCATCCATCCACCATCCCTGTACGTGCAATTTCACCCTGGGCAAAGCTCCAGCAAAGCTGCATCTCAGCAGCTGTTTTATTTAATTTGCCACTGCCATGACCACAACCATACAAGGACAGTCAACTGCTGTTCCTGGTAAAATGGGTGCCCCCTCCAACCTTTACCTGAACTGTGACTCATGTCCCCAGTCACGTCCCCAGCCAGGTCACCACGCTGCCAGCTGGACAGGAAATCCCAGGAGCAAACTTTTTGGGAGAAATCTGGTAAATTGAAGTTGAAAGAGTGTCTGGGTCAAAAGCGTTCACTCCAGTGATGTGGGGGTCAGCACTGAGCCCTGTCCCCAAGTGCCACATTTAAATACCCTCAAGGATGGCAACTCCTTGGGCACCTGTTTCAACACTTGACAACCCTTTCCATGAAGACTTTTTTCCTAATACCCAATCTAAACCTCCCCTGGCCCAAACTGAAGCCATTTCTTTTTGTCCTATCACTTTTTCCTTGGGATCTGATTACCTGGTATGAAATCCCTCACAGGTATAAATAAATAATAAAACCTGCAAAGCAGTTAAAACCTTGTATTTTGCTTCTTAATTTCTACATAGACATCACATTTTAAAGCTGTTCTGTGACAATCAGGAAAGGGGAAAACTTGTATTTTCTTTTTTCAGTTACTGTTAGTTTTTTTCTTTTGACACAGGAATTGGGGCTTTAAGGAGAAAAAAGAAATATAATTTGGGAATTTATTTAAATTTAGTTCTTCATATTACAGGATAAATTTATATTATATATAAGGTGTCTAGGTAAAATCACAGCCTGGAGATGCTTTTTTTCTTTCAGTCATTACGGAGGGAGCTGAGGAAGGTGGCTTGAATGCTTTTGTGGAGCTCAGTGAAATGAATTTCACTCTCCTTTCTAAGACGTACAATAAATAACACGACAACTGGGAACATTCTGGTTTCCTCACCCATGGCAAGCAGTATTTTTTCCTTCATTGTCATTCTGGTGAAATGTTAGAATGATATTTTAATTTTTTTTATTAGACCTTTCATGTCTAATAAATGTTTGGCACCAGCATCATAACTTACCCCTTCCAGACTGTATCAGAAAATAAATTGGATTAAAACCATTCCATAATGATGGAATTATCCTTAGTTTTCTTGCTTACTTGAATAAGAAGTCTACATTTAAATTTCAAGTTAATATTTTAGGATTCAAGAGCTATTTTTTTTTCCAGAGTCTACTGAATTATAGATTTTTAGTAGCAAGGATAAGTAAGAAAACATTTATTCGCTCAGGCTGACATTGGAGTCATACCTTTTGAATAAAACAGGATGAGGGATGCTCAAAAACTCTGAAAATGAGAGTAGACTGTACCTCTGCTGCTGCAGTCATGGATCTGCTTCTGCTACTGATTTTTCAGCTGAAATAACAACTCTTTGTTTGAGAATTCCCATTAGTTGTTGTGGAAATAATGATGAGTCCTGGGAAAAAAAAAAAAAAAAAAGGCAATTCTAGGTGGGGATATGGAAAAGAAAGAGAGAAATTCCCAGAGCGACAAAGAGAAATTCCCAGAGTAACACCCAGAGTAACACAGGTCTTGTGTATAGATTTTTTAATAATTAAAAAAAAAAAAAAAAGATAAAAAATGGGGAGAAAAGAGAAGCAAATAGAAGGTTCTGGGTTAAAAAGCTTATTTTGGGTATCTGTGTGATAAAAAAGGGAGACAAGATCTATCACAAAGGATTTACTTTTAGTATTCACAAGCACCTGAAAAAAATAGACATTTCTGCCTGAGCTGCTCCCATGGGGCTGCTTGAGAAAGTCTGATCAATTCAGTCAATGGACAGTGAGATCCAATCCTCTCATCCTCAATTAGACAGCCAGTGTAGGTGACAAAAGCCATGCTGAAGAACTGCCTGGGTTTGTCCACTGCTGGTCAGGGAAGCCCTGGGGGATGAAATTCCCACCCACATCTGCACTTCAGGCATCCGAGGAGAGGGGAGGAAAATCCCACCAGGGGAAAGAGAGCAGGGCCAGCCAATTAACACTTTATGAAACAGGGTCATCAGTGCCCTGGTTGGAGCCCTGGTTACTGAGAATTTTGAGCTTTCTGTGCTGCCAGGCACTGACCCCCAAGAGAACACTGCATTGACCTGAGGCCGTGGAGAAGCTTCCAAAATGGAATGACAGAACTGGGATTGTGGGTGTGGAGTTTGGATTGAAGTGTGTGATATCACAGGGGGGAAAACTCAGAGTTTAAGGGTTTAGAATACAGGAATAGATATAGAGCATGATGGAGGTTTTAGTATGGAGGCTGGTTCTTCTTCTTCTTCTTCTTCTTCTTCTTCTTCTTCTTCTTCTTCTTCTTCTTCTTCTTCTTCTTCTTCTTCTTCTCTTTCTCCTTCTCCTTCTCCTTCTCCTTCTCCTTCTCCTTCTCCTTCTCCTTCTCCTTCTCCTTCTCCATGGGTTTGGGTGGTTTTGTGTAATTGGATAAAAAAGTCCCCGTTGCAGGCACGGGTGGTTGGTTATTGGGTTAAAAGTAAAGATAATTGAGGTGTCATTTCTTAATTAGACAGTTGATCCTTAAATGGCCTTGTAGAAATAGATACGGGGCCATTTTGTAGCTTGTTAGTGAAATGCTGTAGAACTCACTCTTTGTAAGACTATGATATAGATAAGAATTAATTAACATCTGACTCTGAACACAAAATATCGTCTCAAGCACTTTAATCCCAACCCTGACCAGGCAGAAAAAGCAGATAAAAAATGTGATACCACCTCCCCTCATGCTTCGTGTTTCATGGGGTCCCAGAATGGTTTGGTTGGAAGGGACCTCTGAGATCATCCAGTTCCACCCTCTGCCACAGGCAGAGACATCTTCCACTGGACCAGGCTACTCCAAGCCCTGTCAAAGGTTGTTGGAAAAATGACCAGAATATGACACTGTCATAAAATTGCCTAATTTTGAATGCTGCAAGTCATTGGCCCAAGGATGTAATTACTTCATTCCAAGACATTTGGGCTTTTGAGTGCTAAACTCCAGATCAAACTTCAGCTGCTCAGGAAAGGTAAAGGACGACTCTTCTCTCCCCTGACAAGATTGTCTCCTTCTCTCCTTCTTCTCTCCCTCAAAAAAGATATTTTGACCTTTTCTTCTTGAATCAGGCTTTCTGGTTTATTTTTCTTGGATTTATATTCACATTTTACAAGCTTCTCCTCTGGAAAATTTGTTTTTCTTGTAAAAGGAAAATTTGGGTGTAATATACATCAATTAGCAAATGCTTCTGCACTTTCCCAACTCTTTATCAACCCAGCTGCCCTTTGCAGGATAGGAGCTGAGAATTTTGAGGAAAACTTATGGATAACAGAGTTCCAGGAAAAGAGGTCAGGACCTCTTTGAACAATTGAAACTCCGCTACATTTGTCAACTTCAGCTTTTCTTGCACTTTTGTCTGAAATATTTGATTCTGAGCATTCCAGCACACACAAAGCTGATCAGACTGTGTAAAATTATGAACTGTTTTCATCTTCCAGCAGAGAGTGTGTTCTGGTTTTTTTATCAACCATTTGTTTTACCATGGGGATTTATTTGATATGTATTAGCTGAATTCTTCTAAAGTTACTAGGTTTTTTCCACAGAAACAATGAGCAATTTGTAAAAGTCATTCCCTGGTGGCCTTGGTCAAGCCTAAAGTCTTATATCAGGAAGAAAAACCTGACACATTAACCTTTGTTGCCTTAAATGTTTGCAAAAAAAAAAAAAAAAAAAAAAAAGGGTTTAATAAGCTGTGAAAGAACATATTTAATTAAGGAAAAAAAAAAAAAAAAAAAAAAGAGCCAATGCAACAAGAGACCACAAACTGCTACAGGAAGAAGAAGAAATCAGGGCAGGCTGAATTCTGAGTAAATTGGTGAGATTCCAGTAAAGTCAGTGGTGCTGGGTCAAATTAATCTGAGCTGAATCAAAGGTAGATGAAGCCACTGCTGAACTGAACTAAGTATTCCCATTGCCCTCCAGAACAGAGAAGAAAAAGAAAACCAGGTCATGTTTCTGCTGTCTTTCCACAGCTTCCAAAATAATCATGGTTTACTCCTAATACTGCTGTAATTTAGCACTATGCACTGCTTTATTTACACACACAGCACTGTTTTAATCCACATTTTCCTCTTCTTTCCATTCTCCCAAATTAAATTATAGCCTTGATGGCTCTGGGTAATGCACAATGAAAATAGTCTCCTTGAGCTATGATTCTAAATCCCCAAATGGATTTGTATAAATAAACTGCTGAGGTATCATTCCTCTGTCATTTGATATATTAAAAATTAGGATGTATTTTTCCCTCCATGCTGCTCTGAAGCAGGAAATAATTTTCATTTTCCTTTGCTGTACCACAATCAAAGTTTGTAGGCAGCAGTTTAGCTTAATCATACTTATGCAATTACTGTCAGAGCCTGACATTTTCCTTTCACCTTTACTACTCCCAGGAGATTAAGCTATCAACCCTTCAAGATCATTACAGTTGTTTACATGCAGGTGGCAAAAGGAGTCTCAAACAGCAGGAAATCTTTATCTCTGGCTATGGCATGAACCAAACTCTGTGTATTTTGGGGATTTTTTTATTTAGTGGAGTGGAATGGAAGCAATATCCACGCCCAAGAAACGGACTAAACAGGGAAACACAAACATTTTTTGAGACAGCAGTATAGGAATTCTAATGGAATGGTTGTTCCACAGACACCCCAGGATGTGTGTTTCCATGCTGAAATGATGGGAACCACCTGGATATCAGATAAACCTTTCCATTTTTTTTCTCCTCTTAAGCCAACCTACCAAGGTCAACATGGTTACTGCACTGAGAGAAAACTTTGTAGAAGTGTCGAGTAGCTGAGGAGGAAGAGCAGCAGATGTGTCTGACAGGTTTTGATTCTCCACTCCATTTTGTTTCATTTTTTCTTTTTTATGCCAATTAAACAGAACCTTCTGCAGGTGTCCCTGCCCCTGGGGAGGCTGCTCAGAGCAGCTGCTCCTGGGCTGCCCAGCACCGGGGCTGTGTGAGCTCTGAAATGTCAGGCTTTGAAAGCAGCAGCTGTTTCTGCAGGGCTCCCGTGGCTGAAAGGACTCGGCAGAGACTTAAAAAACCTGTCTGGCTTCTCAGTCACCCTCTCACTTGGCCTTTAGGAAGCAGTTCTTGCTCAGGTGAGATGTTCTTGCAGGTGCACACGCTCAAGACAGTCCCTGGACTTCCTCATGTTTATTGGCCTGTAAGCAGAGCCATAGCATCAAAACACAGACTGGTTTGGCTTGGAAGGGACCTCAAAGACCACCCAGGTCCCACTCCCTGCCCTGGGCAAGGACACCTTTCCCTAGACCAGCTTGCTGGCCTGCAACTCTTCCAAACAACTCTGGACACCTTTTCTCTCTCAGATGCCGTAGCAAACTTTGCTTCCTGTTCCATTTTCACCTGCCCAGCACCACCAGCACATAAAATGCAAGGCACAAACAAAGTCTTCATCATATTTTAATTGATTTCCTAAGGGAAAGGAAGTTTCTGCAACCCTGCTGCCAGTCCCCACTATTCATCAAATACCTTGGCCAGGTTCAATCATCATTAGACAGGAGGTAAATGCTTCAAGGATATTAAAGTCTGCTAAGGATGGTTAGGAAGAAAGAGGAGATGGGCAACAGCTGGTGTTGCAATTATAAGAATTGGATATTCAGGATTTTAATCATAATATTTGACACCAGAGAATCTTCAGAATGGAAATGAAACCAGATTTTGCAAGGCCTTCTGCTAATGAAGATCTTTATTCTTTTCTTTTTAAATCCCCTGGGCAACCAGCACAATCTGGTGAACATTTCTATGGTTAGACTTGTTGTTTTTCATTTTGTATAAATAAAGTTATTTATTCAATTACTCTGTTCCCTCAAGTTGTTAAAACCACATCAAGATACTTTTGTCAGTATATTATATTCCTCATTTCATTAAACTGAAGCAGTTACTTAAAGCTTACAATGTTCACTCCTCCAGCATAGACACAGAAATCAGAATTACCTCAAAGATTCTCCTTATTTCTCCAGCTATATAATCTCCCCTTTCTTTACAGTGTAGGGCTAAGTCTTCAATTATTGCTATGGAATATTTAAAACCCATTCAAAATGCTATCAAGGTTGTTTCCAAAGACATTTGGAATGAAATCATTAAGAAAGCCATATTCAGTAATTTCATGAACTCTATTTCTTCCCTGAATTTTTATTTTAGTGTGAAAGGTAATAGTATGGTCATATAAGTAAAAATTACCATAAATTTTATTAACTGCATAGCTTAACATAATACAAACTCCTATCTGTTAAGCAGAGGATTTATTCATTAAAAAAAAAAAAAAAAAATTACTGTATTTTTTTTAACTGATATTTCCAGTGACAAGAATGCAGCAAACATTTCACTTGGCTGAATGAGGAAATTAAATTATGAAGGGATTGCTTTCCACATGTGATTCCTCGGGCCACCACAACCTGTGTGCAGCCTCAAACAAATGCACAACCAGACTTTAAGCATTTGCTTAGTAGATTATCCTTCCTTTTGAACCAGAGTCACAAATTCTGCTCTGTGCTGCAGTTTTCAACCTCCCCCTGCAGCTGAACTTCAAGCACAAGTCAGAAATCCAACTGGATAATTAGTGTCTTACTAAAGCTTTAATTAAGCAACCTTTTCATGTATCGAGGGTGGATAGGATTTCAAGATCTGATATTTCTCACATGGAGATAAAGGGGGCTAATGGACAGAAATAATCCTTTCCAAGCAGAAATGAATAGCTGGGCTGACTGGGATGCAGAATAAAGCAGTGGAGCAGCAAAAGGTTCACCATGTCGCAGGAGAGGGCGGCAGAACAGATAATTTTGCTCTAGCAGTATTTGCCATATTAAATAAATGTGATTCTTCAGCTTTGCACAAATGTTACTGATTCTCTGTGACTGCAAGGACTATAAATTTCAGGTTGCATTTTGCCCCTCGCTGTGCAACACCTTGCAAAAAAATGAAGCTATCCACTGTCAGCGTTGAACCAGCATGAATCTCAAGGACATTCCCAGCAGAAGGCAGTTCATTTAAGGATCTTTAATTAATTAAAGACAGGAATCAGGACATGTCTGTCTTAGAAGCTTCCAGGAGTCTGAAAGTCATGATGGCAAGAGCTCTTGCAATGCTCAAGATATGAACCTTGGGGCTTAATTTTTCAGGCTCTTAATTCTTAAAAATCTTATGCAAAGAAATTCTAAATAATGTGGTCATTTTCTGTTTAATTACTGCTTTTTTTTGGCTTCTGGCTCTGTACAATAATAAGGTAAAGAATTTGTCCTGAGGACCAAGAACTGTTTCATAAAGAGATTAAAAAGCACAGACAAAATTATCATGAGCAATGTGTTGAGTGGACTCAGTCCAGCTCCCAAAGGGCTCTAACACTGCATTAGGCAAAATATTTGTACAACTTATAAAGCTGTGAGCATGAATAAAATAATATAAACTCCCTTTGATTTTTCCTAAGGGCAAAGATAAAAGGATACTTACAAAAGGATGTAAAATTTCACCTTTCTGTTGCTAATACCTCATAAGTCACAGGTTGTGTCTCCATTTCTCATTCCAGTCCCTGAGCTCTACATTTCATGACCACTCATTTGCAACAGATTTTTCTCAATATAATATTTTAATTTTTTTTTCTTCTTAAAGTAAAGGTCATAGGAAACAGTAATTCCTCCTCCAAAGTAAAAGAAACAAATACCAACCACAGTAATGACTCCATGATTTGCCCGTTCAAGTTCTTTAAGGCTGCTACTTTTTTTTTCATTTTCACGACTGTAAGAGATTGATCTGAAATTTAATTACATTGAAGAGCCAGTGAAAGCAGAAATATGAGGTGCAGTATTGTGTTAGCAAGTGGATATGGCCACATTTTTAGACGTGGCTCTTAGATACAAGGGTTAGTGGTAGGGCATGGCAGGGTGAGGTTAATGCCTGGACTCAGTGATCCTGGAGGGTTTTTCCACCCTTCATGACTCCAGGATTCAATGATTCTATACCCAGGTAGAGATGTAAAAACAGCTGAAAATGTATTTTACATTTGCACTTTCAGGTTGTGTTAATGGTTTTATTTTCATAGCATATCAGAGAGACTGGCAGGAAAAATAGCTAATATTGTGCTGGAGGTTGTTATGATAGTTATATATCACTATATAACTATATGATAGTTATCTCCTAATCATCATCATCTCAAAATCCTCAATTACAATTATCCCCACAAGAAGTCCAGGAGGTACAGCCTGACTTTTCCTTTGTGTGCAAAATAATGCTGCCAGAATTGAGTAGCTTTATTCAAGCTACACAACGAGCAAAGTTCCTTTCCTGAGACCCTGTCTTGATTTGAAAAGACAGGCGTCTGCTGAGGAAGGAAGGAGCCACCCTTGAAATGGAAAATGTAAACCCCCTCCCTCCAAATTATCATAATTTTGAAATTAAGGAGCTCTCAGGCAAAGATATGGGAGTAGGAATAACAGTTCTTTAAAAGGAAAATTAAAAAAAACCAGATGCAATAGTACAAAAAAAGAAAACAAACCACTGCCAGAGTCAGAGCAGGCCCTGGCAGCCTGTGGGTCAGGGTGGTGGCAGCAGTCCCATTCCATGGTGGCTCAGCCCTCCTGCAGTGCCAGCTGTGCTTCTGCTGGAGCAGGATCCTGGACAAGGTTGGAATTCTCCTCTGAAGCTCCAGGGCTGCTGGAGATGGGCCTGGGCTTCCTCTGGGAATGCAGTGGGGCAGAAAGCTGCTCCTCTGGGAATGCAGTGGGGCAGAAAGCTGCTCCTCTGGGAATGCAGTGGGCAAAGGCTGCTGTGGTGTTGCAGGAGTCAGATTGTATCCAGGTAGGAATGCTTGGCTCCTCCCCTGGGCAGAGCATCTCCCCATGAGATGATGGAATTTTCTCAGCCATGCAGGGACACTCAGTGGCCATGAACAGAAGAGATCTCCTGGAGGGAGGATTGGCTGTGGGAGAGATAAAGAAAATACCCAATGAACAGAAGAGAACTGCCCCAGCTCTGACAGATGGCAATAGAATACACACCTCCAAACCCATATCTTACAACCCAGGACAGACCCCATAAAGTAGAATCAATAGCTGGATTCATTTGATCAGGCACAATCTAATTTTATGCAGCAGCACCACTCTCACCTCCCAAGCAGCTCAGCTGGAGTGGGCTCTCCACCGTGCACATTTTTAAGTGCCCTGTGTTCAGTCAGGTTATAAATTATCCCTTCACATCCTGAAGTAAAACTGGAGAGGTCTTTGCTATGAAAATACAAGAGCAGGCACAATGAAATGGGCATTTTGAGCAGAGATAACCTGTGCCTAGTTCCTGAAAATGAACAGCCAGGCTGCTGCCAATTATCTCTAATTACAAGTGGTACAAAAGGGTTTTCATAATGCACTTTTGTGCAATGTGCAACCTTGAGATGAGACCCGAGGCTGAAACATTTGTTCCCCTTTTTCCATTAAGTGTGTTTTAAAAAAATAATAATTAGAAGATTATTCAGAAGGAAAGATAACACTCTGACATGGTCACTTAGTAAAGACATATTATTTGCCTCTCAAGAGGCCTGATCCTGTCCCAGTGATTTAATAGGAACCACCACGTAAGCATTTAAACACCAGAACTGAAAGAAACTAGAGAGAAAAAGTATCATTAAATCCATTTTCCAGATAAAGAATCTGCCACAAAAGCTTATTTACATATATTCTGCTTCAAAGCTCAGAAACTCCCAGCCTAAAAGTAATTTTTAGGACTCAAATAACTTGGAATTTGTCAGAAAAGTTCTCTCAAAAAGATCACAAAAAAAAAAGATATATCAGCCTCAGCTATAGTTTTTCTGATCATTTTTTAGGTTTGGATTTTGCTTTGCCTCTGTTGCAGTGATTAAGTGTGAAGCAAAGAGATCAATACACCTTGATAAGGTAGCAAAGGGTAATCTTCCTTTGGTGCTAGGAACATAAATATTGGGCGCCTCTTGTCAAGCAGATCCTACTGCAAGACCTGTCCAGATGTTTGCAGTTTTGTCCATGCATCCATCATTCCTTGCTTGGTCTGCTTTTTCCACCTGAGCTCTGTTGGTAAACAACTGTTTTTGAGCAAATCTTGGGACTGAAATTCTGCCTTTCCTTACACACTGCTGATAAAGGGCACCAGGGGAGCTGAGCTGAACATGAAAAATAAGCCCTTATTTATGGACTGGGTAAAACAAATTTTTTGGTGCCTCTGTCCTTTCATGGTCCTTATGCTGCCACATGAAACCCTCAGTATTTACTGAATTATTTACCTGACTCACTGCATTCACTGTGTTTAGGACCAGGATCAGCTAGAAGTTATTACCAGGAACAGCAAATATCAAGATTTTAATTGAACTCCATTTATCTCTTGGCTCTTAGAAATTATTTCAAATGTCTATTTCGTTAACCGAAAGAGAAATAGAAAAATTAAAATGTTATTTGTCTTTAAGTCTCCCATCTCAGGAATCTGTTTAAGTACTTTCTGAATAATAAAAGTCACAAAAATCCCCTCTGGGGCAAATGAGCTTCAGCATATTGGTCTTGGATTTGAAAGGTCTGATTTTATGGAGGGCTGGTTGTACTTTCGTCCTTCAGAATTATAAGAAATTGGTGTCCATTCTCACCTTAAATTATCAAAAGATTCTCTTGAGCCATTATGCTAATTAGTTTCATAGACAGCACTGAATTAAAATAGAATATTTTATACTTGTTAATTGCCTGAGATCCACAGATGAAGGTACTTGGATGTGTTGTCCAGAGAAGCTGTGGCTGCCCCTGGATCCCTGGAAGTGTCCAAGGCCAGGTTGGACAGGGCTTGGAGCACCCTGGGATGGTGGAAGGTGTCCCTGCCCATGGCAGGGGGTGGAATCAGATGAGCTTTAAGGCTCCTTCCAACCCAAACCATTCTTGGCTTATATAAAAGAAATTTAAAATTAATTTCATTATTCCTAATGAGTACAAGGCTATACCAGTCAAGACAGAGCTGAAGGAGAACAGCTGAAACAATGCTACAGAAATTGGCCCAATAAATATGATCATTATTCAAATAGCCCCAGAGAATTGTGGTAGCACAGATGACAGAGCACTGGGCTTGCTTTGCTATCCATTGTCACATTTTCAAACTAATGAGCACTAGGACATGTTTGGTCTGATCTGCAGCTCTGACACTGTGGGTAGGTTCAATCTAGAGAATTTCCTAGGTTTTATAGAGAATTAAAAAGAAAAAGAAACAATTAAAAGAACCTTTTTTTAACATATCACTTTTTTTTGGGTAACTCTGAGATTGCCCTCAGGGTCCAAACCAGAATATCTTTATAAAAGGAAAGTCCTGTGGAACGGGAGGAGCTGTGTGCTTCATGCCTTGCCTCAGCAGCAGAGATGTTGCCCTAGAAACACAGCAAAGTGTAAGTTTGACAAGGCAGTTTCTGCTGTACAAAAAAAATTAACTGTTTCCATGTGGTGCACTGACCATGGCTGTAGATTTCAGGAATCTTCCACTCATCCCTGTTTGGGAAATATTAAAATATTGCAATGTGTGCTTTTTAAACACATCAGGGCTCAGTTCTGCAGAGGACTTTCACTGGTCTTTCACTGGGACCATGGTTTAGCAGGAGGAACACCTGGTGTCCCCAAATTTTGAGCCAGTGGCTGTGGTGCCAGGAGATCAGGTGCTGGTGGCTGGCATGGTGATACCTCTGTGTTTATTCTGCAGAAAACCAGCTCTAAGCAGAAGTCTTGGAAGTTGTTCCTCATGGCAGCATCTCCTTGGAGCATCTGCTCATTTTCAGCCCTACAAATGGAGCTGGAGGAGATGCTGGCCGTGCTATGATCATGAATTTGAAATGAGACTTGGAGGCTCCAAAGGTGTGGAATGTGCATGTCTCCCTCCAAAGGGATTATTAAAAAATAAACTCTTCTCACTGAGAGAGAGACAGTTTTGCAAACTCTGTTTTTATCAAAATAACAAAGTTAATTTTTTCCCATTCACTGCCATCAGGCAGAGTTAACTGTGGGCTCACAGGGAGATAATACAGCTGAAGATGCCCAAAAGGAGAACACAACCAGAACAGAGCTTTCCTAATTCAGTCATGGTCCTGGTTTCTGAAGATGGGGATTTTTTTTTGTCCCCTCCCACATTCCTTGGGCCTGACCAGGCTGTAGAACAGTAATGATGAACCTTTTGTGCTTCTCCACAGAACAAAGGCTCCCCTCTGAGAGCCTGTG